>NW_024962269.1:2756317-3072648 GCF_019238085.1 Lagopus leucura
GCGGCGGGGGCGGGCGCGGGGCGGGGCGGGGCGGCTCGCGGGGCCGCTGCGGGCAGCCGCGGGGAGGGAGGGCCCCTGCGGCCGGTGAGTGACTTCATGGGAAGGAGGCGACGGAGGCGGGAGGTGGGTTTGGCGTTCCGGCACGCGGGGCCGGCTGCGGGGCGGGTGGGGGGACCGCGGTGACGGAAAGCGGCAGCTGGGGGACGGCGGAGGCGGCTGGGCGCTCCCCCCCCACCCGCCAGAGGAAGATGGAGCGCGGGTAGCGAGGAGCGGCGGCGGCAGGTAAGAGCCGCTTCTCCCTCCTCCCCCGCTGCGCCCGGCGGGCCGGAGTCGTGAGGCGGCAGGTGGCCCGGGTGCGCCCGGCCCGGCCCGGCCCGCAGCGGTGCCCTTGCCGGCGGCCGCCCTTGCCGCAGAAGTTCCCGCTGCGCGGAGCTGCGGGCGGCCGGAGGGCGAAGCCTTGGCCGGGAAAGGACAGAGCCGGCGTTCGGGAGCGGCCCGACCGCGGGTCGCCGTGGCGGGGGATGTGGCAGGTCCGCCGGCTCTGCCCCCGCCCCGTCTCCCCCGGCTCATTGATGAGCTCCGGGAAGGGCTTCTGCATTGCAGGCTCTCGGCCCGGCTTCGCTCCCGCGTTCGCGGCTCTGCCGAAAGCAGCCCGCATCTCGGGTCCTGCTGGGGCGAGAGGCCGCTGTGGGCAGGCGGTGCCTCCTCCCTCCCGTGCTTGCCGAGCCCTGGCAGGACGTGTGGGAAGCCGACCTTAGCCAGGTAGATGTGGGATGTGTGTGTGCTGTTTGTTCTGTCTCTGGAAGAGCTGTGGAATCTGTGCAGATAACGATTGTTTGGAGTTTACGGGGTGTGATTTTGTGCAGGGAGAGGTAATGTGCACGTAAAACATAATGCAGTGAGGCACGCGACCTTACATAATCTGAATTTAAAAGCTTGCTACCTCTACGCTTATGCTGGAGGTTGTAGGAAATGTCTCTTCAGAGCTCTTTCTGAGGCTCATTGCTTGTCTGTCTGCACTAATGGTGCGGAGCCCTTCATGACCCTGTGCTGAAAATAAAAAAAAAATAGATCATTGACCACTTTTGCTGTAGCTCTGTCACGGTAAGTTCCCATCCCTGGTCCCTGTTGTACACACACTGTGATAGTCATGGCTGTGTGAGCATACACACTCCACACTGCAAGAGTGAATGGTCTTTCCTGTTGTCTGTTAAATGCACCTCAAAATTGACCAAGTGTAAGTGTTGTATTTTAACAAACTCCTCAGGCCTGAGTAGTGCTGCCATTTCTAGTGTAGGGATGTAAATATATATGTGAACAGAAAGAAACCTTTCACGCTTCCCATTTGACCTTCATCTCAGAAAAATGTTTGAAACTGATGATCGGGGCAAGTATTTTGCCCTGGAATGATTGAAAATACGTTGCTGGAGACAACATTTACCACTCAAATCATGTACAAGATGAAATGGAGTGCTTTAAGCTCAAAGGAAACTAATGTGCTAAATTTGGCCCACATTTTAACTCAGTCCTTACAGGTAGGTGACATTGACTTCAGAGAAGGTTGCTATGGCACAGATTTAAAGGAAAAGATCTCGAGCTTCTGGAATGAAAGTGCTATTGGTAGGAAAAGTGTTGTTTTCTTATAATCTGTTATTAAAATGAGTGTGATAGCTCTGAAGGCTGAATCTGTCTCCATTTTATGCTGTTGATGTGGATTGTGTAAATGGTCTCCCTTCTTATCTGGAGGAAAGCCAGTTTGTGCCCAGGTGTACATGCTTCCACAAGGGCATGCTGGAGTTTCCCTGCTGAGTGGGAATGTGCTCACCTTTCTCTGCAGTACTTTTATTGCAGGCTTTTGATAAGGTGCTAGCATCAGTTGTGGTGTGGTGTATTTCTACTGTGTGCTTTTTCACTTAGGTTCTAATGATACGATGTGGAATAGAAATGTTCACAAAGTAGTTTATGGGAAGCTCAGTCATCTTTAGGGCAGCATAATGCATGTGTAATTAATAACTAGTAATAACATGATGCTAATTAAGCATGAAGTATAATAAACTAATTATTTCATATATATGTATGTGTGAATATTGCTATTGCTTGTTTGATTAATTGTAGTATGACATCCATAACAAAAAAAAGTAATGTTATAGATAAGATCTATAGGGCTTCAGTTTTGGTTTGGCAGTGTAAGTAAGGATGATGATGGCTGAATGTTGTAGACTTGAAGTGTGCAGGATGAGCAGGTGGGAAGGTGTTTAGTAAGCCTCCACCTTTTCATCTCTAACAGTTCTTGGCAGCTGTCACATGTATTCGTGCTGGTGGATTCAGCAAAAAGGCCAGGGAGTGAGAAGACTTTCTGTGAATGGGTCTTTAGACCACGATTTTTGTAGGGCCACGTGTGAGCAGATATATGAACGTTGACTCAGATCTTACCATCACAACTGTTGTGCTAGTTGTTGCCTTTCTTGTTACTTGCTAGGAAAAAAGCAACTTGTTGGCCATAGTACTAGATGTAGAATTTGTAATGTGAAGCTATGTTTAAATCACAGTGGTGGTTCTTGTGATTTACATATCATTTCTTTTGTGAGTTCTTTAGTACTGTTTTTGTGTTTGGAGAAAACAAATGGTATTTGCCAACATTTTAAATTCTGTTAAACGTTATAGGCACATAAGAGTTTAAGAAGTGTGGTTTTGGTCTTGTTGTCATGTATTGTTATTTACCTCATTGTTGCCTTAAGACGCACTTAACTGCTGTAGCCTTTGGAGGAGGAAATCAGTCTGTCAAGATATGCCCGCACAGTAGCGTGTTGCTGGAGAGGAAGTTGAGGTTGGAAGTGGGAAAGCACTGAGAGAACTTGCAGAATGTTTGTCACCAGGCAGTCTGTACTTCAGATCTCAGTGTGATGTAGTCTTTGTCTGCTCAGTGCATTCTGTATTGCCTGAAACGTCATGAAATCTGAACCTCCTTTTGACTTGCATTTAATGAAACACGTTAGGACTCATATTAGGCAAAAATTAAACAAACTTCTGGTTAAAGAAATGGCAAGCCCATAAGATGTATCATGCAGCTGTTAAACTGAAGACTGAAAGATGTAGAAAAGGCTTTCTCTTGAAGGTGTTCTGGTCTAGTAGTTCATTTATAGTTAATATGCAGTGCATTACCAACATGGATTCATAGAGCTAAAAGATATGTGGACCTCCTGAACAAATTACTTGGTGTTTTCCTAAAGAGGAAAAATAAAAACGTGGTTGTTTTGAACTGATGAACTGAAAATTCAGCAGTACAGCCTTATATATGGGTAGAACTTCATTAGTTCAGGTGGAATATAAATGTTGCATAGATGTTGCATTGCATCGTTCTCTATTTCTTCATCATTGGTTTGCTAGAATGGTATGTGACACCAGACTGAGGAAGCCAAGCTGAGTAAGATGGTAGAACTGTTTGCAGTTCCTTGTGAGTAAACAAATTTTAATTATGAAGGCAGATTAATTAGTATATGCATGTATCTATAACAAAACAACTTTTTACCATCAAGTATTTTCTGGTCTTTCTTTTGGCTGCTCAGATGCTGACTCAAGCATCTGATAAAACTGGAAACTAATGATCTTGGAGAGACTGGAGATGTGGGAAATCTGACTTGTAACATAACTGTACTTGTGACGAGTATTTTGAATTAATCTTAAGTAGTTTGAAGAGACAAAGCTAATTACAATTAATTTCAAGTCTCCTTCTCAGTTTACTTCAGCTTTTTGCTCTTCCTTTACCTGGGGTCAGCGCCATCTATTTTTGGATGTGTTTATACCAGTGACTTCTTGTTGAAGGGCTGTGCTGTGGTGTTTTCCTGCAGAATATTACTGACATTATCTGTACTTAGGATGGACTCTTGGAAAAGATTTAAGCTTGAAGTACAGACTGTTGCATATTGAATTCAGCTTATAAATTCCAGAAACCCTGGTTTTATATCTAAATAGTGCAATTTCAGTAACTGTCAGTTTAGTCTTTTCAATTGTTCAAAAAACATGATTTGTTTCTGAAATAAACAACATAATTCTTTATTGGACGTAACTATTAGATTTAATTAAAAGTTATAGAAATTCTTTTAATATTTCAGCCTCAGCATTTTGAAATGCATTTTAATTTGGAAAAAAAAACACACCACAGAAAACAAACAAACAAAAAAAACCGAACAGAAATCTCAAGACAAGAATATTAATTTAAGATAGTTTGAAAATGTAATTTCCTTTGAAATTTGGAGGAGAAGTGGTTGGTTGCTGTTTGTTTCAATTTTGCTTTTTATCACTGGCTGACAAAATGTTTGGTCCCCATATATGAAGTTCCATACATCTAGATCAATATCTGACATGCCAAATACCAACTCTGGGCACGTCATGTAGCTCTGATGGAGTTAGGAATGGGTCATTTGGCTTTTTAACTTCGAACAGGAGTTCTTGTTTTTTTCCCCTGCTCCCCCACGACCATCTGTATTTTAGAGCAACAGCTTAAATTGTACTGTTGTTTAATATTTATTATTATTTCTGAAGGTTGCTCCAAAAACAATACCTCCTGTTTATTTATGTGGAAACTGCAGCAGATACAAAGAGCGCAGTAATACTATCTGATAGTGCAAATTCTCAGCAACAAAGTACTGTTTTTCAGCCCAGTCACCACCATTAGCTATGCATTTTTGCCAGCGATGAGCAAGAGCCTGCATGCTGCACTCAATAATCTGCACCAGCAGAGTTGACCCACTGTTGCCACTGCTGAAATGCATCACCATCTATCTCACTGTACTCACATCTGCTGTTTACGTCTTTCTGCAGTATTTCTTGGTATTAGAGCTAGTTTGTTTTTAAATGTAATGTCTTTGGCTCTGACCTTTTAGATGCATTAAGCTTTCTGAACAAGCTTACATATATATACATCACTTATTTATATATTGCTTTCCAGGTTACATACAAGAATGTGAATTCTTGTTGTTTTTCAGATTGAAGGGGCTTCCTAAAGTCAGTATCCACTGACGTTGTGCTGTAGTTCTAAAAGCTGCTTTAAAATGTTGAATTGTGACACAGATTATTTATGGCAAAAAAAAATGCAAGAGCTCAGTTGATGAAGGTATTTTTTAATTTTTTTTTTTTCACATATGAGCATATCTGCAAAGAATTCATGATAAATTTAGTGAAATTAGCACGTTTCATGTTGTACGTTTAAAATTTCATCTGTCAGCACACTTACCCCAATATCAGTCTTGCATGCAGTGCTTCAATACCATTCAACCTGTGCAGAGAACAGCTTTTTTTTTTTTAATGTGAGAGTAGCTATCTTTATCTGTCAGTGTTTTCAGTTACTCAGTATTCCATGGCAGTTTTCTTTCACTTGCATGTTTTCTTGGAATCTACTGAGTGATGGTACATATAGACTAGTTAATCAGAGAAGAGGTAAAACCCATGTAGAAAGCAAGCAACCTGTAAGAGAACTTTTGTTTCAATGATTATATTTCCAGTATTGTTTCTGGAGTTGGAATAAGGAACACTGAGAATTTGTTCATTATTAGATGCTCAAAATATCCCATTTCTAATTCTGATGACTGCTGATGCCATTAGTGGCCTCTGTCATACGGAAATTTACAAAGTTGATACTGCTGCATATGGCCAGGAGAAGTAATATATTTCGAAGGCGTTGCTCTGATGTTATCAGAAATATGTTCTAATGCCTTTGATTAAAATGGCTAGCTGCCATGGTGATAGTACCATAGAAACTGGTAAAATAATCATTGCCTGTTTCGAAGTCTGAATGAAAAAAAAAGTCTTAAGTTTTCTGCATTTTTCAGCATCTTAGCAGGAATGAAATTCTGTTATATTCCTGATTAACGAATTATTGAATGCATTCTCTCTGTATTTTACAGCAGACCAGGCTGCAGTTGTATTGGTCCTAAGTACTGAATGCACGAGTGGCTGACAATTCAGTCATTCCACAGGCTCCTAGTCTCAAGAACAAGGGCATTGGAGTAGAAGCCTTTCTTGCAGTATTGATTTTTGTTGTTAAGTCACTTTGTTCTTCTACTGTAATTACTTTCTAAGCAGTACAGTAAGCATCGTTTTCTTCAAAAACGCTCTTTCAGCAAGGAAAGGTTACCACTGTGTCCGTTAGGCAGCATCTGTGTGGCCCTCAAGGTATAATAATGACAGAGGTTGAATTTGGGAACCTGGCATTGTAAAGCAGCTCACCTGCCTTGAACCATGCAAATCGTGAGCTGAATCTCACTTCAGTCATAGGAAGCTACTCTGGAAGGCCAGCACTTTTTTTCTGACAATGTTTTTTCCTGACTAAGCTTAGTGCATACACGGCCAAGGCTACAAAATGTTAAATATCTTTCAGAATTTCTTGGTGAGGTGGGTATGTTGTAGGTAGGTACTGATTTTGAGTTGCTGCTTGAGAAAATATGATGCTGTCTAAAATCTCAGTGTTTAAGTGAGATAATTTATAGTAATGTAGGATGTGTTGCTTTGGTGCACGTTAAGAAAATTGGAAGTGAATGGTCAGCCTCAATTATACACATAGGTCGGAAACCTCATCCAGCTACCAATAAATAATGCTTGTTTATGTTTATCTTAATCTTTGTATTAAATACAAGAATGCCAAGTAAGAACATACAACAGACAATATCTTGATCAGCTTGTTCCTTTTCTTCTGAGATCTATTGCAGTGAGACAAAGTACCAGAAGCATTCTGTGACTTGAGTTGTTCTGTCTTCTGGTTGGAATGAGTCCTTTCTCTGTTACTGGTGAGCAACTGTATCAGGTGCTTATATGTGGTTGGAAATTGCTAAGCAAGGACATGAAGGAAGCGATGCTAAATATGTCTTCTAGATATATACTCATTATGTTTCTGTGAAAATGCTTATATTGTCTTAAGAGTTTCTAAAATACTGCTAAGGAGCTTTTGTCCTGTGTTAAAGAATATTCACTGTCAGCACTGAGATCAGTTTAGAGGTTGGATACTGGTTGGTGGCAAACTTGAGCTTATTAGTGATGTTCAGACTGTAGTAAGCAGTGAACTGTAGAAGGAAACACAGACTGTCAGATGCTGTGCTTAGACAGCTTGTGTGCTCTATTCAGGATAAGTGCCTGAGACCAGGATCCAGACCAAAGTGTTGCAAGTAGATGGTATTCAGCACACATAGGAAGACATGAGTAATGTATAATGTCTTCCTGAGGAGGCCAAGAAGATAACGTGAAATAAATTCAGGCTGATGAAGTATATGCAGGTTGAAAAGTTTATGCTGTCCAAAGCAGACAAACAAAAAGCTTTGGGGAAGCTCTACGTCTGAGTGACAGTGTGCCTCAAAGATGTGAGGTCCCACAAGTTATTCTCACATCCCCTTATGCGTTGTTGTGATATCCTTGTGGGGGGGAATTAGATGCTCTGCTATTTGGCTTTATGCAGTGTCTCCTCTGTGTTGGAAGACCCGTATGAGGGAGAAGGAACTTCTGAGACTGTTTTTGTGGATGGCTTTCAGTGAGTAAGGAACACTTGAAATGACAGGTCCTTTAAAAGCTGTGTTTTTCTTAGACAGTTTGTTCCTCCAGGCTTCTTTGTATGAATGCAATATGTTGGGACCTCAGATAGACAAAATTTGCATATCTATCTGTTTATGTTTGAAGATTTCTTGCGTTTATGCTCTGCTAGAATTTCTTTTTTCTCTTCATTGATGAATATTTAGAGACAGAGTTTTAAATAAGCTAGGAAGAGTTGTTTGCACCGATATAAATAACTCTTCATCTGGACGGCTCCAGACATGCTTTACTGATTCTCTTATTCTTCTGTGTCTATAATCATGCTTGTATCTCTGCTTTAAGATGCAAAACTGAGAGTAAGGATATCATAATGATTTTGGGCAGGAAATACAAAGATTAATAGGCAGACTGTAAATGGCCAAAGCAGAATTTAATCAGGATTAGTAAAAGGATGCCTGCTTCTTGCAAGAAGAAGGAACAGGCTAAGGGCTGTGGGAAAAAAAACCAAAAATATGCTGTGAAGGTTACACTTCTTTCTCACTCATCAAAAAGGGAAGTTCTCTTGTAGAAACCACATTTAGATGTCTGTATTACTTCCTTGGCAACACAATTTGCATTTTTCTCATTCCTCGTTCAGGATTTCTTCTGACATGTGTACATGAACTATGTGCATAAGAAAGAGTAGCACCATAAAGCCTAGCGCTGTGTTGTTTGAAACAAGAAACACAATTATATTGTCTCTCACTGGACTGCAGTAGAAAATATCCTCTTTCTATTGCTGAGTCTATCCCCAAGTATTTAGCTCAGTTTCTTTACCCTTCAGAAGGAGAATACATGTAATTGGTACATTAAGATGGGTCAAACAGAGGCTGGTAGTTTGGGAATCGCAGCTCAGGGCTTATGATAGGAGATACAATAGGATCTGAGTCTGGTTGAGCTTGCTGTTGTCTGTGATCGTAAGCACATGCTACAGAATGTTTGTTGCTTGCTACACACTGAGGAATCTTTTAATCAAGTTGTCCTTGTGTTTTCTGAAGGCAGTGATTTACTGGCACATGTGTCGTGCTGCCATGATGTATTGCTTATGTACAGGCCTGGAAGCCCTGTGGCTGCAAAAAGATGATGTGCTCATTTCAGCAGATAAGCAAGGTACAGTCATAGTGCAAAGTCTGAGGAATGTGCATCCAGCTGAAGATCAGTAGTTTGGCTGCTCTCCCTCAGTAGCAGAGCAGGTCAGGTGCTTGAAATAAGTTATTATGAGCACAGACTGTTGTGTACTGAAGTGTAGACCTCAGTTGACATAGAAATATAAATCACTGGCTTTGTGCTACCAGGGAATGAATATTCAGGCCTGAGCATCCCAGATGTAAATATCTGTAGTTGATAAGATGACTGTATGTAGCTGATAGTGTCTTGACTTTTGTTGATATGAGATTTGAGAAGGAGCCATTATCATTTTCCTCCTTCCAGTTTTGTCTCTGAAAAATATACTTTACTTGAAAACAGGAGAAATAGTTTCTTCATGTGTTAGCTTTCGTTCCATGTGTCTCTCAATTAACATATAATACTTTCCTAATCATTATAAATAGAAGGATGTGTTTTCATGGGAGAAAAGATCTCAAAAGCCACACGTGGAAGAAAAACACAGAATATCCTTTCTTGGATTTTGTAAGGTTTTCCTCCCTGAAAGATGGTATATTTCTGTGAGGAAAAGGTTTGAAGAGTATGCAGTTTTATTTTGTGCGCAGTGTGGCACAGTGGCTATAAGTGACCCAATGTCTGTTTTTACCCCAGTAATTGTCCTATAGAAGTTATATGAGCATACAGAACAGCATGAAGGTTTTGTTTACTTAGCAGTGAAGGAGAAAAAGATTCTGACTATAACTTAAATTACTTAAATTACAAGGCATAGGTGGCCTTGAGAGTCATGTTACCACACTCTGAGAACAGGAGAAAAAGAGTTCTGGAGCTTTCAAGCTACAAAAGCAAACTATCCGCTTCTCCCAAACCTCTTGTGGGGTAGTAATGTCAGAAATTAACCTTTGGGTTGTGGGGTTCTCTGAATCCCTTTAGCAGAAGGTACCTCAGAAGGAATAGCTGTGCCGTAAAACACATCTAAGTTGAAATGGAGGAATAGTGGCTGGCCAACAACTGCGTTTAAGTTCCTTACTGTTAATCTTTCCACATCTGGAAGAACAAAATCTTTTGCTGTCAGAAAGGTTCCAATGAAGTCCTGGATGTTGTAAAAACACTTGTCGTGACTGATGTGTGTGCATAAAAGATCTACTTTGCAATGCTTGAAACAATGCTGTATCAGTATATTCACTGGGGTAGAGTGATTTCTCAGGGATGTTTTATCCCCAGACCAAAATATCTTCGTTGGATATGTCTATGAAATTTTATTGTATTTGGTGTAATTAAAGAATGAATAGATTGTCTTAGAGCCTGTATGTATGAAAGCCTGTATATGTATAAAGTTATAAGGAGCTCCTAGTGGTTTTGATAAGAAAGAAAGATGTTATTGAAAATGTAGCTGCAGTTTTATAGGTGTGGGCAAATGGCAAAAATAATTATTCAAAAGAACTACTGAATTTTTAAATTCTCATACAGTTGCTTTTTTTTTTTTTTAACATAGGGATGGTCTATAAGTTGATCATATGAACCTTGTTGTGTAATTGGAAAAAAAATACTGCTGTAACTTTGTTTTGAGAATGACCAGGGCTAGAAAATAGTTTCAGGAATCTATTTGAAATCCCATTTGCTCACCCTACATTAGTTTGCCAGAAGAGGTGCTGTTTTTATTTTCTTTTTTAATTTTTTAAATTCCTGAGCATAGAGAACATAAGAGCTTGTAACCTGTTTAATGAAACAACTGGGTGCAGAGAGCTGCTGATAAGGTGCAGTGCTCATTCTGTGTTGCTTCTGCATGTTCCCACTGTTTGTTTGGCTGGAATGAAGTGATGTTATATATTTGTAGACCTAACAGTTCTTCTTTTCTTCAAGCCATGCACTGTTAAATTGGGTCACTGCATATAATGCATGTTAAATAAGATGAGGATTTGTCGTATTTACAGAAGTTTGTAGCAGGATTTCACAGTTTGACAAGAAACATTACAGTTAAGAATAAGCATATTTCTTTTTAATAGTAGTTCACAAATGAAATGGTGTGTTCTTCATGAAAGTGTCTTCCTACCTGTGCAAGTATCACAGGATTTGGTTAATTTGACCAAATGTAACAGGAAGCAGGCTGCAGCTCCAAGGGCACAGTGGCTCGGTGTGTCTTTTGATCAGCGTTTTTGCACAGTGGCAGTTCTTGACATGATTCTAGGCTTGTTTTTTGGAAGAAGAGGAGGACTAGAATGGTTGCTATTTTTTCTTTTTTAAATATCAGTAGCTCAATCAGAGCAAATGATTTAAAAGTTTCCACAGCTCACTTGAAAAGTGAGTATGGTACCGTAAGGGATCACATAACCTCTTAGAATCGAATTTAGGCTTTTAGATCATATGAAGTAATTTTTAAGTTCTTGTCCTGATGACCGAACCACCACACGAAGTTGTAACTTCACTAATAGCTAAGCTGTGAAACCCCCAATAAAAAAAAGTAGTTCAATACTTGAAAAAGGAGCAAACGCACCCCACAGAACAGTGGATCTGGTTATCAGCCACAAGGCCTCGTCAGTTTTCTGTGTACTTCTGTACTTTGTGATGAGAAGTGCTTAGACATATGTCTACTTAAACCTGAACTTCAAGGTCTTTAGTCCTATGTAAGCTCTGGCAGATAACTGAAGGCATTCTCTGAGGCATTCCTTGTATGCCTCCTTTTTGTTTTTCTGTAGCAATTACATAAGTGAGAAAATGTTTGTTGATTGTTTGAGCAAACACTGCTGTTAATAAGCAGAGTGTTTTTGGAGACAGTTCGTAAGTTGCAAACCAGCATTTCATGTCAGCTCAGATGGTAGCCTAAAAAGCAGGCATTCTTTTAAAGTGGAATAGAATGAAGTGTGGTTGCAACAAATTGAATTTATAATCTAAAATAAACAGTATGTGATTCAATAATAATTACAATTTAGTAAGAATAATCAGAATTTATGAGTACCAGTCAGCTGGCCAGGTTCCTGGTCTGAGGGCTGGTTGGTCAGACGTGATTCTGTGGGATCCCTGCGTTTTGTTTTCTACAGAAGATAATCTATTGAAAGGGAAGTAGTATTCATGCTATGTTTTCATCCGTATTTGACTGAGTCCCATGTGCAGTGCTATTCCAAGCCTTTCTTTTCTGCATATTTGCGCTGGTATGACTTTCAAATTATTTCATTTTAATAATGCTTATCTTGTTCTGTTAATTTGTTTCCATTCTGTCTAAAGGAATTTAATTTTCGATTACTTATTTTCCTGAAAATTGTTCTGTGATGTGTATTTGATTGGTAGCCAGTTACACTTTATCACTACTGCTGTGGATCTAAACATTATTTTTAGTACCTCTCAAGAAAAATTGGAAATGAAACCGCCCAAAGAATGGAAAAGTGTACCAAGAATGATGAGATGTGTACGACTGTATAGGTATTTTATATGTATATTTTATTTTATATGACTGTATATGACTTTCCCTGAGGTAGGGCTGAACATCCCTAAAGTGTCTAAGTGTCTCTGTGCATTTATGTAATGGTTTTTTTTGTTCTAAAATGTTGTTTTTATGTACCAATGGATACCAGACTTTGTATCTGTTATTAACTGCATTGGAATCTGTTTTGATGAAGAGGTGCCTGGGATAGCTATAGAATTTGGTGGTGGAGTTTCTGCTTGAAAAAAACTACAGGTCTATTTGAACAATAACATCCTCTTAGAAAGATACTCGGGCCTGGCTTATAGACTTAGATATCACAAATGTATTAACACTGGCAGCTCTGGTTTGCACAGCTTGTACCTTTGTGGTTTAAAGCAGCTCTTCTGTCTTCTTTCTCTCATGACTGAGCAGGGTTGAATGAATGGCACATGTTTGAAGGATGGTCCGAGGAAAACTCTCTGATAGCTGTGCCTGGGATGACTCAATTAGCAGGAAATCCTATGCAGGTTTTAGAACTTACAGAGATGTAATGCATACAGAATGCATGCTGTATTTTTGAACTTGATAATAATGTGAGATTTATAAGTGTCAGCATGCTCATTTTTCTAGGACTTGTTTTACATATAGCTACATTTTATCATATCAAAAAAGGTCCTATTGGCTTCTAGTAACTGATGAGACCGTAGGTAGCTTCAAAGGCTTGCATGTATAAAATCATGTTACAGAATTGAGATCAGGATTGGGAAGCTGATAGTGCTGTTGTGCAGATTGGCAATTAGACTATTTTGTATGTCTAGAATTACCTACAGTATTGAGTGTAGCAAGTGCTTGGCAAAAAGTCATCTTTTGTAGCATCATAAGATAAGTTAGATGTTAAATTTCATGCTTAGCTTCAGAATTTACGCGTGATCACTAAGGATGAGTATCTGCCTTAAATAAAGGAGTAGGCCATTAATCTTCTGAGAGCTGTTTGTGCAATCTTTGCAAAGACAAAGGCATTGAAGATAACATAATTTCAGTAGCACAGCCTGCTCTCTCTTGCTGTGTCAGTATGTTGTTAATCAGAAGAGTGTGAGTATATTAATAAACATGCACGTTTCCAAGCTGAATTATCACCAATCTGTTTAAAATAGTTACTTCTTTCAGATCTTTACTGTTAATGAAATTGCCTCCTAAGATTTTGTGTATCCGAAAAGATGCAATAACAGTGCCAGAAGCTAAATTAATATGCCACGGGAGGCTTTCCTAATGAAATTAATATGGCATTTATAACCTTTTAAGGGAGACTTTTCACCAATTACAGCATGAAATGAAGTCCCAAGAGACTAAGATGCTCTTTTTTGCCCAAGCTTTTATACTTCTGTCTGCTTCTTTTCATGATACTTGAAATGGAAGTTGTGGATTAATGTTCTTTGATACCCTTCCATGGATTCAGAACCTTTTCTGTTATTAATTATGAACTTCAGTTTTAGAGTAGTGTTTTATTTTCAGCTACAGCTGCATTTTTCTACAAGGTAGCAACCAGCAATACGATATGTACTTCTCTGCAGAAGAATGTTTGCTGTTTTCTGATGATGTTTCCATGATTGAGATCCAGTTATTTGAGGCTTGCAGTTATTAAAGTAACTTTAACTGTATAAGTACTTTCTGATTTAGGGGGTTTTATTTATTTTTTTCCTTCTGTTTTTATGTCATAATTGGTGAATGAAGTGTGCTTAACCATTGTTAATTGGTGGTCTTCAGGAGGTAGATTAAAGCCTGCAAAGGAGAACGAACAGGAAATTATTATTACAGCTGACACAGATGAAACATCAAAAACCAGCCTCTGATGGAGCTGCATACTGGAGTTCATTTAAAAACCCACAGGATTTAAGCATTTACCGTGGTTGATTCATTTTGCATACTCACTTAGCTGCTTTGTTGCCAGCATCCTGTTCACTAGGACTTGGCTTTGTATCTCACCAGAGACATCACTGCGGGTTTGGGAAGGCCGGGTAGGAAAGCACATTGCTTTGTGCTTTGCAGCTTCTCGTAGTTACAAGTCTTGGACATTGCTGGCTGAGATTCTGGGCTTCTCCTGGCTCTCTGTGCCCCTCTGATGTCCAGGCTTTTGCCTTAGTTCCAGAGTCTCTGCCCCTTCTTCACTTAATTCTATCTTGGCCATTTATTTTTATATATTTTTTTTTGCCTACTTGCTGGAAAGCATTTTTTTTTGGTACCCAAATCCATATTTTCATGCATTTATCTAGGTAGTGTCTGGAAATATGGTACACGACTGGCCTTTTAATTGCAAGTTCTGTCTCTGTGTTTATTGGAGGATTCGTGAGGTGCTAATTCTGTTTGTTCCAGGTGTTTTCAAAATTTACAGCCAGCCTCTCTTGATTGCAGCAAGCACCAAGCTTTCACATGAGAGTTCAAAAGTTCAGTATCAGACATTCAGACACAGATGCAAACATACGCCCAATTATCTGCTGCCTGTTAGCATTTGCAATTTAAGCTATTCATTTGTCTACAACAGCTAATGTACTTATGCTAAAAGCTGTGTTTGGTGCCATTAGGGAAACCTTCATTCACCTTGTACTCTGATCTCTAATACCAGACATCCTTTCCTAAAGGTACTGAATTTATGAGATATCTTGACAGGGAAAGAATGTGAATATGTGTTGATACCAAAACAGCAGGGACAGTGCATGACTGTCAGCTGACATCTTGTGATAATTTCAGAGTTTGTACTGTTTGGCCTCTTATATAATGTGAGAACTTTCGCATGCTGCAGTACCTCACCCAACACATTTCAGGTAACCGTACAGTGCTTTACTCAGTGAGGGAGTCTTTTGTAAGATTATTTGTGTGAAGATACGCATGTGAAACTTACAAAAAAAAAAAAAAAAAAAAAAAAAAGGAAGGTGGACTAATTCTATCAATACAGTGTCTTCTTGTTATGCTTTTTGGTGTATATATTCTTAACATTTCTTCTAACTTTTTATTGATGGCCTTTTCTTTGGTGCTTCCTGCATAATTCAATGTACGGGCATATCTTTGCTATGCTGGGGAAGGGTCAACAGCTGGCTGCTAGCTTGTGGCTGGAGGTAATTGATTTCAGAAAACAGAAAGCATTACTCTAATTAGAGGTTAATGGTCTAAAAGCATCCCTCTTGTATCTCTCTGTTATCATTCAAAGAGTATTTTCTGTGATTGAAATGCTTATATATTTGAAGTAAGTATTAATGGACTTCGTTAGCTTAAGTTGCATAAACAACACAGCGCTTTCTTAGTTCTGCAGTTCAGACTATGCAGAGTAGAAAACAGGAATATGAAGAACAGCTTCAGAGATGAAAAAAATTGTTGTGTTTTCTCATGCCATAGGCCTTGCGAGGAGCAGGCTCTGATGTTCCCAGGAGACAACAATATGGAATATGGCTGCTTCTTTGGTTGGATTGGCATCCTTCCTGCTTCTGACAACCGACTTTCATGAGAACTTTTTAACTGCAAGAACTGTGCTGCTGGCTGAAACTAAAGCAGTAGTAACACAATTTGTGCTTAGCACAGTACTGATCAAAACCACCTCCAGTGTGTGGTTTGAAAATAAATTCAAACAGTACCTCTCAGGCAGTGTGCTCTATTTCTGTAGGAACCAAAGGGGATGTCCTAATATTTTGTTATTTTTAATTCAATCAGCTAGAGAAAAGGGGATAGGAACCCTTAGAGAAATAAAATATCATTCTTTATGTACAGATTAAACAATTTGTCAAGATAATAAGCTTTCTCTAGTTGCGGCAGAGAGGGGTGTTGGCTACTAAGTGGTTGATATGCCATTCAGATAGGGAAAAATTAATTCATACATACATGTATTTGTATGTACAAATGCCTATCTGCGTTTGTGTATGCAAAGAACAGGATAGCTTACTGTCCCTGGTGGGCAGCACGTGGTTCTCGCAGGGGCCTTGGTTTCTCCTCCAGCTGCACATCCCCAGCTGCAGCAGGGATCAGCTGCTGATGTAGCTTGTAGTGGGGGCTGTGCATTGGTCCAGCTGACTTTCTTGGTGGGGAGGGTTTGGGAGACAAGGTGGTTATAGGGGGTGGTTCGGGCAGGGCATTTCTTTATGCCCTTCACCATAGCCTTTGATTGATTTAATTTGGCTTTGTTCTAATGATACATAATTGTTGTTTCGTTTTTGTTGTGGTTTGTTTGCAGAAAAGCACAATGTGTGTAGAACCATTGCAGTGTTGTGCTGTTAGAGTGCAGTCATCACTTTCTAGTTTCTCCCAAATCTCAAGCCATTTTTTTATGTGGGATGTATTCAGTGTGGAATATTGCTCAACCAAGTGACAAACTATTTTAAATGAACAGTTTTGTTACTGTTAGCAAAATGCAGCTTTAGCAGCTATTGCACGTAATTTATCTCAGCTGTGGTGAACCATCTGAATGCCAAGACTTTATCAGCTCTTTGGTGCCAGTGACTGTTTGCCTAGAATTCTTGTCTGGTCTTAGAGGGTAAATCAAGTCAGCAATGAATTGAAAGTTACAGCTATTCTAATGTGTTTTATTGATTTGTTGTTCGCTTGTGAGGAATCTGAACACTGTGTAGTAATAGCTTGTGTAGACCACTACAAGTAAAATGAGAAAATGTATGTCACAAAAAATGAGGATTTTGATCCTGGGCTGGAAAAAAAACCAACAAACTAACTAGCAGCCATGAAGAGTATTTGAACTGACACAAATAGTCTTTATTTTTACAAAACAAAGAACATCATATATAAAACTGTGATGTTTCCTGTAGCAAACCTAGCAGGGATTGGGAGTTTGGGGTTCCTGCAGAGTTGCTGTGTGATTATTGGCTTATCTAAGATCTCCTATTATTAAAACATTTCCTGCCTCATAAAGATATCTGTAAAATGATTATAATAATCACCTTCTTAGCTGATACATCAGGTGCTGAAGTGCAAGTATGTAATGCTAGCAGCACATCTATCCTTGGCTTGAGCTAGTCAGGCACTGTAGCCAGGAAATGTGATAGCTCCTCATCTTCTGTAGCAAGTGGAGAGTGTGTGTCAGTTGTGTTCTTATGTGCGTAGTAGAAATGGGATAGAAATGAAGTCCCCAGTAGTCTTCTGACCTAACCAGGAACATTATCTTTGTAATCCGTCTGAGGCTGTTTCTTTTTTGTTGGGGAAAGATGAATTAAAGCTTTCTATTTCGTGGTTCTATGAAAGACTTCTCGTAAGACTCGGAAGAGAGGACGATAAAAATTAAAAATAAAATAAAAAAAGAGTGATGCATTACAGTTGAATAGTTTTCATCCACTTGGATCTGGATATTTCGTAAATATCCACATCCTATGAAACTGTCTTTTCATCTTCCAGCTGTGACAGTTCTTCAGTCATTCTTAACTGTAGCTTACTGAATATTTGGGGGGGATTAATACTCGTATTCTGGGTTCTACCTCATTCTTTCCTTGACAGAAAAATTACCAAGGAATGGAAAGGAAATAATTGTCAAACTTGCATAAACTGGAAAGGAACAGATGCTTGCCAGGTTGTTTTTAAAATAAAGTTCTATGGTATTGAGAGCAATGTGAACAAGAGGACCTCTGTCCCTGTGGCATAATTTTCACCTTTAGGAAAAATTGATGTAGTCCACAAAATGGTTGTATGTGCCCTTAAAGTTAGGAAACTAGTTCTGTACATGAACTATTAGTGATCTGTTTTGTTTTGTTTTTTTTCCCCATAAATCTGAGTAACCCCACTGTGTCTTAAATTAACTGGAAGATACAGGAGATTGACCCCTTAGACAGTCAGGCCATTTTAATTTTAGACACCTAAATTTAGACTTTGGACCCTGATTAGAGCAATCGGTTTGAAAGATTTGGACTGGAACCCAAGAGCTTCACCCCGTCCCTGCTTACGTTATTGTCATGTCCGTGAGTCTACCACTCTTTGGAATCAATAGCACTTTTCTCTGTGTTGAGGATTTCTCTAAGTGCTTTATTTGTTTTGCACTCGTTTTGGCTTCAGAAAGTACTTATGTTTCACATTAAAAGTGAAACCTGATTTGGGTATGGACATCAGAGAGTTAACTCTCTAAAAATCAGAAACTTACAACTGGGTGCTGAAAATGAAATTAATTGTGGATCTGTTCACTTAGCTGTGCCATTTTTTTTTTTTTTTCAGTCATACAGTGTATTAATAAATTAATAAAGTAGGAAAATGGGAATGGAAAAATATTCCTGTGGCATTTTGAGTATAATTGACAGTCCCATAGAATTCTTCCTTTTAGTTCAGAGAAATTAAAGCAAGTTATTTGTTTTGGTTATTTTAATTTGAAAAAGTTACTCTCCCAAATTAAATATTCTTTCAGATCAGAACATCTTCAATACTTTGTGTGTCAAAGTGAGTCATTCAAATAGTATTGGAACTTGTTAATGACTAACGTGACTGTCATGACTAACAGATTTATTGTGTGATGACCACAACCTGGCATTAGAAGCAAACTCGAATGTGCTGCAACTTGGTATGGGGGAATATTATATAAAAGTCCATTAAATTCACAAATCAACTAAGTTGTAAAATTAAACTCATGAATGTCTTTAGGTGTTGTAGTTTTCTAGGTAGGTATCAAGCTGGATGTTACCAAAGGGAATTAGGGGCAGAAGCTTGAGCAGTGTCTGAGAGAGGTAAGATGTAAAGATTCTTCAAAAATAATGTGGTTGATGAAAGCTAGGAATATGATATTACATCTGTTATTGCTGGTATTCCAAAATTCTGACATTACGCAAGGAAAAGTTGGTCACTGACTTTGGTTTGGAGTTTAATTTATGTTCCCATTGTTGCCTGGATTGTAAAGAAAGAAGTACAGTGCATAGTAATCTCTTAAATTTCATGATCAAGAAAACATCTTTGAATAAAAGTTACTACATCTATCCAGGGGAAGGAGACTTACAGACATATGTGTGCTTTAGAAGAGAAAAATGACTTTGATATGCTGAATTTTAGCACAGTTGCATATTCAACCTGTTACTGCAGTTCAGCATGGTGATTGCAGCCAGTGCTGCAAGGCATTAACATCTGATGAGTGCAGCTTGAGATGAAATCATCAGTCTTCAACAATAGAGACAAATGTCTTTCTCTAGATGCAGATTTCTGGGTTGGGGTATACTACAGCCAGAGTGAAATTCCAGAATACACATCAACTAGGATGCTAATCTATGATCTCGTTCCTCATAGACTGCAAAAGTAGTTGCGTTCCTTCAATCACCATCCTTTATTCTTGGCAGCTCAGTAAAAGTAAGTTCAGACAGTGATGACTAGAAACAATTTATATAAGCTTTGCTGAAAGCAGCTATCATGAAACGTTCTTTTATTTTTATGTTTGATTTGTGAAGAGGGTGGTGTTATTCTCCAGTACTGTGAAGAAAGTAATGTACATTTTGTCAACCATTTCTGTTTCATACTTCAGTGCTATCCAAGAGTAAATGTCAGCAAAATCTGTCATCCTCCACCTCCCTGAAGCTGCAAAAAAAAGCTCAGAAATCCCAGTTCTCTCAGAAATTTTTGTTCTTAGTACAGTCTTTTTTTTTTTTAATATTGTATGCATGAAAGACCATGCAACTCTGCATGCTGATTAAGGCATGAAATAGAGAAATGAGAGCATGTGATATCATGTGTGTCATCAGCATTTTCTTGGCCCCTGAAACGAAACAGCAGTATTGTATTGGGAAAATGAAAGCTTAAGTAAGAATATCACTACAGGGCTGTAGTATGTTCTGATGAACACCATTGCCATGCATTTCTCAAATCCTTTGGGAAGTACAGCGGTGAAAAATGAGTTTGCAAGTCAAGAAGGATAAAAGCTTTTTTTTTTTTTTCCTGATCACTGGTATAATTTTCATTTCTTCCAGTGCCTGAGAAGCAGTATCATTGTTAAAAGTTCTAACTTGTTCTCTCACCATTTTTAGGTTACCACAGTTCAGATATATATTTTCTTTTTGTTTGGCAAAAATTTTTCACTTCTCTGTTTCTTCAGAAAGCCCAACGGAGGCTGAATTACATGGATTTAACTGCTTATTTAAGGAATATGCACGTTTGTGTGATCGGAAGTACTGTGAGTGGCTGCAACTGTGAGACAGCAGACAGAGTATCTGGTTTGGATAATGGAATAAATAGATTATGTAGATAGTTGATTAAGAGTGGATAAATGAAAGATGATTGTGAACAGTTCCTGTTAATTTCCCATTTTGAGTGGCTGTATTTAAAGAAAAACTTACTGAAACCTAGTGTTTTCTTTTTCAGCAGATCAGGTTGTATAAACCAAAGGAATCTCAAATGCTGAGACAGTTTAAGATTTTGCATTGCTGGATTGTTTTTACTTTCAGAAGAGCTGCTGAGTTTGAGTTGTCTTTCTGGAAAAACAGATAACTTTGACACAGGAGGCTCCACGTAATGGAGAATGAAATCTGATAGTTAAGGCTCGGGTTTTTAAAGGGTACAGTGAGAGCTGAATTCAAGAGATGTCTAAGTGGAAAAATCTCTGAATTACAACAGCTGCAGAGCAATTGAACTCAACTAGGATATTTGGTATTGCAGCTTTCTGAAAGGATGCCATGCAAAAATAATGGTACAATATATTTGTAATAATGAGAGATAGATACTTCAAATCTGGAAGTATGAATGTATGATAGAAAATGAGATGGTATTCAGTCCCATAGGTCTTAAGAATAAGTTCTTGCTTGATATGTTTTCAGGTTCATCTTTCGATGAATTTTATTACTTAGACAAGAGCCATATTGTAACGCGATCGTTAAGACTGGGAGTTTGAGACCGAACGTCCAGTAGATGTTGTGCTGTGTCTGAACAGCGTGTAACTGGGTAGTCAAATAAAAAGACCCTGTACAGATCTGATAATGATGAAGGATTTACTATCACCGATGAGCAGTCTTTTTAGCAGATTTTTTTTTCTTGGTACATATACGCGTTTTGCCTGGTGCTTGGGGGTGGTTTTGCTGAGGGTGTCTGACATGTTTTTGATTGACAAGCCGAGCTGTTGTTTTGTTGTTTTCTTGTGTTTTTTTTTTTTCCCAAATATTGAAGCAAATAACTATTGATGCAGTACTCCAGAAATTGCTGTCCCTGAAGAGAAAGAGAAGGGAGAGAGATTCTGTTCCCACAGTATTCTTGCTGTCTGATAATAAAGTTTGCTTTTGCTTAGGAGATGTTGAAAAAGCACAGCTTTTCACTGCTGGATCTGCACCTGCTATTGTCACTGTCCAAAAGCCAAGCTACAGCTGCAATCAGTGGAAGATGAGCTTAATACAAGAGCAAAAATATTGGACTTCAGGAAGTTAGAAATGCAATTCTTCAGCAGGGAAAAGAATTCAGCAACTTACTGCCTAGTAAAATATTTGTAGCTCTTAATTTATTTTATTCTCTTGATTTAGTAGTAGCTGCATTTCAAAGTTGTTCTATTTGTTTCTCTTTCCACTAACTGGATGGGGGTGTTTTGTAGAAATAATATTTTATATATGTGTGTGTGTGCATATATACATATATATAATATAAATATATACATATCATGTAAATTGACACTTTGTTCCCCTCTTTCTTGTTTTCTGTATCTCAGTCTTCTCTGCAATTTGATGGATTGAGCAAAGGCCAAGAGCCTTTTAGGACTGTTGACAGCTTAGCATGCTGGCTTATCTTCCAGTAGTATTTTACACCTCTGACTGGCCAGATATTCTATGATTCTTTAATATGTTCCTCGTTTACCAAGGAAACAACTTTTTGTTCGTTTTTCTAGTTAGTGTTAATTTTAGAAGGTATTTCTTAGATCTTAAAGCTTGAAACATCTGTTTTGATAGTGAATAATTCTAAGTGAAAAAGCAGAAAAAGAATAACACCTTCTGAACATGGCATAGAGCATGGCTGTTGCAAGGTGCGTTGTTTTCCGGAACACTGAGGTCAAGCAGCTTTTGATGTGTTTGCTTCCTGAAGCTGAGTCTATAAAAGGCCTCCATTTAGGATGAAATGACTAGTCCTGTATTCCCAAGGTTTTGAACAACAGATCAGTTTGGATGCCTGAAGAGCTGGAAATCTCCTTGTTAATTCCCTCTCCACCACCCTAGACATGTATTTGCACAGCCTTGTTGCTGTAAGGGACACTTATTCTTCACTAGGGACCTTATTATTTATTCAAGTGTTACCAGAGCTGTGAAGTATTCAAGTGTTACCAGAGCTGTGAAGGCCCCATTTTTTTTTTCCTTGTGATCATTGATATATTTGTAGAGTATTTAGCATATGGTCAATTTCTCACTCATAGGAAAAGAACTCTAACAACCCTTTCTTTGTATAATGGTCATTAAACTTAATTTGGAATCTTAAAACACAGGCTTTTCTCCAGGCTATATTGCAGTAGTATATAGAGTAGTCAGTTTGGCTGTGATAGGGGCACCCTATCAACTGTATAAACAGCACCAGCTTTTTCAGTGAGTGAAATTCTTGTGCACTTGTCATTTGCAAATGTTTGAAAGCCAGGCAATTCTTAGAGCTGTGCTTTCTTACGTCCTCTGGATGCCAAAGCCTTTATTTCATGACCGGATTCATGTTTACAGCAATGGTGCAGTCATAGAAAGACTTTTGCCTCTGATGTTGAAGCATCTCTTATAATGAGCTCTCAAATTCTTTGTGGAAGTAGCCAGGAGAGGGAATCATTGACTATCTTCTCTGCAGAAACTAGTGGGCATATTATGTTAATTCTGTGGGATGTGAGGTTGCATGCCAGCTATAACAGAGCTCCATCAACGACTAGAACAGAATGGGCTTTGATTGCTGTCATTTTGACTTCAAGGTCAGAAATCCATACTGTTACCCATTTCACTCTTAGCTGCATGCTGCATCAATGAACCTATCAGTCCTTCTGGGCTGTAAAATTCAGTGACTGCAATCCTCGTATCGGGTTATGTGTTACATATGCCTTTCTAATTAAGGGTCTTTCTGGGGCCTTAGGAGAATCCATTCTGAAGTCTAAACATCAAGATAAGTATTTTCATGTAGTTTTGTTGTTGTTACTGCAATAGCAGAATGAAAGCTAGTCTGAGTTTCCGAGCACACTGGATGATGAAAGTTCATCTTATGTTTCCACACCAGTCTACTTTTCTTTGAAAAACTACTGCCTTCCATATTATGATATGGTGTTAATTCTTTGAGGATTGAAAAATAAAGAGACTACACTGATGTCTGCATGGCTAAAATCAATGCAGAACAAACAGAACTTGCTGATTAGTTTTTCTGTAGTTCTATTGGAGTTTCCTGGGTAAATGATTCCATTATTACTGAAAGTAATTTTTTATTAATGTATAAAAGAACTGTTTTATGTTCTGCTTACCTCCTCACTAAGTTATGTAGAAGTAGTAACTTCAGCCCCATTTACAGAAAGGCTTCATGGTGTGCTGTTGTGTGAATGAGAGCATGGAAAAAAACTCATGAAGAGTTCACCATGGGGAAAAAAAAAATTACTAACTCATTAGCTTACAGTTTTGCAGAGCCAACTTAAAGAGCTAAGGTTATTTTATGTTGGTAAAAAAATGGCACGGAATAGCTTCAACTCCCATACAGAATCATGCTGAGGTGTGTGTTGAGCACTAACTTAGAATGTTTACTCCTGAAATGAATGCCATCCCTTGGCAAAGGCTGTTCTGGGCTGTTCCTACTCCATGTAGAGTTCTTCTGGTGTCATCATCCATTTTTGGAGGTGAGGTTGTACGTTATCTTTTGGTAATATTTTCAGTGAGCACCTGCCAAAAAAAAAAAGCTTGGCGTAATCAGAAAACTCACTGTCCTACTGGCATG
Source organism: Lagopus leucura (assembly GCF_019238085.1). NCBI lineage: Eukaryota > Metazoa > Chordata > Aves > Galliformes > Phasianidae > Lagopus > Lagopus leucura. The sequence goes on from NW_024962269.1 coordinate 2,780,235, forward strand.
AGCTTTTGATTTGTCTGTGCATTTTTCTTGAAAGCAGTCTGCTTTTTTGTGCATTATATGCCGATTATATACGATATGCTTTTATATATGCTCTTAAATGCCAGACTTTCTTTTTAAGAGGATCTCTGGAGGAAGTGAAAAACTAATTCTGGATGACTTAATTGATGCATATGATATTTTGTACTTAGCATTTGCCAGATTTATTCTTTGGTTTCTTTAAATAAGTTCAAAGCAAGGCTTTTAAAACTTTTCAGCAATTGTGAATGCATTGGGAAGTATTTATGCTTTATATCCAACTTGATACTTTTTCATGACATATGTGGTGTTGATGACAGGTTATAATTTTGCTTTTTTCCAGTTAGTGAAATATTTGCCTGACATTTGCGAAAACAGCTGCTATAGCTCAGCATCATGTCATGCACTTCGCACATTTACAACTCCTTAAAACCAGTGAGTTTTCATTTCCTCTCAGTATCCACTACCTGAATGCTTTTACAGAACCTCATTTATTCTCTTTCCCAGAGTTACTATTCCCCTCTCTTTTTTCTCCCTGTTTTGAACACAAGTTAGCACTTGATTCCATTGGTTTTGTTTAGCAGCTTTCATCATCTACTAAAAGTCTGTTATTATAGGCTTGTTGCTATGTATTCTTCCATTTAATTAAAACCTAGTTCTTTACCAGTAATTAGATCCAAGAATGCTTTCTATAACTGTATTTATTTAATGCTCTTATTACGTATCTTAACCAGCTATAAAAATAATAGTCTTGCTGTTGACTCAGTGGCATTTTGGAATAGAAGCCAGTTATGTGCAGTAGGCAGCAGGTAGTACTGTGCTACTGGGCTTAGCAATGTGCACACATCTTGGAAGGTTTTTGTAGAAGCTCCAGGCTCTCCAAAAGCCAAGCAGGTATGATGAACAATATTACTTAGTTCGGATAGTTCTGTATTTGTAGCTGAAATGTTTGCCCATCTGCCTCTTCTATGATTGGAAAAGACACTGTGACTTCCCATCAAATGGATCAGTTACTTCCTGATGAACAAAATGTCATAATGTAAAAACCTGTTACTATGCCTCACAATCCACAGGTTAAAACAGGCAAGATGTACTCGTAGCTCCATTTCACTTTGTCTTCATCTGCTAATGTGAAAATTACCATTGAATACGTCAGAAGGAAAAAGAAATGGCAACAATTGTCAGGCATGGCTACCAGGTTCCTTGTTCTGAGTGCCCAGAAGTGTTGTATTGCCATTCATAATCCTAGCTGCTTGCAGCAGCAAGGTATGACTAGCAGGCTATGAAAGTATTTCTGTAAAATTTAATAGTTAATCTTTTGAGAGCAGGGTTTCAGTGCTGTAGAAGCAGTGATCTGCATAAATGTGAGATAAGAGGCGAAATAAGATTCTGTAATCTGCTTTTACAGGACAAGCTTTCCAAAGCTCAAATCAATCTGTTTATTTTATGGAAAAGAAGGATAAGGTATGTAATTACGATCTCTAATTTCCAGAGCTGTAAGTCTAGCGGAGGACTTTATGGTAAGGGCCATGACTTGCAAGCTGGAGCTAGAAGAAGCAAACTGGAAGGCGGTTTCCCTGGATTTCCAGTGACAGGTCCACTAAACTGTCTGATATCTGATGGGTTTTCCATCGGTGCTGATTATCTTTCTGAAATAAATGATGTAGTTCAATTGAAAGTCATGGGCTTAAAGCAGAGGTGAACTTCTTTAGCTTGTGTTATGCAGGAGCTAGGTTATCAGTGCATCTGCTGTCCTCTGAACCTTTTCTATGGATGACCTAAATATTATTTGAAATCAATAGGAGGAAAAATAATAATTTTTATAGTGGTAGAATAGTTAGCACTGATTTAACTGGTTACAATTCTGGCTTTATAGAAATGCATTGTTTATTTTTCTTCCTTCATATCTTTCTAAAGTTATCTTCTATTAATAATTTTCTTAAAATCTGGAATTTTCTGAATGAATTTAATTAGAATGAAAAATTATATTTTTGCGTGTCCAAAAAATAACAAACCAGTCAATTGTTGAAAGAATGCAGAGATAGAAGTGGAGGGGAACCTGGAAAAAAAGTGTTGGAGAAAGTTTTATGGTATGACTTTGTACATGTTACAGGTTGTAAGTTACTGTCCATCTGTGTAGAAACCTGAGAGCACCCTAAGACTCCAATAGGATGAATGGCTTTTATTTTGCACATTCCTGGTTATTTTTGACCCTCTTTTTTTTTCCTTCATTTTGCCTAGTATGTTATAAATATGCAACCACAGATTTGTTTCCTCCTTCCTTTTGCAAGGTTGCCAATTATGGCTGTAATTGAAGAAGACTGAAGAAGGAAAGTGTGTGTGTGTGTATACATGCATACATATTGGTCTTATATGTGCATACTTGTACTTGCTTTTCATCAGAACTTGAGGTTCTATGGTAATTTCAGTAGCTGTTACTAAATCTAGACATAAATTTGATTACAGTGGAAAAATACACGAGTCCCCTATCAAGCAGCTGATCTGTGGCCGTTACGTGTTTTGCACCTTGCTACCTACCATCTGTCTGCTGGCGTAGTGCACAGATACAGTAAATGGGGAAAATTCCAGTACACTAGGAAGCAGCATACAGAAGATAATGCCTATTCTGATCCATAGAATACCTTCACAAGCTGCTAATGTCATTGCATCACACTTGATCTTTTGACCCTTGCCTGGATTATATACTATTTCTTTAGATGTGTTGCAATAGCTAAACATTATTTTATAGGGAATGTAAGTAATCTAAAGATTCTAAGACATCTAGAAAGAGAATTTGAGAAATAAACATTAAAAATGTAGAGATGTGTTCTGTTTGCATGTATAAAATTAACTGGTTTTAAAGAGCTTAGGGTTCGGTTGAGATTGTCTTTGAAAACCCTACTCTGGCAAGACTCTTCCATATCAAGTTTGACATGTTTACAGTCCGTCTGCTCAACTTAGCGTGCTCTGACTGAAGAATTTCAATATCCTTTTGGATGAAACTCCGTTCTCTTTTGTGATGTCTTCATGTGGTATGCAAAGCCAACAGGAAGAAGGAAAGGCAGGTTTGAGGGGAAGTTCTGTTCTAATTTTTTTGTGTGCCTATTCTTTACTTAATTGTTCAGCATTACCTGTTTTTCTGTAATGTGCATTTTTCTTGTGTATACATTTGTGTAGCAGTAGCTTCATCTTAACCATGCAGTGTTTTTTTTCTGATGTGTTTACAGCCCTCAGGTGGGTCCAGTATGTTTGTGCAAGGTCAGGAGGAGCACTGCTCATGTAGATTCTGAGTCTGCAAGCTGTTCCACTTGGCTCCAACTGTCTGTGCATTTGGAATAGTCTGTGGGGGACAAGATGACAAATGGAGTGAGTTCTGGCCTTTTCAGAGTATGAATATCTATCTTATTAAGTATTTGCTATCTGTATTAATCTGGGAGCAAATAAGTATATTCAGTAAGATGCCAGACAGTTCTCTATTGTTTCATATTTGGAAATCATATAACCTTTATATTAGGAAAGCAAGCAGATGCTGAATTAACATAAAGCTGTATGTGCATGGATAGACTGTAGAAACAAAAACCAACCAAAAAAAAAACAAAAAACAACCCCAAAAACAACAAAAAAAAAAACCCACTTACTTTCTCTGGTGGAAACTTGTGAGAGCTCACTTAAAATGTCAGGATTGAAGCTTACATTTAGCTTATTTCTTGAACTGTATGTATCTGTAATGAAGTCTTGGTGACCTCAGCAGGGCTATAGCAAGGATGAATGTGACTAGCTGTACTTAATTTTTTTTTTTAAAGTATTCTAATACAGAACACTAACTTAATTTATCTTGAATAGTACGTTCTCTGATCCCAAATAAATTGCTGAAAGGTAAAATTGCTTTTTAAATGATTAAATGCTTTGTATTCCAGTCTTCTAAAAATTTTATTACTTTTGTGCAGCGAAAGTTCAAAGCCAGCTGCTCTTAAACTCCATAGTATACTGAAATCCTGTTAGCCATATTCCACTGGCTAGCAGCGTGTTAGTCTGTTCTTTAAATTAGTCTGGCTGAGCTCTGATTTGCATACAAGTGTTTGGTTATAAGTAGTTCCAGCTATGTGACATCAGGAGAACAGTCACTGGACATTTTTCTGATTTTTTTTTTTTTTTTCAATTTTTTTTTTTTTTTTTTGGCAACTTCATCCTGTTTATGGTTTGTGTTGATCTGCCTTTAAGAATCTGTTCCAGTAGTGGAAATTAAAAACCCATAAAAATATTTTTATTTTTGAAGAAAGAGTGCTTACTAATCCTCACAGTGAGGACAGCAGCAATAGGAACATGGAGCTGCCCGTCTGCTGTGCCACAGAGTGTGGCCATGTGGCTGATTCACATCTCCACTCTTCTGCTTTATTTCTGTTCTTAAAGATGTGCTTCCAATGATTGAGTCGAGTGAGAAGCTTCATAATGGAATAAAAATCACTATGCATGCATTCTTTCTAGTCGTAAGCAGAACTGAGCATGGTTTACTTAAAGTTCTCCCAAACTTTTCAGTGCTTGTTGATAAGATACAATCACTGTTCTGCCTGGGCTTGTAACAGTGGGAGTTGATGGTTTGGTGTCTGCTGACTTGATGTGGTATGTTATATTTCATCCACCTGTAAATAAGTCCTGGAGTCAGATGTATACTTTGTTTCTGATGTCTGAGGTGTGACAAAGTTACAGTTATCATTATCACTATGCCATTAATGGTATTTGTAAAGCCTATATTATGCACATGTATACAAAACCCTAAAACTCACCAATACAAGAAATTCCACGTGAAATATGATTGCTTTACTTATAAGAACATTTCTCAGCCACATGAAGTCACATCTAAAGTAAAAGGGGGGTAAAAAAAAGCCCTGAGATAATCTGAACAAGGAGCTCAGTATTTTGGAAAGTATTGGTTAGTATCTTCAGCAATAGAAAAAAGTTGTCTAATGTGAGAATTTCCAAAGGATCAAGTGTATACCGAGTGCCTTACTTCATTTATTTTTGCAAATAAAACTATGCAGGAAAAGCCATTTAATTTTCTGTTCATTGGTATAAAGCACACACAAAGTCTTTTAAATTTTGCAATTTTAAATTGCCCGATACAGGCAACATTATAATTTATCAGTTTTTGTCACACATGCTCCAAAGGTTTTGAAGTTCCTGCACAGAGACAATATTTTCTTCTCCTTGTGTACAAGCAAGCAGGAGACTCTTCTACCTAAAAAGGGCTTCCTTGCTTTCTGCCCATTTCACTGATCAGTCTCTGTGATGGCTTCATGTGTCTGGGGCTGACTGTAGATTCCCTGCCCCTCCCCTCCTGTCCCTCTTTAGAAACCTTGTCTGGATGCTTTGTGAGGCCGTTGGATGGCTGCCTGGGAATTCCCGTAGTAGCTCTAATCGGGCCATGGGACATGCAGTTGGAGTCACGGTTCCTCCAGATGCACAGAAATCCTAGATGTTCTGACAGCATGTGTTCAGATCAGATGTACCATGTATGTGCCACGGCAGAAGTTTGCACATGGGTGGTAAATCCATTTGCATAAGATGGGGATCCTTGTATCCTGTTGCCCTACATGCTGGGTTTGCTTTTCTGTTAGGAAGATCCTAAATGGCAATGTAAGACTCACATTTCTTCCCATATTCAATTTCTTCTGCAGTAGCTTCTAGAGAATCTAACTAAAAATATAGGGTGGGGATGGGACTGCACTGCAGCATGTGGAGAATATCAGTCATCTTCTTGGGGCCGGTTCCAGTAGGACAGCAAACCTTAAGGATGTGAGCTAACAGCTGCATGGATGTGAAAGGCAGTAACAGAGCTGCCGCATCACAGATCACTGGTGGTCATCCCCACATCCAGTCTTGGACCAGCGTTTCCTTGCAGAGGGGCACTTCTGTCTTTGAAGCTTGTCAGCTTCTGTTTGATTTATGGCTTTTTAGGCTTTGAATTCTTGTTTGGCTGAGGTTTAGTGTTGCTGTCCTCATTCACTTCCTTAAGATTTTATAGCAATCCTTATCCTTTGTGAACACTTCTTAAACAGTTTCGGATGTCTGTGATTTTTAAAGCTTGAGGTGCGAGAGAATTCTTTAAAAACAATAGTGCCTAGGAAGTGACAGTGCAGGAGGCAGTGGGCACAAAGCAGAGGTTCCATCTGACTGTTGCCAAGAGCTTCTGTACTGTGCGGGTGATGGAGCACAGGTTGTGAAGTGGGAGAACTTCCAAAGCTGTCAGGGTGTCCTGCTTGAGCAGGGCAGGAGCTGGGTGGGCCCAAAGGAGACTTCAGGCTCAACCAGTCTATGATGCAATGTTTTTACAGAAACGTTTCATTTTGAGCCCTTCACAAGCGCTTCAAATTTATTTCTTTGTTTTGTAATGTGGCCTCTGCGCAGCAGTTCTCATTGCTTGGTTTGTCAGTGCACTGGCTGACTGCATTTTGACAGGTTGCAGCGTGTTATTTGCAGGATTTCAGTGGTTCAGTCTTAAGCACTTAAAAAGTGCTACTGAGTGTAACTGGTTCACCTGCTGGTGATTACACAGGTTTTGAGGGTGGCTGGCAAAAGGAACAAGTCTATATGGGCTCAAGTTCAGGATCCCTGGTAGAGTGTTATCTTGTTCCATGTTGCCAGAGGGACAAGTGGGAGATTTGTCTGTACCAGTGTTAAGTGTTGGGGAAGATGTGATGTTGTGTTTAAAAACCAAAACCAAAAAGCCTTTTGTCTTTTGTCATTTCCACTTGTCATAGCTTGCTTTGTCTATTTGTCTTACAAACAGACATATATCTTAATAATTTTGGGGTCTTACACGTTAAATAAAGGGATGAGAGTCATTGGTGCCAGAAGGCTTTGGAAATAAAATGAAATAATGTTATGCTAAAATATTTTTTAAGTTGTATTTCATCTTATGTTGCTTAATACATATGACAAAACTAGAAAGAAATACATGCCTTCTGTTGTAATTACATTTCTTCCTACCATTATAGAAGAATTGATGATCTCAGGGGAAAACAACATGATAGATAATACAGACTGGCCTAAGAGAAATTATTTCTTACTGGTTTCTGCAGCAACAGTGGTACTGAAAAAAAAAAAAAAAAAAAAAGTAAAGTTAATAAGAGTTGCTACTTAAGAGAATTTGTCCTTTTTTTCTTTTGTAAATAAATGAATCTGAATTTTTAGTGGTAATTAATAAAACAGGGCCCATTTGTTACAAACAGGTTTCTGACTTTCTACTCTAAAATGCTGGCAGCTTTTTCCTTTTTCTTTTGGTTTTAAAACAAACCAAACAGCTGGAGCTGAATGGAACAAGCATAAATGAAATGCTACTTTTCTACTTTGTCAGATGTCTGTCAGCTCTGCCAGTAAGAATACTGAAAAAGTCCTTTGGGCTCTAAACTGCATGCTTAATACGAGGGTTAATAACTGATGTGCATCAAGTTCTTTATTTTGAATTGACAGCTTATCCCAAGTGGGAAAAAAAGTAACCTGGTAATGTTAGCAATGTTATGTAAAGTCTTTTATTGATAGATAAATCTATGTGTAGTTATATTATCTATATAAATACATGGGAAATAAATTGGCATTTAGATTAAATATCGATACCTGTTACATCTAGATTATATAGATATGCATATGTAACAATATGTACATTTTAACGCATATGTAATATTTTCTTTCTGTCTATAAAAACACATTTGTTTTTGCTATTTATATATGTATTTGATTTCTAATTAGTAAAATGTATGCTTGTTTATTTGCATGTAACTTCATAAGCTACTCAAAAATGCTAGCAGGTATAGGGGTGGTTTTGTGCCCTTTCTTATTAATGGAAAGGAGAACCGGCAAATGTAACTCTTCGGTTTCAACTTTTTCTTATTGTCTGCAATTTAACAAAGATGCATCTAACTGCCTGAAGATATTTGAGATGAATAACAAAAGGTAAGTATCCAGCATGATATCTCATCTTCTTCAGGCTGTGTCAAGTTGCTTTTGTTGTGTATTAGGTACTCCACAATGTCTTAAACCTTGCAAAAGATATAATTTAGGGAAGAAGGCGACAAAAAATCTAGAAATGGCCGATTCCACCATACTTATAGGTTCTCTTTATGAATTTATCCCAGTAGTTCCAGAACAGATGAGGGAGGGGAAAAGAATTGGATGTGGGAAAACTGGGTGATAGTATAGCTGGTTTAATGGTGGATTTTTTAGATGAGTTTTGATACAACCAATGCACAGTTGTGTTTGTGCACTATACAGCAGGGCAGATTCAAGAAACCTCCTAGTAAAACTTCTTAGAAAATAAATTATGTATGCTGGCAGGTTTCAGTAATGGATTACATTTGTCAGTATGTATTTACAGTATTTGCAGTGTTTTCCATGTGTAAATGTATGTACTCCGTAATATTTTCTACTGAAGCTCATGTCTATATGATAACACTGCATACTCCATTTGCGGAAGAGTGAAGAAACTCAGCTTTGTAGGAGCCTGTTGAAATACATATGTAGGCCTGTGAAGAGTAGAAAGCTAAGAGCACCAAGCCTATAATTTAACTGCAGTATGTGTCTCTGTGGGGCTGGAGGAGCAGTAAAGCATAGGGGGCAATAGTTTTCCCAGACTAGTTCTATGTATAGATAAATACCTGCTGCAGTACATCTAAAACTCATCTATTCTTTGAACTGTGAGTGGATTGGTGACCCGCTCCTCAGTGTTTAGACATGCTTTTTTCAATTCCTGAGACTTCTCCTTCCCTTCCCTTTCCACTTTCTTATGTTTTGGTTTTGCATGCAGTAGCTGGAAGAGTTGAGAGGAGGGGAGTGGGGGAAGAGAGATTTGAGACAAGTGTTGCTTTGTGTCCCACTGGACTGCAGACTGACTCCTAACGTGTCAGGATGTAAGAGCAGGGGGAAAAAACACGAGCGTGTGATCTGAGGTGAAGTGCTGTCATTGCCCTCCGCTGCCAAGCAGGCAGAAGTGCTAAGCACGATTACATCAGTTCATAAAATAGTAGGCTTTGCTTTCCTATTTGCACTACCAACTTTGATGCAAAAGCTGATGTGATGCACATAGGAAAACTGCAAGCCAACCATCTTCTTTCAATATTTTTTTTTTCTCTTCAGAGAGGGTTCTTTGTTTTTGAAGCCAGTGGTGATTTTGCCATTCATTTCAATGAGTATTTTTAATAATGGTTGATGAGTTCAGCTGGACTGGCAGAGAAACATTTCCATCTTTTGGTGCTGCTTGTAAGAGCATAGTTGAAATTGAAGGCTTTGTGTTTGTTCTCTTTTACATATGCAGAGGAACTTGGTTAGAGAAGAATGGAAGTCTTGCATTATTTTAGTGTGTTAAAATGTGCTTATGTATTTCTGTTGTTATTGAGCTTCCTGCTTATTCTGTTGGGTTATATGACAATTTGAATGGGTCTCATAGAGAATGCCTGTTGAAGCAGGATTCCCAGCTTGCAGAAGTGAGAGGTTTGGCTCAGCTGGGATGCCTGTGCTGGCTGATACCGAAGCAGCTGCTGGTTACCTTTGTTTCAGGAACGTGCGTTTAAAAAATAAGTGCACTTGTACAGAACTGCTCATCAAATGAGAGCTTAAATCTGTAATGATGTACGATAATGATACATGACTGTGTAAGTTATTTTGGGTTCTTCTGAACATTTATTTGTGTTGCAGAAGTTTTAGCTGCCATTTGACAAAAATAATCCATCAAGATAAGGCTGGTTATCCTGTATGTTAGAACAGAATTTCACGCCTCACCAGTTTAGCTTGGGAAATATTTAGAATATGATTTGGCAAGCGTTGAGAAGGTCTCTGCTGAGTAATACTTGCAATAGAAGTGAAGCACGAGGGATGTTGTGAAGAAAATTCACATCTAGCACATGAGAAATGGCTATAACTTTGTTCTTCAGTGTTGTAAGCAGTTTGTTTTAGTGATGTGACTGAAGGAGAAGGAGGGTCAGTCATGGGGAGGAGCCTGGCAAAAGAGATGTGAGCACACACGGGATGATTTTGCCACTGAAGGAGTGGAACTGAGTAAGCATAAACAATCTGTCACTCTCTCAGAGTTGGTTATTTCTCCTTTAAAACTCTGCCTTAGTGGTCTTTGAAGAAACAGAGTTAGTTTTAAAACTTTTATTTCCTATGCTATTAAAGCACGTGAGAGCCTTGCATCAAAGTCCTAGTGAAATAATCGTAAGGTTTTCTTGCTTATGGTAGAAAACACTTCTGTAATGCAGTTCATTCTCAAATTAGGAAAAAACAGCTGCTGATGGAAGGCAGTGGGGGACAGAAACACTGATTTGACCAAAGCATATAGGAAAGTGATATTAAAAAGGAGGTGGGAGTGGAAGAAGTAGGCATTCACAATTCCAGGGAAGCTCTGTGTTTATGTAAAGCACAGCAGCTGCACTGCAAACCCCTCTCTGGATGACCTCAGTGCCGAACAAGACAGCCTGTTCCGGGTGCAGGTGTGATTACTGAATTATTTGTTCTGTTTCAGTGTCAGTCAGTCACAGGGAGGAATTCTGGGTAAAATTCGTATCCACTGAATAAATTGAATTGATATATTTGGTATTCCAGAGTGTGCTGTGTGCCTTCCTGCTGTTGCAGAAATGGTTGATTTTATTCCATTGAATTACACTAGTTAAATAGGACAGACAAGAGGAAGTGGCTCCCACAGCAACCACTGAATACATCAGGCAGGCAGATGGAAAGGCAGGACTGGACTGAGGATGGAGCAAGACACAGAAGACGGTTTTGACAGCTGACTTGTGATCTGTTTTGAAGAGGCAATGTGTGCTGTTTGAAATGTGGATTTTAGTTTCTTTTCTGTGCTTCGTGAGAAATGAAGTTGTGAAAATGTTCACCTGTAATTCATGTATCCAGGCAGTTTTGTTTGAATTTTACAAATCTTGGGGCCTGTCAGAGTTAGGCTAAGCTACTTTAGGTGGCGTTGGTCTTTGCCATGTGTCAGTTGCTGTGCATCTACTGTATGCATTTTTTCCTCTTACCGATAGATGAAATTTTATGAGTAACTCCTGTTTGGTGCCTGCTGCCAGAGAGAAGGGCTAGCTTAATGAATGCGGGTACTTTTCTCACTCTAGTTTCTGAAAGAACGAGTCTAGTCAGACTTAATTGTGGAGAATCTGGGTACTCTAATGCCTGATTTACTTATTTGTTTGGCATGTTAGAGTGTAGGTGTTTGGCATGTTAGAGTGTAGGAACTTTTTGGAGTCTTGGGGGAATGAAGGCAGTAGGCCCTTCTAGAAAGGTGACTAGTTTTTGTGAGAAATTCCCTGTCTGCTTTGGCAATCATTAAGGAGAAACCTATTTATTCACTGTACGATGTATGACTTCAGCATCAAAGTTTCCCTAATGCTTTATTAGGAGTATTTTTATTTCTCCATTTTCTCAACTAAAATACAGTAGAGGAATGTAGCCTCACAGATGGGTTGAACCCTTTAAAGATTGCGTGCTGTGGTGGCAATTATTATTTCTGCGTGTGAGATCTCACTCTTTAATTGATGCGCTGTTCTGTCATGTCTTTGAAAAAGCATGGTAGTGGCATCACTGTTAGCTTCATGGGAGGCAGAGCACTGGTATAGAAATGCCTGTGAATGCGATAGAAATGATTCTAAAATGACAAAGGATTAATGTGCCAGTATCATTGTGCTCTTAGACACTTCTTTGGTGATGCGAATTGAGCGTTCCTTTGCACTGCATGCTTTAGATTTTTAGTAGGCTAGATAGATGAACAATGGAAGATATTTTGCTGAGACTGGCTGATTTTAAATCCGGGCTCTTGCTTGTGATCCACTGTAATTTAGCTAAATTATCTGACTGTAACTGAAGATGTATGGGGATAAGTTTCAGATTATCTCTGAGGGTCTAAGAAGGGTTTTGGGTGACTCAAAAATGATAAACTAACTTGATTAGATAGTACAATTCTAATGAGTATACAATCCAATATGCTGTAATGTAGCATGGTTTTAGGAGCCATCTGCTAGCTGTTTTTCTTTTAAACCACCTGAAACGTACGTTTTTTATGAAACTGGTGTTGCCTGAGTTGGTCAGCAGTTGGGGCATACTTGACCATTTCTAATGTTGGGAAGTAACGGAGGAGGGATTTGGCCGGGCTGAAGGCAGCTCGAGCACCACCCACTGTCTGCGCCAGTAGCAGCCGGGCGCTGTGCTGAGCAGCAGGCGTTCTTTGTCTGCCGTTCTGCTGTCCCCACCACGTTGCTCCGTCTCGGCCGGCCGGGTGCATTTCTAGACGGGGAAGTTGGCATAGATGCCACAAACCAGTCACAGATCAGAACAGAGTCATCTTGCTCACTGTAATAACGTAATGTGATACATCAGAGGCCGTGGTGGCCAGCTTGAAAAAAAGACATTGAAACACCCCAGTAGGAAGGATTGGCATCATTCACACAAGTTGTAGGTCACTTGAGATAAATTAGAGTTCTTTCTTCGTGGTTCTCTGAGCATTTGAATTGTTTTCTTATTTATGTTAATTCTTATAGGGCTATGAAGTTTTTAACTGTTCTGTCAGGAAGGAAAACGATCTCTGTTTTTTGCAAATATCTATCAGGTAGCAGTGGCAGTGGAGGAGCTTCTTTAATGATAAGCTGTTTATGTTAACCACTCGTGATGGACTATGCTACACCTGAATTTAGAGTTAAAGACTGGGAGGAAGTGCTTTTCATGTTTTAAGCTCTTCCTGAAAGTAGAAAACTGGTTGCATTTTACTTTTGCATAAAGTGCTGTTGCTTTTGATATGCAAATAGTGCACTGCACCATGTAACCTCAGTTTTCTAGAGACCAAAAGGAAGGGCAGAGAAAAATGTATGTGGTGTAGGAATTCAAAGGGTATTGAAGCAGGGTTCCTACTCTGTTTCACAAATCAATCCTAAATGCCAACAAAGCAAAAAGAGATCAAATTGGGTTGGACTGTAAGGACAGGGATTGCCTTGTGTGATAAGGGACATTTGAGAATTTCTGCATGTAATGAATATAAAAGGCAGCTGAGCTGACTGAATGTTAAAGCAGCTGTAGTGAGCAGTAATAGAACAGAGTGGGCTGTAGCTGAGCGACAGCTCATCGTATAATCATCATGTTTTCCTCTTAGAGCATCTCCAAAGAACAAGAAAGACTTTTTTATCTTCATCTAACAAGCAGATTTTGAGTAATTATTTTTCTTGAAAATTAACATTAACATCTGAACTATATATATATACACACACAAACACACATACATGGAGTTGAATGATGATACCTACTGTCTGTGGTTCAAAATCCCTTCTACACCCCTCACCTTGGTAAATCACACAGTGTTTCCCCCAGTTCCTCCTTTCCCTTAATTGTTTCTCTTGTACAGAGGTCAGATTTGCTCTGCTGGCATTTCACGATGCAGACTTACGCACAAGTCTGCTTTGCTGCACGTCTCAGTGCCTTTGACGTACTCCATTCTCTTTCCCACCCACCCTCACCTTGAGAAGCTGCGGGTGTGCAGCACAGATGGTGGCAAACCAGGGAGCTGTGCCGATTGCGGGTGGTTGGAGTCGCCCTGGCTCAGCCATACCAGGTCGGTGAGGCTCCTTTCCTCTGTTTCAGTCCTTAGAAGCTGACTGGGGGGAAACAAGACTTCTGCAGTAATCTGAAGCAACAGCAGGTTCCCAGTTTTTCCAGGAAGTTCTCTCAAACCTCTGAATCTTTTACCTTGTATTACTGGGAGAGTGGCAACTGGAAATCTGCTTTATTTGGTGAAGCAGGAGTTAAACAAAAATAGGCTTCGTGAAGTGAAACTGAAATCAATAGGAGACTGCATTTTCTGCTGTGAGTCTGTAGGCAGCAATGCCTGTAGTGTGCTTCAGCTTTGTGCTGCGTTTTCTCATCCAGCAGCAACCAGAAAGGTCCTCTCACAAGCAGGTATTTGACAATATGGCTTAGTGATGCTCTGGAGTTCGTCAGCTTCTGTATCTGTAGATGCATTGCATTGTAAAGCAATTAAGCAAGTAAGAGCCTTTTAACAGTGAAGTCTCATTTATTATTTATAAAGGTGGAGCTCTCCGAGTACAGCTGAAGTGGTCTGAAGAAGCTTCAAAGGGGAATAGGATGGCTACCGTGTTCCTGTGAAGTCAACAAACTGGGTGTTTGGTGCAGAGTGCAAAAGAGTAATTTGAATTGTTTGTGTTTTGAGTTGCTTTAGAAAAAGGTAGTTCCATTTGTAATTAAAAATGCACTCTGTTTATTTGCTGAAGTTTGCACAGCTCTTTAGCAACATATTTTCTAATGTCCGCCATTACAGTGCCTGTATGCTTGGAAATGAGTTGGCTGAGGGCTTTCAGAGAAAGTTCACAGCAGAGCTTTGTTCAGCTGTTGTTGTGACCTTTTTGCAAATGTATGCAACTTAAAGGTAGCTTTCTCACAGAAATTTACTTCAACACAGTTCACGCTAAAAATTATTCCTCTTTTACCATCAGGAAATGAACAAGGGCTGTCTGGATGCTTTGCTGTGCAACCTGCTGTAGAGACCCCTGCTTTAGCAGGAGAGTTGAGCTGAATGGTCTCCAAAGGTGCCCTACAGTGCTGTGATTCTGTGACTGTTTTAGACTAATGAAAAATATCATTCGGTATGCCCACAGTGGAGTACAGCAGAAAAGAGTTATGATTAAGAACACTGATCAAAATACATAGTGCTTTGGCAATCAGTCAAGGTCTAGCAAGGAAGCTTTCCTTGATATGTTGATATTTACGTTATTTATGTTGATACATATGGGCACTGTATGTGTACATATACAAAAGTAGCCTCCTGTGCGTGCATGTATGTGTAGAAATATTTTCAATTGAAACACATTCTGATATGAACTATGTTTTCAGGCTACCACAAAATTAGAAGCCACAGGTAAAAGTCAGTTACTGTTACCATCATTTCAAGGTGAGAAGTAACAATTGATCTCCTGAAATTTTTGTTTCCTTATTAACAGAGATTGTGATATTTAACGGATATCTATAGATGAAGTTCATGGAAAAATTCCTGTGACTCAGTGACACTGGGATTTCTTCCTGTGTGTTCTAGAAGATCTCAGTAGCACATTGTCATGCCAGCGACTGGGTGCTTGTTTGCCTCCTTGTGAACAGTGTCACAAGGGCAGTAAAACTGCTCATGCTGGTAGATTTGTCCTGGTTTAAACTCTTATTTAGTTCTGGACCTGGTAGACAAAGAATTTGATTTTAAAAGTAACCTGGGGCAAATCATGCTCATTCTCTTCATATCCCTTATAAATGCATATTTTGCTTCACAAGTAATCTTTAGTTGATTGCTTAATACAGTTTTTGTTTCAATTTTCTCAGTATAGTAGACTAATAATAATCATTTTTCAAAAAGTGAATTGGAAGTCCTATAAATGACTTACAGAGAGAAAAACGAATATAATTAGAATTACATCTCAGTGTTTTTTATATGTGGATACATGGCATGATCTTTATTCTCTGATAATTACTGCTATAATGAAAGTAAGGCCACAGAATAAGCTTCTACTGAGCTAGTAACTCAGTAGGACAAGTTTGAGTTTAAACCAAACAAAACCAGAAACATTTTCTTCATAGAACTTCATAGAAGTATTT
Source organism: Lagopus leucura (assembly GCF_019238085.1). Taxonomy (NCBI): domain Eukaryota; kingdom Metazoa; phylum Chordata; class Aves; order Galliformes; family Phasianidae; genus Lagopus; species Lagopus leucura. Next base: position 2,795,889 of record NW_024962269.1, read on the forward strand.
TAGTGAGAGTATACAGTGAATTGTGTAGTCAAGGTATACTTTTGGGGTTCAATCCAGATCTATACTATTTTGATCTTCCAAGAAAATCCTTAAAGCCAATTTAAGAATTTTGTCTTTCAGTGGCTAAGGAGAGAAAGAGCTCCTTATTTGTTTTCATCTATCTTATTATCTATCTTATATAGAGTTTTCATATCTGTCTTACGTAGAGTTTTCATCTATCTTATTTAAGTATATGTACAACAAAGTGTGGATGTTGGGGAGAAGAAACAAGTTCTGTGATCATATGTTTTTCAGTCCTCTTCACAGAGAGATGATGAGAGTAGCTGGCAGCAGTTCTGAGAACACAGAAGACTCCAATTAATTTAATGATGTATAGCTAGGCAAATGATTCTTTTCTTTGTTACTCTTGGTGGAATGTTCCTTGGCTGTGGAGGAAAGGAGGTGTTCCAGTTCACATCAATTGTCCCTTTTGTTCAAGGACAGGTAGGACTGGTGCTATTTCCACGGCATTTGTAGGAGTGCTAAGAAAAGTGCAGGCATGTAAACATAGCTGTGTACAATATGTGGATGAGGCCCTTGGATGTAAGCCCCAGTCAAGCTTACTTCTGTGCTGTGAAAAATGAAGAGTGGTTTTACAGCTGTCACCATACCAGAACATAGCTGTGTGCTCCCTGGGGGCCACCAGGATGCCCACTTTGTGGGGACAGGCTGGGATCTGCACTCAGCACAATTGCATGGGGCCAGCCAGCAGAAAGCTGGATTTGAGTACACTCAAGCTGTGGATCTACAAAAGAGGTGAGCTAATCCCAAAGGATGCTGATGCTGAATTAAGTACATTCTTCACCCCACTTGCATCCTGCTGTCTACCTTGTACCGGCTGTGGTGTTTTTGCAGACTTCTGTGTGTTGATTCAGTCCAGCACAAAGTTCATCTGTACAAAAAAATAACGTAGTGGGAGCTTTTTGTTGGTGAGTCAGTGGCCCTTACGCAACTTGGATAAGCATCATGGTGTGTGGGAAGGAGAGAATGGCACCAGGGAGCCCAAAGCGGAGCAGCAGAGAAGGAAGAGGCACCTGGCCTTTTAAGGCTACTGAATTTTAGTGTAATACTTGAGTCAGTACAAACTAGTTCTGCTAGGATTTTTCTTCTCTGCTTTCAGCTGCGTTTCAGCTTTTTCACAAGCCATCAAATATCTGCATAGGTGGTAGTATTTAATTAAAAGCTGTAATTGTGTCATTTAAAGGAATGCTGACCTTCACTAGTCTCTCCCTGATGCAGGTACCCTTTCTGTCACTACGGTTGGCTCTAGCTGCTGGATTGCAGAATTGTTAATGTAGGATCTAGTTAAACAAAAGTAGATAGGAAGCCCCTATATTTTTGCTATGCATTTCACTTAGTCAGATTTAAGTCATTTGTTAGTGACTAGCAGTACTTGCCATGACTTTCCTGTGAGCTTGCATTGGTTAAATGCAAATAACATATGCAGGATGCTAAACTATGGAGATGTTCTTGTGTACTTCAGGTAGAAGTTGAGAATGTTGCTTTTTTTTTCTTCCTTCCTTTCTAAGCTGAGTCTCTGCAACTTCTCGACAACCTCTGCCAGTGCTCAGTAACCCGTCGTCAGAAAAGCGTTTCCTGATGTTAAGATATTACTTCCTGTGTTTCAGTTTGTGCTCCTTGCCTCTTGGCACTGGGCACCACTGAAAAAGCCTGACAATCTTTTCAGCTCCTTCTTCAGGTATTTATGGATGCTAGGAGGGCTCAGAGAAAGCCTTATCTTCTCTAAGCTAAACTGTCTCAGATTTATTCCGAGGTGAGTTTTTCCTTCAGTCCCACTGCTCAGACATGCACATGAATAATTAACAAGGACTACGATACAGGCACTTGAGGCAGTAGTAGTGCTATGGCCTGTCCTGTAGCTTGACAGAAGCTGTGACTTTGTTATTACGCTTAGAATTGCACTTTCTTTTTGTGATTTGCAGTAAATTTGAAATTGGTCTGTAAACACGTTGAATTTCAAATCAAGAAAGCATAAAAAAAATAATCAGGAAATGACATTCCTGACCTTTTAAGTGAGTTCATTTTTGTGTGTGTGATCTCTATGCTCTTTGTTTCATGCACTGGAGTAGATAAATGATTTGAAAAACATCTCTACAGACATGTTCTTTGTTCTGGATCTGTGTGCGCCTCTTGTTTCTCTACCTATCCACAAAGCAGATATGGGAAGATAAGGGATAAAATCCATTGTTTATTCAGTTCAGATTTTAGCTATTTTATTTTCAAATCTGAATGTAGATAGTTGATAAACTGGAGAGTTTAAGATTTGTAGTTTTCTAGCATGGGCCTGGAAGTCTCTGCTATGCATGACAAAGAAGTAGGCGTTGGCATAGAATTTTAATCCTCTTGTAATTAAAAAGAGAATTTTCCATTCAGTTTTCTCTAGCTTCTGACCAGTCAAGCAGTTTTCTGTGACTTCTGACTGTTCCTGCTGTCATTGTAGGTGCTGAAAGCAAGCAGCAATATACATAATAGAGATATTTATCAGATCTTAAGTTGGAGCTATATACAAGGAGGCAAACTGCTGCCTTAAAGTGGTACATGCAACGGAGAACTTAAATGGAAGTATATTGAAAATCTGAGCTTATCAGTAATATATATATGTATACACACACACACACACACACACATGTTACTGATATTGGGATAGTGTAATCTGGTATGAAAACATACGGTACTTGTTAGGCTATAACAATGTCAAGATATTGCTATGCTGAAAACTTAATGAATCATTAAGGAGAGATGTTCATATCTTGGTTGTGATATAAATAAGACAGATTTAATTTGGGCATCATTAATTACCTTTAAGAACTTAGTGGAAGTGCCTGGTGTTCTTTTCTTAAAGACTTTGTTGTGATTGTTTCAGTTTGAATCTAGTGTAATTTGATTTTCTTATGTGTATCATTTTGTGTGTACTCATTTAATAACTGAATATAGAATTGAATACTGAGGTCAGATTTATTGCTTGTTATGGCAATTGCAACTTTATAAATCTGTAGTTCACAGTCAGAGACAACTATGGTTTTTTATGACCTGTGTATTGAAGAACAAGTTTTTATGTCTACTTGCCTGGTGCATGAATTCCATAGGGTTACCATCAGGCTAATATATTTCCTTTCCCAGCCCATCTTACCATCTGGTGGATGTGTGGTGGGATAGTTTTAGCAGGAGGCAAAGGAATCAAGGAAGTTGCTTTTTTTTGTTTTTTTTTTTTCTTCACGCAATCCCTTGTTAGTATTTTTTTCTTCATGTTTTTGCTATCTAGAGGGAGTTTTTTTTTTCTGGCTATTTTTGAACTGCAGTGCAACCAGCACTTTTTAATGGCACTTGAAATGAACAAGCACTTTCATGGGCAGTGATTCTTTGACTAGCTTTTTCCTATGTGCTGTTACTAGAAGTATTAACTTAGAAAAATTCTTTCTTTGAAATAATGCCACAGATTGTAATGCCAGGGTCAGGATGTGTAGTGGGGATAATATAAATGGATGCAAAATAGTTCTTTGTAATGTTACTTTTGGAGTCAGTAAAACATGCTCTGTGTTTTCTCTTTGTTCTCACAGGCACATAATACTCCAGAGCTTCAAAATCAGAAGTAAATTCATCTGGACAGTTGCCACCTGCCTTCCTAAATAGGTAAGCATACTAAAAACAGGAAAAGGGAGCTGACTACTTTCTTTGAGTAGCTGTAAACATCCCTCCCACCCCTTAAATTAGCATTTGTCATTTAGTTGTTTTGAAATGATGAACATAAGGGCCTTGCAAAGAAAACAAGAATTACACTTGTTTTCTAATTTGCAGTAATTAGAATCATAGAATCACCTAGGTTCGAAATAATAAAATCCAACTATAAACCTGACCTACCAAGTCCCGTCACACATCCCTTAGTGCCACATCTACACATCTCTTGAATGCTTCCTAGGGTGGAGATTCTACCAGTTCTGTGCGCAGCCTCTTCCAGTGCTTGGCCCTCATCCCATCTGGGATGTATATGTCCAATGGAAAACGTCCCTAGTGCAGCTTGAAACTTGTTTCCTAGAGCCCTATTGCTTGTCATCTGAGAAAAGAGAGACAGACACCCCTGTTGCAACATCCTTTCAGGTTATTATAGAGAGTGATGAGGCTTCCCCTCAGCCTCCTCTTCAGACTAAACAGCCTCAGTTTCCTTGGCTGCTTCTCATACGTTTTGTTTTCTAGTCCCCTCACCAGTTTTATTGCTTTTCACTGAACAAGTTTCAGGAGCTCTGGGTCTTTCTTGTGGTGAAGGGTCCAAAAGTGAGCATAGTAGTTGAGGTGTCTTCTCTCTAGTGCCTATTGCAGAAGGACAATTGCTTCCTTAGTTCTACTAACCATCGTATTCGAGTTGCAGAGCAGGATGATGTTGGTCTTTCTCGGCTCAGTGCTGGCTCATGTGCAACTGTCAGCCAGCATGCACAGGTTGTTTTCTGCTGGTAGGTTTTCCATCCGCTCTTCCTCAAGCCTGTCTGGCTGTGTGGGGTTGAGTGTCATGGATCTGGACTTAGCTCATCTGACTAGCCAGACCAGGTTACACTGCAAAGCTTCCTAACTTTGAGTAGATTGAGAGCCCTGCCTAAATTCATGTTGTCTCTGTAAGAACCGAGGGTGCATTTGATCTCCTTATCAATATAATTGATAAAAAAACTGACCGTGCTGCTGAGACCTGAGGAATGCCACTGATGACTGGCAACCACCTGGAATGAGCTCTGTTCATTTTGACTCTGAGCTCTGCCTTCCATTCAGTTCTTCACCCAATTAAGTGTAGCCAACCAAAGAAACCTAAAATTATTAACAACTAACAGTGTGCCTATTGCTTGTAGCAGCGCAGAGCTGTTGGACAATGTATTGTTATTCATAAAATTAATCTTTATCTGTTCTTCGTAAAGCTTGAATGCTAAGTAAGTTCCTAAAACCATGCATATTATTGTAATGTTAAACTGCTGCAGCAGTTGACCTGTCACTGCAGAAGCTCTGTTTGGGGCACTCTTTTTTGCTTTTATATTTTTTAGCAGTTCCTTCTGTAGTGATAGAAGGGTACAGTTCATTGTGAGGCTATAATGGAAGACCTCCATAGCAGTAACCTTGATGAGGACAGGGAGGTGAACCATATATTTGCTAAGTACATGTTATTTCGCTGATTATCAGCAGCTGTAAATTGCCATTTGCTTGCTGACTTCTTTCTGCTTTCTCCAGGAGGAAAGAGGGATTATCGGTGCCTGCCTCATTTGCTTCACCAAAATGAGATAGGGCATGCAGGAGAGAAGGGAGAGTTTTGCAAGTGGAAGCTACAATGGTGAGTTGGACTTTGTCCTTACTTCCGCTGCAGAATTTCTCAGTAATACTGAATACGTTGTTTAAACCAAACTTCGTGCAAATATTTCTACTTCTTTCTAAGTGTGTTACAAATAACATTTCCTTGGCAACAGTACTGGCTTGAAAAGCTTTTTCCGACTGCTTCTTCTTCCCTTGACATTTTTGGTCCACAGTACTACTGGAGGCAACAGTCAATAAACTAAATCAGCAAAATAAATAAATGGAGGTAAAAATAGTTCTTTTCTTCCATGGATACACAGAAAAGAATGTGAAACTATGATATGTATTTTTTGATTTCACACCAGAGTGTCTTTTTTTAACATTATGCTGAAAATTGAGCATGTGGTTAACATGATTTTTAAGTTTTGAGATGCTGAATTCCCTCTAAAATTGTGATAATTGTGCAGGGACTGAAAATCAGTAGGTACTTTTTATAGCTAATTTGGCTTCCTCAGCTCCACCTTTAAAATAGTAGCAGTTGCACACCTCACAGGCACTTTAAAAAAAAAAAAGCATTAATGAGCTTAGTAAAGAGATATGTGTACTCTACACAGATGAGCACCAAAGGAGGAAAAAAATCTCCATTCAAGTGGTTCAAAAAGTTACAGTAAGTCAAATTCCTGGAACATTTTAATTTGGTGAAATATTTTTGAGTGAAGGATAGAGATACCAATGAATTCTATTATTTTAAATGGCTATAATGTTTTAATTATCAAAGTTATTCTAAGACTATTTCTGAAAGGAAAATATTTAAGTAAACAACTGTAGTGTTAGTAGAGACACTTCTACATTGTAGAACAGATTGCTGTGAAAACTTGGATTTTTTTATCACTTTGCAAGTCAATCTGTAACTCCTGTGAAGTGGAATAAACACAGTTGCTCAGATACTCTGCAAAAAATGATGCATACATTTGTATTAAAAAAAGAAAAAGTTGGGAGACTCTTTTGGTGGTAGAGGAAACCATGACACAGAACACTGTCTTCAACATATTAGGCACATTGAAAGCTCTGAGTATCCTTGACCAATTCAGCTTTTCTTTCTGTCCTGAGGTATAACAGCTGAACAGAGAGGTTGTGCATTCTAGTGTTGGTGTTGTGCTCTCTTTTGTATGTTTACATATACAGCCTTGTTTTTTTCTGCAGCATTTCTCAGTCAATAAACAGTCACTGCACAGTATTGAGTACATTCCTTACTGCTTGTAGCTATAAATATATTATCTCGTGGCATAATTATCTTCAGTATTTTTGGGGAATTGAATAGGAAGATAACTATAAACCTGAGTAACAGTTCCATGCTGAAGACCATATTTCCTATGCACTCCGGTTTTGATTAATAACCTTTTAATGCACTTGAGAAACAGAGTGATGACCATTGTTTCCTTGTATATTGGAATTCTTATTAAACACACCTAAAGGGACTGGAGTGTGTGGAATTAAGTCAGGCAAATTTAGAATTCAAAGATCTTTCATATTTTCAGGTCTGAGTGGTGTTCAGATCCTGTTTTTCATCTCTGACTATCAAATGTCTCTTCTTGAATGCAAGTCCTTCAAGTGTGTCCCCCTTTCAGAAGTGGGACTTGATGTGCCAAACTATGTGAAGATTCCTAAGCTGTTGCTGAGCTCAGCATTTCTCTGAACAACTAACAAACACTTTTCTTTCAGAACTCCACCCATCTCTGGGAGCTCAGTTTTTTTCTATTCAAAATTGTTGAGGGTTAAGAATTGTATGAGTAAAACCTTATCAGATTCTTGCTGAGAGTTTCATAGGTATCCAGTTCAGTCAAGGGGGGAAAAGCTGTGTCCAAGTGTTGGAATCTTCCCTCTGGAACCTTTGCCACCTCCAAAGTTCTTGTGGCTTTGGGCCATTGCATTCACCATCCACAAGTCTTTCTCAACAGGTATCAGACTAATTTTATTTGTCTTTACCAGATCACCAACACTGAATGGATTGTGCTGCTCTGCTCAAACAAAGTTAAGCCACTTTATTGGCTTCTTTAATCTTTTAAAATTAATCACTTAGGGCAGGGACTCCAGCTGATTCCCAAACTTTACCCGTGATAGTGATCAGAGACCAGCAGTGCCTGTGTAAAATGGGTCAGTCTCTTCTGACTACTTTGGTACTCAGCCTCTGCAAAGAATAGAAAATTCTGATAACTCTTAGTTAGTGTTACACATCTACCCCAGCTGTCTGCCATCTCATGAGGGGCTGGTGATGGTGTAACAAAGTACCATCTTTAAGTTGTAAGGAAATGGCATTCCTTGGGGCTTAAGGGATGTCCCAGAACTTTCTGGTAATGATTAAGTGGCTGTCAGAAAACAAATCTAATTTCTATTTTTTTTCATGCAGTTTATGTAGCTTGTATTCAGAATGAATAGACAAATGTTACTCCGTTTTATGTAAGTGTTCTCTTGGGTCCTGATGTTGTGGTAGAATGTTTAGGGAATTATTTTGATATATTACAGAGAAATGCTATTTAGTTTCTCAGGTAGCCAAACATGTTACCTGTCACTGCAGGCAGCTTAGTCTTGAACTCATCATTTAGCAGTTACTATTAATTCTAGGCTAATTTATGACTATGTACCATTTGGTTGTAGTTTATTTGAATGTCAGTATTGAATTTATCATAGGAGTCTTCATTAAGATATAGTTAATAAAGACTATGAACTGTGTGAGTATACTCAATTTTCTTTACCCGATGTTCTTAGAAGTGTGTTTTAATTATAGGCTATGTGTTATTATTTTGATATTTAATTGCTGGTTGGATTGGTGGTGTTTGGAAGCTATTTTTTTACGTGATAAATGTTGTATGAGGTATGTATCATCAGTGAGTGCAAACACATAGCTTTTCTTTTCCAAATGTTGAAAACAAGCAGTTCTTGCTCTTTACTTCTGGTATATACCTTTTATTAGTGTAAGCTTGACTTGTTTACTTAGTCCATATGAAATCAAAACACTTCTACTGGTTAGTACTTCTGTACAGTAGAATATTTTTAGGTGTTATTCCATAGGAAAAAGAAATCAGTAAAATCAGACAGAAATTATCTCTACCTGATCTCTCAGTTTTATTGGTGCATATAGGAGCTGAGAATGGATGGATGGAGAAGCTGGTACTATTTATGTAACTAAAAGGAACCAGTTGATACACGGATGGAGGAGGTAGGGAGTAACTTATTTCCCAAGTAAATCATCACCTCTCATATTTCTTGAGTTACCTCCATAGCCTGCAAGCAGGAAAAGCTGATGCTATTCATTTCATGTGGACATTAGAAATCTTTGGAAGCTTCATTCAGAGTGAGTTAAATCCTTGTGAGTAACAAAAGTAAGTTTCAGTGTAAATTAGGCCTTTATGATTAAAAAAATAAAAATAAAAAAAAATCTCCTTTTGGAACAGTTAATTCTTTACAGTGGACTGGAGTGTCTCTGTGCTCTTAGACTGAGGAACTTACGGCAAGTAGTAGGTTTCAGGATTGAAAAGGCTCAAACACACTAATTAAGTTTCAGACATCTTTTTTATGGTCATGTTTTGCTAACTTGGAACTGGGTCAACATCCTTTGTAAAATGTGTGCTGCATATAATTCAGTTCCATATATTTTGTATCGTTGGAGGCTGGGAGATGTGATTGTTCCATTTTTGTTCTCAAGTTATTTACTGCTCCTGTTTCATAAAAAGGAATTGCACACTGGTGTGGTGTAATAAACCGAGAAGTGTCTTATTTCTTTTATTAAACAAACCAGGATTAAAAGGATGTTTTATTGAAATATCTTGGTTGAAAAGACACTGGAGAACATTTTATCACAATGCACAATTTTCCAGTGATTGTTGTTAACAGAGGCACAATTAAATAATTTCAATCAAATTTTGCATTAATTCCTAAGGCATCTGCTAGAATTGCTTCATACTCTGGTAGAACAAGGCAATTTATTAAATACACTTCTGGTTCTTGTAATGATTAAAATGTCACTTAGGAGAGAGATCCAAGAGAAAGCCAGTTGTCATTACTCTGTATCTCTTAGTAGGTGAAGCTACAGACCTGGTTATGTAGAACTGCTTTACCGTAGAACCATAGAACGTTGAGGGACACTTGTTTTGTCTTGAGTGCCATCTGACTTATCGACCACACTTCCTATGAAACAGGAATGCTCTGAAGTTACTAATGGTAGGAAGCATCTAGGAAGGCAGGAAGACGGTAAAAATAGCAAAGGTGTCTGTCCAGTTACTTTATCAGTTGCATTGTCTTTTATACTGTAGGAAAGAAAAGCAGAGGGGAATGCTATAAATGAAGTAGAGGAAAGTCTTACAAGAAATGAATAAGTACAAGGCGCAAAACATTTCAGTATTGATGCAGATTAATTTCATTTGAAAACAGGAGCCAAGCAGAGCGATATGCAAAACAGCTTTATTTTAATTGATTACATTGGGGTTTGGTGAACTGTGTTATGGTGAAAACTGAGATTGACCCATACCTGTTCATTTCCAGGGCGTGCTCTTGGACTAGTGAGACAGAATCTCTGATTTTAATAATTGAAGTTAATCTTGATAAATAAATGTAACAGATGGCTTCTTCAAAGGACAAAACGTGATAAAATACTTAAAGCTGCACAATAAAACAAGGAAACAGATGATCTCCTTGTTCTGCTTTATAAGGGTGCTAAAATTTGTATATGTAGTACTTGTTGGTACAGATATTTAAATACTATGCTGTAGTTTCTGTTATGTCTCTGAATTCATCCAACATGTTATAAAATTTTTTGCAATTTAAAACAATACGTAGGACAGTACATTTGTGCGATGGGACTTTTAACCATCCTTCTGTGGAACCTAGACTCTCAAAATAGCTAATGGAAACTCCAGAGAACAACTTGAGCACCTTGTCTACTTTCGTCTTGGGAGAACTTCTCTATTTGCATATTGACTTGTGTGGCTACAGACTGGAGGATCTGAGTGCTGTGTTTTTCCATCACTTGATAACAAAAAAAGACTGATTAAAGGGGGGGTAGGCTTTCAACTCTGTCCATGGGATCTACAAATCAGGGTTTTGCTTAGCTGGAAATGAAGTTTTGAAATCAGACATTAGGCAATGTCATTTTAGCAAGCTCATAGACGTGCAGCATTGATGTCAAGTGTCACAAAAGGAGGAAAGCATTTTCAACCTGCTTTTCTGACAGATGAGACTTACGCCCAACCATTCGTGTGTCACTGTTTCCTATTCCCCTGAAACCATTACAGAATTTGGTAAATAGAACTGTGAAAGTTTATGAAAGTCATACAGAATTAGTACAAATCTAATGCTAGTGGATAAGGGAGACAAACTAGAACCGTACTGGTTTTTAGACTGTTTGAAAGTAGCTGTCTGGACAGTAATGCATACATGGTTCTGGGTTACCTCTGCAGTGTGCTAGTGGCTGCTGAAATTTAGCATATAAAGCAGAGAATTAAAAAAATAAAAATAAAAAATAGGGGTAGAACACCACCAAAGCAGGATTCCTTCTTTCTGTTGTACATGGAATGATTTCCTGCAAAGCTGATGGAGTTTTCCAGATAAGTCTGCTCCATGTTGAGTTGATTTATTGATTCTGTGAATTCAGAGGTGTTAATTGTCCCTCAAAGGATGCTGCTGTGTGAATGTTATTGGCTGGAAGCAGATAGATGGGTCCAGACAAAACTGAACAGGTCGGTACCCGCAGTGTTAAGAACTAGCTGCTGTTTCTGAAAAACGTTAGAGCTTGTTTGTAAACCTTGAAGGTCACAAGACTGTGTGCTACTTACTGCTTATCACATTTGTGCCTGAAGGTGCAACTTCTGATATGCTTGTATAATGAACTTCAGCTTTAGCTTGCACAATCAAAAAGTTTTTTTTCTTTAAGTGCTAATGTTCTTTTGCAAGAATACTGGAGGTTATTTTGTCACAGAAACAGTGCAGCAAAATGCAAATGGTGCTTGAAATGGGGTGTTTCTCCTCACTGTTCATTTTCAGAATAAATAATGTATGTTACGCTGTTTGATATTGTAGCCAGCTTAGTCATGACCAGGAGAAAGATGCTGAGCCTAGAAGTGAGAGCGAAAGAGCTATAAAAACTAAAAACTGAATTTTTTTCTTTGCTTCTTCACATATGGTGAGGAAGAGTTTAAAATAAACCATTGCTGTATTTTGTTCAGCCTATTAGAAATACAGAGAAGTGGCTGCAGATCCTTTCTGCTCTTCCTTACTCCATTAGCAATGCATCCTCTGCATCCTCAGTGTTTTGCCAAGGTGAGATGAAAGCATATTGACCTGTTAGCTATCCTTTCATTGTAAGTGTTACTTTAGTACTTTTTTCCATGCGAGGACAAAGTGATATATTCTAGTAGTTCAAGTCCTTTCCTCAGCCAGATTTCTTGAGTAAGAAACTTCATCCATTTCTTGTCCATAACTTTTGATTTCTGTGTGGAAAAAGAGGCTTTTGCTGAAGACTCAGTTTGAAAATCTACATGTCTTCATCTTCAGTAGTTAGTGGATGGATGCCTTCATGGAAAAGAGAGAGAACAATATGATGAGATGATCGTGTTCCAAAGTCTTGATTGGATTGGAACAGGGCTGATAGTTCAGAAAGACTTCCATGGCGAACCTTCAGTAGTGACACGTGCTGGGGTGACATCCTAACAGGCTCTGACATTGACGAGGTAAATTGCTATGTGGAAGTTTCCTAATCATCTGTCAGTAGTGGTGGCAAGTATAATAGAAATTCTCAGGATGCCTTTTTGTTGGGGAGCACCCTGCTCAAGGCTTTCAGTTTTGTCACTTGAACTATAGAGAAAATGCAGAGCCAGATTTTCAGGTCCCCTGCTGGAGGTTGTTTACATAATTTTGCACCTTTTGGCTATGGCTTAACTCCAGGAGACTGGCAGTCTGATTTAATCAAACACGTCTGTCTATATGCAGACTCTATGGTCACATAAGCTGTTTAAAAAAAAACAGTGCAGAGCAGATTCAGGGTTGTCTGAAGCTGCTGAAGAAGTAGCAGTTCAGTCTCTTTTTGATGAAATCTATTTGTGAAAGTGTTATTTTTAGTTCTTTTTAGTTGAAGATCTTTAAAGATTATTGCCATTAACATTGATGTTGCGTATCAGAAAATATTATCTGCTGTGCAGTTTGAGTAGCATTTATGTTGCAAATAACCACATACATCTCTGGTACTTAAAGCACAAATAGGGTGTGCATGGCATGATCTCAGTTCAGATCCAAGTTTAAGCATTTGACTAGTTCATTATGATAATGTTCTCATTTTATTGACACCCCTACTTTTCCTTTGATGTTAGTGGTTGGAAAAAAATATATTTTCAAGGAGATAAAATTCAGCTTATTTTTAAGTCTTATGGCCAATAGATGCTTTGCTTTTCTGTGTCTGTTGACTGCAGCTTCAAGCAATTAGATCATTCTGTCTGTTGTGAATACTTCTGGTTAATTGAGTGGTTCAGTGGAAAATCAGGAGGGTTTTTTTTTGTTTCTTCCAAAATGTTTGTAAATAAGAGAAAATCTGACTTAGATGAGGAGATAGTGCACACGTGCACTGGTAAAACTGACCGACCAATTTACTGGAAAGTTTGTTGACACTAACTGTAAAAACATGTTTTCAAATAGGTTTTTGTAAACCTGAGTAGTGGAATGAGTTATTCTGTTTCTCCACTTCTCGTGCTATGATCGGTCACCCGTTTAACCACCATTTTGAGGAGTTCAATTAGTTGTCTATTTTTAAAGATGACAGTAGAGTAAGGTTTCCAGCAAAATTGTTTTCTCTCCTGTGAGATCCATAGTCTTGCCAAACACTTCTGATAGATTGCTGTGGGACTAGTTGCTCTCACGAGATAATTTTCTCTTTTTCTGGCCCCTTCTCAGCTGTTTCAATTTCATATGATGCACAAATATAGTTTTAAATCATCTTTGAAATTGTCTCCATTCCATCTTTGCGTCTTTTTGTTTTGAATCAAGAGTCAGAAGATTCCTTCTTTCTTCCTTGCTTTTCTGTCTAATAAGCAGGAAAAAGAATTTTCTGCCTTGATACTTGGGAGAATTTCTTTATGTCTTTATGTCTTTAACAATGTATAAATGTGAAACAGGGAATATCACTTTGGATAAGTGAATACTTAAATCTTTCTTTTTTTAAGGGCTTATTATTGGGGGAAAAAGGCAAAAATACAGTTGTTATTGAAATCTGCGTTTAAGACAAGCTTTAAAATGTAGATGTAAATAGTTCCTTCTTCAGTGAATTGAGCTGGTGGAAGATGCTTATGTGCTAAAGCTTGCGGTAAACTGCAAAATGTGTCATAATTCCTTAGAGTTCTGTTGTCATCAGATTTGAAGACTAAAGCTCGAAGCGGACTCAAATTCTTCTGTATTTTCTCTTCCTCTTTACTGTCTTACGGTCTGTGATGAGCAGTTTGTTTCAGGAGAGACTATAGAAGTCTAGGCACTGTTCACCTATGTGAGCTTGGTGTACATGTAAAGAAACAGGCGCCATTATAATTTTCTTAAGCTGGTGCCTGTAGAAATTGATATTCAGTGTGCTGAACGGGTTTTTGTCTCAATGCCTTCAGGCTTACTTTGCAATTAATGGGAACTTCCATATTTTTCTCTGGCTTTCTAAATTTCCTGTTTCACTTACTTAACTCCAACTATGTCCTGCTTTTCATAGCACGTAATGATGGATGGTGACGACAGTGGCTGTTAGAACTGGCAGTCTACTTCTCAGAGGCACTGAATATCCACTCATCCCATTGAAGTTGGTTAGAAATGTTCAGCAGCACTCAAAATCAGGCTGCACTGTTTTACCATCAGATTTTGGGTGTCTGTTAATTACCGATGCTTTTTTCTTTATTGCATCCAATTCCTCTGCATCTTTCTTTGTGACACTTTCCTTGATGCATCAGCTTCCAGTATTCCTTGTTGAACCTGAATGTCCTGCTTATTATTATTACTTCTAAGATTGTCTGAATTACAGTAAAAGAATTAAAAACTTTTATGACTTCAGAGGTGGTTGCATCTTAGTTGTAGGGAGAGAAAACTTAATGCTAAGAAATTGATTTAATTAAATGAAAGAGGGACTTTTTGCTGTTTTAGAGTATTTTATGTATTTTTTAAGAGGTTGGAGAGCCACTCTTGATACTAGGTAACTTCAGAATAGACTCTCTAACCATGTTACTAGATTTGAAATGAAGTGAAAGTCTAGACTGAAAATAAAGTGGAAGTATACCTAGACTATCACTAGAAATTTGCAAGTGAATTATGGCGAGGAAGAAACAGATTCAAAGAAAACAGCACAGACTTGCAATAGTACAGTACTTCTTTTGCCTTTATTTTTAAGAAGAACTGTGTGTTTTGTGTTATTACCTGGCAAAGAAATGAGTCATGACAAAGCCAGTTTTACCTTTGACCTTCAATACATACATCTTATGATAGATATACTGTTCTGTACTACTCACATGGGTGGAAAGGTGCTTTCCATCTCTACATGTGTATCAGATGAACATTTTCCAGTTTTACTAGTGGGTTCTTCAAAGATCATCAATTACTTATATAGTTCAAGTGAAGCACACGGAAAGTATTTGCTACATTAAATTATGCATCTTCAGGATGTGAAATGAATCATTCAAGCTTCCAAGTTTCATATCTCTGTATTTTCTCCTTTGTATTTCTAGTTGCTCTGAAAATGTTGCAGATGACATTTTGAGCATCGTTTTTTTTAATAGGAAATAGAACTAGACCTTCTATTCTTCTTATTTAACTTCACTAAAATAAATGCATTAACCAAAGAACTTCCTCTCAGAGAAACAATGATGGGAGTTGTGGGGTTGGGGAAGTTTGCCCTTTCAGTTTGGTTGCATAATATGTCTGTATGAGCTCCTTCCTGCTTACCTAGCTGCTGTATATGCTGAGCTGAATTCCATCACATTTCACGGGTGCCTGGCTAGGCTCCAGAGCAGTAACTTGATGTGCTCTCTGTTACGTGTATATGAGAACTTCCAAGATTGCTTTTTTTATACATGATCTCAACCTCAGAAGTTCCGTTCTTCCTTTCTTTTTAAGACACTTCAAGAGGGGAAATTTTCATACCACTGTCTGTCACTGAAGCTGTGGGGTGAACCATTCAGTGGAATCGGTATTTTTATGGGGAACATAGAAGAATCACCATTATATGCATTGCCTTTGTATAAGTAATGATGCAGAATTCAAAACAGACAACTGATAAACAGCAGCTGAGTTATTTACCTCAAGGTCTGAAAATGCATGAGACTCCATTTTAAAAAACTGTACTGAGCTCTTAGTGTTGCCTGTGCACCGAGCATACAGTTGAGCATCAGAACCTTTTTCTAATGTCCGTGTAGGAGAAAATAAGGAATGGTTGCATAGTTTTATCAGTAAGTACCCTATATAAGCTTACAAACATTTCATACTGCAGCTGCTCAAGTAATCTTTTTAATGCAATTTATTGCGTTTACCAATTATCTGCATTGGTAGTAGTGCATCTATTAAGCTATTGCTGTCAAAGGCAAAGCTGTCTTTTGACAGAGATTGATGTAATTCAAATAGCGTGGAATAAAAGCAATGATTAATATCTTGTCTCTTTTTTTTTTTTTTTTTGCAGATTTCTCAGGGGACACAATTTTGCTTATTCATACCTTTTACTGTGGCAAAAATGGAGTATTTTCCTTACCAAAAACCAGCAGCATAACGCCTATCAGACACTTGCCTCAAGGAAATCTTATGAAAAGTCTGTTCACAGTAAGTGAAATGAAAAACTTGCTTAAAGGTAGCTTTAAACTGCTTTGTATCTATTTATGGCTCAAGAACAAGCAGCCTTAACAGGAGAACTAATCTTGGCAGTCTAGCTTTTAGCAGCAGCTGTTTGCTCTTAAGTGAGAGTATTGGAGGAAATAACTTGTTGTAAAGCAGTTTGAGGTTGAGCTGCTTCCTGATTGCGGAGTACCATTGCATCATACCTGTGTATTCTGTTCCTTGCTCCCTACTCCTATTAAATATTTACTGCAGTGCTTAGCAAACTGGATGCATGAATAACACAACCTAAAAAATTATCTGTGTTGTAAATGAAGATGTAGCCTCATGTTGCTATGACAGTTATAGTATTCCCAGTGTAGAAGCAGGAGACTAAATAACTCAAAACATAAGAAACAGCTAGTGATTATTCTGCTTTTCATTGTGCTAGGTTTTGAGCTGCATGCTTTTCATGTAGGCTTAAGTGTTAACTTATGATGCAATTCTATGTTAAAAACCAAACAAACCCTACATTGTATACCTAATAATAATTATTCAGTATCACACTTTTCTACTTACTGAGGTAAATTGTTTGCATGCAGAGTAATTGTGAAGTATTTAATATATGGATGATAGAAGAAACAGTAAGATTAGAGCTTTTGCCAGGGTACCTTCTTTATCTGAAGGCTGAAATTTGGAGGAATACATTCAGAATAATATTTTCTTGCGGAAGCATAATGAACAATGTGTAAATGTAAGGGAAAAAACGAAGAAAAAATTCAAAATAAGAAGAAAATATAGTTTATTCTAATTGCTTGTGGTTTGTAGAGGTACACTGTAGTGGAAGAGACATGTTTCTTAATGAAATTGTGCATTTAATAAGAGGTCTCAGATTGTATTTTCAGTACAGTACAAGATACTGCCTATGTATTTATTATTCTCCCATATAAAAGAATAATTGATACTTGAATTTGATTTAAAATGAAGCTTTGTTTTAGAGAAATTCCATTTTTATCAGTGGCACTACATTACCTTTCCGCTGCCTTCTGCCAGACAAAAACTAGCATGCTGTGAGAACTTGTGTGAATAAAATAAGGGAGATGCTCTGTCTGTCTTATGTTCTGGCCCTTATCTGTTGTCCTGCCTGAATGCAAAGACATCATAACAATAAAACTACTATATGCTGGAAAAATCTTGATGGGGATGGATGTGGAAAGGTCTTCTGTCCCGCTTTTTGGCTCATTTCTGTTGTGGACCCTTCTTTCCATGAACTTCTCATTTATCTATGACATATTTCTCTCTGAGATCATGCATAGTGCCGTAGTACTATGAAATCCTTCTCAAGCTCCATGAAAAGACAGTTGTAAAAGTGTTCCTGCAGCACGGTGAGGTGGAACATTGCCTGCGTAGTGAATTTACCTCCCTGCTCTCATCTGGCACAGGGCGCCAGGAAAGCACCTCTGAGAGCCCTTGCTGCGGTGACTGTAGTTGTTTCAGAAGATTTGAAGGGGATTCAGATATTTTAAGATATTGAGCGTCTTTAGCTTTCTGTGATGTTTCTGCAGCAGGAGTGTGCTGTAGCTTTTAAGCACAGCCTTATCTTTTCAATCTTCCCTACATTCTTTTATCTTAGCCTGCAATATAAGGTTCTAGTATCTAGTTTTTCAGTAAGTCTCCTCAAAAGGTAATTTAGCAGAGTCTTTTGTCAATACTTCTAGCTTCAAGGAATTCCAGTAAACAAGCAAGTAATAAATGTTTTAAATAACATTTCTGAAGTTGAACAGCCTTTCTCTTTGATAGTTCCCACAGGGCCTTATTGTGCTGACTGACAACTTTTCAGCACGTCTTCCCTCATTCTCTGTTTTTCACTTCTGGGTCTAATGTATCAGGCCAGGACTCATCTGTACAAGATACCAAGGAGAATTGATGGAAGTCAACTAAATGCAGAAATTTAAAGGGGACGGCTTAGATCCCACCTAGTCTCTGTGTACACTCTTCCATTCATTATTAAAGTGGCCTCCAGTGGATTTAGTTTAATTCACTTCAAAGGCAAGATGAGCTGAGCCAAATTAACACCACATTTTTACTCCCAGATGAAAGTGTTTGCAAAGGAATTTAACAGACTTGGACAAATCTAGTTAAATTAATTTGGGCTGATTTTCCAGAGTTCCACTGTACAGAGAGAACCTCATCAGTAATGTCTGATGGGAGTCTTTGTCTTTCTTCTTCACCTTTTGTTCCTGTAACTCATTTTTATTCTTGAGAAAGAAGGTGGTCTGTTACTAAATGTTGTCTTGTCATACTGCTTGTTTAACATTTTGTAAGTAATTTATAATTATCCCACTTCAGTGATGAGTGTAGTGCACATTACCTCCTGTTAAGGTAGCTATTGTCGTTTTGGCTACTTCAGCTAATGCCTTTTAATTTGATATTGTAACTACAGGTGTTATCAGGATCTCATCCATCCAATATTAAAGCATTTTTTTTTATCAGACTTTGAAGAAGTGGGTGATTCATATTTCATATTAGTTTTGACCATATGTCACCTTATAATGTCATTATGCATTGCCTGTTAATACAGTGATTTGCCATTCTGGTAGTAGAACACAGTAAGATGCAGCTAATCTGAATGAATGTGTTTGTATGACTGGAAATATCATATGATAAGAATACATAAATAATAATCCAAATAATGTGCTACGTAATAAGTAATTTTTGGATGCACACATGCATATATATTCAATATACAAATGCATGTATACAGTGAAACAGGTATTGTTTTTTCTACTTTTGGCTACTGGGAAGGAGCTGAGTTGAATGGGATGAACATAAAATCGATAGAAAAAATATTTACAAGATAAGCTCTCTTTTAATTGTCCTTGAAAATTCTATTGTATAAAAACATAAATATCTAGTCAGAATTATGATTATAAAGTGAGCTGTGAGTGCTGTTCAGAGAGGCTCAGTGTTTCATGTAAGCAGCTTTATGCGTTGTGTGGAAGAGCTGCTTTATGTCTAGTGGGCCAAATGTGAATTTCTGATGGAGTGGAGTAGGCTTCTGGTAGGTGGTGTCAGCACCTTGCGTGTTTGGGCATTGTTGGAGAGGTTGGGTGAAAGCTTAGGGCGTGTGTTGTGTAGAAACACTGAAATTGCTGCAGGGAGACCTGGGAGGTCTTGAGTGAAGGACAGCTGTGGAATATGTCTTTCTAAATGGCTTTGTTTATTGCTTAACGTGAGAGCTTTTGTTACTAAACAGAGCAAGCCTGTGTTTCAATATGCACTGAGACTGTCATTCTAGCTGGAGGCACTTGGTGTGGGAAAAACTGTCTTCTGATCTGGAAGAGGCTGCTGACAGAATTTCTGTCTGGTTGTTTATCTTTTTTCACAATCTTGAGCTGTCTTGACATATTTAGGTGAACATAAAGTAAAGCATATGTGAGATTTAAAAAAATAAAATTCCCCAGGTTTTCATGATCTTTGGCATTTCAAGTGAGATTCAGGTACCTGAATACAGACTTCGTAAGCATGATAGGTAGGAATGGATGATTTGGGCACCATGCTCATAGATGTGTGTATTGTCATTTTGATATCTCTGTATTGTCTGGGTTGCCCACACAGGACTAGCAAATATAATGCAGGATTTGGAGCAGCAAGTGTAATTACTGTATGATGCCTTTGGCTTTCGTCTGAACTTCATGTTTATTTTTCTCCTTTTGCTTACTGGGTGATTATAAATAAAGCTAAGAAATGAGAATTACAGATCTGTACACCTCCCTTCACATAAGTACAGATGCTGTTGGGTAACATTTCAGACAATTTTGCCTTTTAAATTTTGAGAATTGCAGTATGTTTTGCACAGCTGTCGTAAGTCAGGGTGGAATTGTAAAAGACTTTACTTTCATCTAGCTTCTGCCTTGGAATGTCTCTGAATTTGAGCTCTTCCAATCAGTTATTTTCTTGTTGCATAGTGTATAATTAATGGTGGTAACTGTGCTGAAAAATAGCATTTTGTAGCTGAGAGTTTTCTGTATCAAATAGTGTTATTGTGCTCTTTGTATCTATTGTTGATTCTATGGAAGCAAGTAGAAGGCGTTACTTTGAGAGCAGCCAACATCCATAAATAATGGTGATTGATCTATTGTAATCACTGTCAGAGCCTATTGGTTAGGTAATTCTGTCTGCAAATGAGACAAGGTTTGCAACAGTCTGAATGCTGGATTCTTACTGATGTACAGAAATCTCTTTGAAATCCCAGATCACAGCTAATATTTATTAAATATAATAATCAAATTGATTGCCTGTTCGAATTGAAAGGACCAAGCAAAATAAGTTGTTCTTTCTACAAGCATTAAAATTAATTGTAAATATACAAATATATCAAGTAAAGAAATAACTAAAGGAAGTGTTATGAATTTTTGAAGAGCTTTCATGCAGAGGTATTTACCTTTTACTATATTTAAACAGATATAGGTCTTACAATGCCAAAATTTAAATCTTCTGGATTAAATAAACAAGAAACTTACAAAGGAGTAATCGCTCCAACGTGGGACTAACTCAAAAAAATTAACATTTTTAGAGATGCTTAGAGTTTAAATTAGTGTGATCACTTCAATAAGAGAATATCTTAATAGCATCTGCTAACTCACAACAATGTCCTGAGTAGGAGACCAAAGAAAGTGCTGACTAATGGGGAGCTGAAGGAAAAAAAAAATAATGATCCTGTCACAAGCTGTATTGCTTCTACGAGAAAAGGAATACCGCTGTTTTTGAATAGTTGTGGTTACAGCCTGAGTAGCAATGAGCAGGTTAGTTGGGCCCCAGCTGTAGATTCCAGGTTGAAATTTGGACTGAATGCTAGGTGTGGAGGCCATGGGAGAATGAATATAATTTCTTTACCAAACTTTTTGTTTGCTCTGTATATAAAGATCAACCACACCTGCCCCCCACCCAACTCCATCAACCTTTGGTAGGGCACTTTGGACTTGGAAAATCCTTCAGGAATTTGAAGGCAGGTGATTCAAATCAGTAGCAATTGGCCCAAAGCAGCAGAGACAGATAACCTCTGATTTGGGATAGGATTCCAGTATGTGCTTGAAGTAAAACACATGGTTCTGTGGTTGTTCTGTGTGTATTTTTTGGTGTGGATTTCTTTTTTTTTTTTTTCTTTTTTTTTTTTCCAAATAACTGCAGTGATTTGTATAGATGTGGTTTAAATGAATGTCACTGAATCTACCTTTTCAGTTTACACCATATTGTTACAGTTCTGTAAAATATTGAAATTTGATCGTTATATAATGTATCCCTAACTCTTTGGAAGCTCTATCACAGAATCACAGAATTGTAGGGGTTGGAAGGGACCTCCAGAGATCATCGAGTCCAACCCCCAACGCCTCTATGTTTTTCTTCAGTGCTTGGTTTCTTCAACATTTCTATTAGAATTCAGTCTAACATTCTAGTAGTTATTCCTTGCCATGTAGAACATATTCATTCTTAATATCTTGCGAAAAATTAATAGCAATGTAGTTGACAGGAAATGAAACAAGGTATGTTCAGGAAAATAAATATGACCTGTTGAGTTCCTTTTAAAGACAGTACTGTTTGTAGATACAGAGAGCAGCATTACCATTACGTTGGCTGTTAACACCTTGACTTATTTGCAGTTGCTGTGCTTGCTTCACATTGTGGCAACGTGGTTTACAATTTTAGCTCTGTAGTCGTGTACTAATTTTTATATAAATTGTAGCCATAATCATAGTAAAGATGTTATGAATTCATCTAGCTAGTATGAATCTCTGATATTTTGTTTTAAGAACTGTATCTTGGATGCAGACCTGACTATATTTGTGCTGAAGAGTACATCTATACATTTATGTACATATATGACAGTGCGTATGTATGTATATATACATGTGTGTGCACAGGTGAGCATGCAGAAATTCACATCCATGGCTATTCAGGGGATGCAGAAACAAAGTATGATATAAATGTTAAGCTGCATACAAAAATTTTATTGAAATAAGGTCATGGTGTATTAAATAATATTGAAATTTGCCCAAATAAAGGGTGGAGTGAAGTTTCATGTTTGGAGTGATGTTGTTCCTGTAGGCAAACTACAGTATTTTTCTTACATAAACAGGGTGTTTTAATTGCTGTTTTTTTTTTAAAAAAAAAAAAAAAAAAAAAGGTTAAAAATCCAGTGTCATTCCTTTCAGTTGCTCTTGGCAGAGCGTTTTTTATTTCTCAAACCAGTCCTGCATGTTAATATTTAAACCCTTTTTACCTGACTGACAAATACTCTCGACAGCTAACTGTTCTTATGTATATGTGCTATTCCTTCCAGGCGGTCTGAAGATCTGAGTTCCTATGTTAACTGTCTTAAGATGATATTCTGCTTCTAGACAAATCTCTAATGGATTGGATTAATTACAGTTTTTACTTAATAAGTTTATGTGGTATATGGATATCTGGCAGAATGTGACCTAATGAAAACTGGAACAACTTTAGGAATGTAATAACCACTTTTTTTCAGTAAGCCAGAAACTTGAAGTCTCTGAAAGTGTAAGTAAATACATTTTACATGCAGAAAAGAATGAAAACTTGCACTACCTCAATCCGAAGAATTTAAATGTTTCACTAATAACAATTAATTTATTTGATGCATTGGTTCATTTTAATGATGTTGTCAAGATAGTAGAATTATTACATTCTACTATCAAATATCTATCTAATTCAAATATGTCATGTCAGAAAAAAATACTTTCTAAGTCTGGAGCTCTGCACAAATAGGGTCCTTCTGCCATAACAACCATGCAACAAACGTGTCTGCACCTTCTGAGTAGCCAGACCAGCTGAGAGGAGTGAGTAATGCTGATGGGTGTTTAGCCATGTGAGAGAGGACACGATGGGCTTCATGTTATCAGTGAATGACTTTCCTGTGGCCTACTGGAGATTTGTTGGCATGTTGTTGGAGATGCTTGTTTTTTTCCTTTGAAGGTTTAGTTGCTGTTTGCCTTTCTAAAGGTTTGTCCATTTCAGAGCTGTTTCCTTTCACTTCCTTGCTTGTGTTTTGACAGGAAATTGTGTGATGCCTTAGGCTTGGGGTTTGTTTCAACGTACTTGCTTTCCAGCAGTTTTGGGGAAAAAAATATTTTTACATTGTTTAGCCCTTTGATTTTGATAAAGTAAAAGTTAAATTCAGGTGAAGGCTGTTTACGTTTGAGAACAGCTGTTTTAAGAGAGAGGTACCAAAGGGGAAAAACAGGTCAGATATTGTTAATTCACTGTTCACCCATTTCAACATTTAGACTCAACCAGTATTTCTTCTTTAAACCTTTTTAAAATGCTTCTTCTTACAATGTGCAACAAATTATTCCCTTTCATCGCCTGTTGTATTTGTGCTGAATGAATATGAAATTATTTAGGGAAGAAATTTTGAGTACAGAGTGAGTGAAGCAAGAGGTATCATTTGTGCTTTGAGGGTCAAATAGTTTTTGTCTACATTCAGTACGATGTGCTGTTTGATGTTGTGTGTGTGACACATTTGAAAGATTTGGAAGTACATAGGATGCTCTGAAAGTTGTGCCTCCTATTTATTTTTAAAGAAGCTACACTAGATACAGAGAACACAATAACCATTTGATTGAGAAAATTCTCAGCTACAGAACGCTATTTTTTCAGCATAGTTACCACCATTAGCTATGCACTTTGGCCTTAGTGCATTAGTGGTGGACATAAGCCTTCATGCCACGCTTGTAAAAATCTGCACCAGTAAAGGTGACCTGCTGTCAGCACTGCAGAAATGCACTGCTCACCTTCTCAGTGTGTTCGCAACCACTGGTTGGGCTCCATAAACATTCAGCGAGCATCAATGAATGTCAGTGGGTGCCATTTTTTAAACAGGAATTCATTTCCACCCCTGTGGTTTATCTTCTCTTCCATGTCAGATGTCATTTCGTCAGACTGCCCTCTGCTGCCACCTGCCCCATGGCAACAGAATGTAGCAGAGTATTGGTAGCTGCCACACCAGCAGTATTCACCTCCCTGACATCATGGACCAACGTAATAGAACAGGAGGCGTTATTTTCAGTGGGTGTAGTATGGAAGAGTGTGTTGCATCTGCTTTGGGTGCATGTGATACGTATGAGGGTAGGTTATGTTAAAGCAGGCGCCAGAAGTGGAGGTGATGGTGGTGATCTTGATGTGAGGAGAGCTTGCACTCTTCTAGTGAGAACACTGAGTCTGTTAGCCAGCCAAGTTCTGATCCCCTGTTTGTAGTGAATTACTGACTGCCTTCTTCCTTTACAATTTATTTTCTTTTCTTCCTTTGCAATCTTTTCCCAAGTCCATCTGGATATGTTTTTACAGCTAATAGCAGTTTTCTGGCAAAGAGTGTAATTTTCTAAGGGCTATTTTGTGGGGGGTTTTCTTTGTTATTCCTTTTTTCTTGATACCTCTCTAAATCTGAGAGGTAAGAGAACAGTTCTTTCTGAGGTTAAAAAAAGAAAAAAAACAAACAAACAATAAGCCCCCATCTGGGCTAGTTCAAAATGATTAAAGGAGGATCTTTGTTTTCAGAGTGTAGAGCATGCATTGTTTGGACTCTGTACAGGTTTTTATTCGCATTGAGTGGTAGTTGAAGGAATAGCTAGACCACCTGCCATCTGTGATACTTATCACAGAATCACAGAGTTGTAGGGGTTGGAAGAACTAGAAGACTAGAAATAGTCTGCTGAAAGAAATAAAAAAGTGAAATTGTTTATATAGTTCTAACAACAAAATATTGCTGTAGTAAGAGACCTAGTAATTTGTCTTTAGAGACTTTTTTCAATAGAACTGTTAATTTTTATGGGCTTAGTAGTACCACCTCAAGTTTTAGTACTTCAGAGACTTTGTAAGGCTTGGCCAGTGTATGAGAAAAGAGTTTCTGCAGCAGGCTACTACTCAGTTGCTTGCATAGCAGGGGTTTTAGTTGTTTCTTACAGCTTCGGATATGCTTAATACAGCACAGATAAAATTTGGAATTTTCCAGGGAACTGAGCAGGAGTCCAGCTCCAGTCAGTGCATCTCTGCATGTCTGATTTCATCTTTAAGTAGTCCATAATGATGAACCAGTGGTTACTTCAAGTAATCAGTGATGGGTTTGTTCTTAGTTGTCTTTCAATTTTAACGTTCATGAACATGTGGCTGTATGAACCCTTCCATTTTTCAGGCAGTTCTGTCTGAATAAACACCACTAATTCAGGCTGTTTTGTAAATTCAGGTCTGATGAGTACCAGGAAAATCTAAATAGCATAGATGCTTTTGTGCAGGTTTTCTAAGTGCTTCTAGAGGACTCGGATCCTAGAGACATGTATAGCATAGTGCACAAGCACAGAAGATGCATTCAGCTAGAGCATTCCTCATGCTGTCGTGGATTTGAGAGATCTGGTTTAATGCTGTCTTAGCAATCAACATAAGTCACTTGTATTTTAGCTGTAAAACTACTATTTGTTGTATAACAGAATCTGGATACTATTTCAATTTATGTTGTTGTTTTTCAGGAAAGCAGCAAGTGCCATCTCTGGTTTTTAAATGTTTTCATCAGCTGTCGGTATGTGGGGATAACCAATTTTCTACATGTAGCCAGTGAACCAGAAAGAACTTAGTTTATAGAAAAGATCTTCATTACTTAACCTTTGCTGGATTAAAAATAACGTGCTTCTGTTGATGTGGTTACTGAGTGGGTTCCGATGGTCATGTAATCACAAGGGAATTCTGGGGTGTTTGCTGATGTCATAAATGCAGAGATCAGTCCTGTCTTCAAATGCTAAAAGGATATCTGTTCAATACTAAAGTGAAAAATACTGAAATAATGCTGATCCTGAGGCAACTCATGAACTGACTTCTTCAGACTGATAGGCACTTAAGTTCTCAAAATTTATGAGCAGTCTAGCACACAGACATAATGACTGCACTTGATTGCCCAACTGGTGCGTTTTAAATAACTAGTGATAAACTCAATACTACTGAGTCACTGAGTATTAGAATCTGAAATTTTCTAATGCTTTGTATCACTCACCAGCAGCAAATTCTTCTACTGTGGTCCATATATTTCCTTCCTGCTGGTTAAGATTCGCCTCATGCTCCTAGTCACTGAAAAAATCTCTTGGATTTGGTTTCTTATGGTCTTTTTGTATGGATGTTAGGTTCTGTTTAATAGAGTGGATCTGTCTGTGAGAATGTATCAAACAATAGCAGCATTATCGTCCTGCATTTTTATTTAAACAGAGAAAAAGGCTTCAGTTGCTACAGAGCTTACATGTTGACTTTGGCCGTGATTGACTAAGGTAGTACTCTTAAAGTAAAGAAAAAGAAAGTGCAACATTCCTTTTTAAGTTTCAATACTTCCATTTCAATACTTCCAGGTTTCCTTTTTTTTACCCCACCTCTTCTAACTATTAGAAATGTTTCCTGTCCCATGGTGATCCTTTGGAAAGGACCTTAGTTCCTTTAGGTAACAGGGAAATCAACTGCTTCCTTCTATTAATTAATTAATTAATTAATTATTCTTCAGTTTGATTCCTCTGTAGCTGTGGTACAAGCAAGAGCCAGCCCATATCATCTGTTCCCAGTAGGGAATGTCAGTGTTCATCCTTACACTTGGCAAAGTTGCATTTGAGCCCGTGAGGAGTTAACAGGAATGATCTAATTCATATTTAAAGGTAGATGTTGACCAATGAGAAATAGAGTGGGATTAAGATCCGCACCTGTGCTTAAGTTGTGTTAAACGTGGTCCAGTCGTATTTGCTTTGCGCTGTTTCTACAACAGTGTAGGCAGGCTAGAATAAGGAGATCGTAGAATTGTGGGATTATTTGAGTTGGAAGGGACCTTTATGGGTCATCTAATCCAACTCCCCTGCAATGAGCAGGGGAATACCTTTAGCATAATTGTTTTGGATGCCAGCTATTTTACTAGCTACTGTCAAGGTGCCAGCTTAAATTTCTCTTTCCTTATTTTATAAACATTATGTTGAAGGCTGGGTTTGACTTCCCAAGGAAAATAAAGTAGATACAAAACACAGTAATATCAACTTGTTTTCTCACTCTTTCAAAGCCGACCTTCCAAACTAATATCAAGCAAGACTGCTTGCAGAGAGGCACCGTGTCCTGCACTGTCATGGCACAGCTGGCTGGAACCAGCCCCACAGGCTGTGTCTGCAGCACCATCTTCTCGGATTTCTGGAGTTCTGCTGCTGGCAGCTGGACATGGCCCTGTGCAGGGCTGCCTCAGTGCCATGCTGGTGTTCACAGCTGGCAGCAGGCTGCTAAAACTGAGCCACTTGGCCTTGGGATGAGAAATCCTGCTGTGAAGTAGAAAAAAGTCTGTGATAATGATTAAACTGGTACTGCATGATGACAGCTTTAGGAAGCCCTGAAGAGATGAGAGTCAGGGCAGGAGTTAGGTATAACTACTTATTAAAAGGAGTGAAGACTTACGTGTACCTGGCTGCGTTAAGTAGTGCTCTAATTGCTTTATTCAGAAAAAGAAAAAAGGAAGAGGAGTGAACTTTAGTTAGGACCTTCCTTTCCTAACTCTCCCAGCTGAACCTCAGTCGGTCCAAGTTTTTGGTGCTTCCTTGTTGCAGGTGTTGGTTTTTGTTTTTGTTTTTTTTTTGCTTTGTGGAGAGGGTTTTACCACCAGAAAGTCAGCTACAGAAATGCTGGAGTCTGGAAGGATGCTCTGTGTTCAGCTGAGCTGTGTTCAGTGTGCTTTGTGCTCTGTTGAATTGTTTGCCTGGAGGTCACCTGGCTGAGGTTTATTAATTGGAACGTCAGTTATCTGTGACTGTCTCGGTGTATGACAGTGATGTAATTTATACTGGGCACCTTTATGCTGTGCTTTTCACTTAAGCTTTTCTTTTTAAAAAGGAATGTGCTGCATATTCTGAGACCAGCAGGCTAGTTTGTCCTCAGCTGGTACCTCAGTGGCTGTCCAGTCCATTGTGGCTGAGGTGCTGATACATGGCCTTGGTGTGTTCCATACAAACTTCGGTGACACGGGCTGCACATGCTGGACTTGATGTAAATTTTTGGAGGACTGGTTGCTCTCCAGGTTGCTGTAAAGCACCTCCAACCACTGCTAATTGCCGCATATACTGGATACCATTCTTAACTCTAGTCCATTTGCCTTGGTAGTTTGCAAGGTCTTCTTTCAGAGGATGCTTTGCCTTTATACTGAACAGAAGCTGTATGCAGAATATGTGGATTGTTGCCCTTTTCTAGTCCTTTTGTGGACTGTCTAGCCCACAGGGGTGGATCTGAGCTGCTAATGACTTTGTCTTTCCCAATTAGACCTCCATACCACGGTGTCAGAGAAGACAGGTGGTAATTCCCTCTACCTGGATGGCACCTGCAATCTTTCTGCATCATATGAGCATTCTGGTTACACATCTATATCTGAGACACTGAAGGGCTGTTTCAGCAAGGCAGGAGGCGTCTATCCTAGAGAGAGGAGGGAGTTGCCCTTCTTCATTTCCTCACAAAGTGAGGGAAAGGAGAGGAGGAGGAGTAGGAGGGGAAAGATAAAATTATTGTCTTAATGAGATCATTTCTGGAGAACTGGGAGATGGCAGCAATACATGGGTCAAATACCAAATTAGACTTTAGGCCAGTTTTGCTTGATTATTCTCCCATGCAAAGAAAACAACATTGCTTTCCGCTGTTGCTGTTTGCTGTCCTTAACAAGCCCTGAGTTTGCTAATCCTGTCCAGCAGCTAAGCACCCACCAGCTGCTCAGTCACTGTCCCCCTAGCCCTGCAGAGAGAGATGGGAGAAAACTGGAAGAGCCAAAAGGAGGAAAAAGTCATGGATCAAGATAGCAGCAGTTTAATTAAAATGAAGGATAGAGGAGGTGGGGGGGGAAAGCAAGTGACGCAAAGGCAATCACTCACCACCTCCCACAAGCAGACTGATGCCTAACCAGTCTCCAAGCAACAGCTACTTTAGAAAGATTCTCTTCCAGTTTTATTAGTGTGCGTGATATTTACATGGCATGGAACGTCCCTTTGGTGTGCTGGGGTCACTGTCATACTTCTGTTCTTTCACAGCCTCTGGATGGGCAGGGTGGGAAACAGAGATGGCCTTGATGCTGTGTAAGCACTTCTTAGCAATGTCTAGAACATAGATGTGTTATCGGCACTGTGTTAGTCACAAATCTAGGAAGTTAGTTAGTAAAGTCCATCTAAGACTGACAGCGTAATGGGGAAACAATAAGTTACGGAAGTGGTAGAGAGAGAGTAGATAAAAGAACAAATACTGAACTCTGTCCTACGTGTGTTAGCATTAGTAAAGCAAAAGAGCTGGAGGCTAGTCAAACATTTAAATATTTGCTAAACTTCAGTGTATGAGAATTTCTATCCATGCAGACAATGATATGGTCATTGTGTTTGGAATGAAAAGTGCTTACATTTAGTTTGATTCTTCAAGTGGTGGAATTACTCAGAGGCTGCAGATGAGAAAAATCGATAAAAAATAATAAAAAAAGAGAACTAGGAAGAAAGCGTGAGTGACCAAAAGCTTCTAGGCTAAGGCAGAAGTGAATGATAAATGCTGTTAAATATCATAACTTGTATGTTCTAGCATTTCTATTAGCACTGTTTGATGAAGAGAGGAAAAACAACATTTCCATCATTTTGGAGTATGTTCCATAACTTTGTTTCTTTTTCTCCTTGGCAGATGGATGCCTTCTAGCCAATCGGCGAGTCCTGCTGCTGCCTCATGTCTGGCAGCATCTCTGAATGATCACATGACTCTTGATATGGATGCAGTCCTGTCAGACTTTGTTCGGTCCACAGGGGCAGAACCAGGTCTGGCCAGAGACTTACTAGAAGGTAAGCTTTCAGGACACAACTGTTTCCAATGCCTGCCACTTTCTTAAAGCAAGAACCAGTAATAGAAAGAAACTCTAGCCTCTGTTGACAGACATTTTTTAGTATTTTGGTTAGTAAGCCAACTCTTGTAGTCAGTTGACCATAGACATCATCAAAGTAGGTGTTTTTGGCAAAAACCTTGAAAAGTTCTTAGTATGTTAAATTGCTTGTTTTAACTTACTGACAATCATTCCCCAGGGAATAGGATCGTAGGGCTTTAGCTTAGGTTCGTAATTTTTAGCTGTCTGAAAGCAGTTTTGAATGTTTTGAGTCACTGGCCAAAGCAGTTGAGCCTGAAATGGTTGTACTGTAGACAAACCAGAGATGTTTTCGGGTCCAATATACATGCCTAATTCCAGCTTGATGGAATGGGAGTCCAATGGCTGCTGTGTTTAAAACATCTAAGAGACTGTATCAGAAAAATAGCTGTGTCTTTTATTTCATTGTAGCCTTAAGTTAGAAGCTTAAAAGTGGAAGAACATCTTTGATTTTGAAAGCATCTCCTTTCTTTGACTTTTGGTGAAAATCACCTGCATCTCTCTATGTAGTAGACAATTAGTAAATCCCTGCAGTTTTTTTTTTCTTTTGAGCTTTGTATTGAGTACAATTACTTGTCTGACCAAAGCGTGCTGCTTACTGTGTCTGACACAAATTCCAGGAAGTGTCCATTCTTGATTTGGAATGAAGGCAGAGATGAAAAAGGTGTTCTCATTCAGTGGTTCCACACAGAATAACAAAATTGCAGGGGTTGAAAGGGTCTTCAGTAGGTTGAGTCCAACCTCCCTACCAAAGTAGGTTCTCCACAATAGGTTGCACAGGTAGGCAGTCAGATGAGTCTTGAATATCTCCGTAGAAGGAGGCTCTGTAACCTCTCTAGACAACCTATTCCAGTGCTCCATCACACTGTAAAGATTCTTCTGCATGTTTGTATGGAACTTCTACATTCTAGCTTTAGGCCATTACTTCTTGTCCTATGCTGTGTATCACTGAGAAGAACCTGGCCTTTCCGTTTGCCTCCCACCTCTCTTCAGATATTTACAAACATTAATCAGATCTCCCTCCCTCAGCCTTCTTTTCCTCAGGCTGAACAGACCCAGGTTACTCAGCTTTTCCTCATATGGGAGATGATAAAGGGCCCTCTGCTGGACTCCTTCTAGGAGATTTCTGTCTGTTTGGAGAGCCCAGAACTGGACACAGTATTCTAAATACGGCCTCATCAGGCAGAGTAGAAGGGGAGGATCGCCTCCCTTGACCTGCTGGCCACGCTCTTTTTAATGCACCCCAGAATCCCATTGGCCTTCTTGGTCACCAGGGCACACAGCTGGTTCATGGCCAACCTGTTTTCGTCCACCAGAACACCCAGGTCCTTTTCCACAGAACTCCTCTTCAGCAGGTCATTCCCTAACCTGTACTGATACATGCACCCCCAGGTGCAAGACTCTACACTTGGTTTTCTTAAACCTCATCTGGTTCCTCCCTGCCCAGCTCTCCAGTCTGTCCCAGGTCTTGTTGAATGGTAGCACAACCTTCTGGTGCGTCAGCCACTCCTCCCAGCTTAGTATCATCAGCAAACTTGCTGAGGGTGGACTTTATCCCTTCATCCAGGTCACTGAAGTTGAGCAAGATTAGACCCACTGCTGGTGACGTGACTAGTTCCTTCAGTTTGTTTGTTTTTTAAACATAAAAATAAAAAAATCCTGAATTGATTCTAGCTTGTGTATGTTTGGCTCTTCTTGACAGCTATTAGTATCATGGAATAAAAAGTAGTCCAGTTTGTAGTCTAAAAGTAGTCCGGTCTGATAAGTTTTTGGTAAGTGAAACATGCAGAGCTGGAAGCCTCGATTTTTTAATTTTCTGTATCATTCAAAAGAATGTATAAAGAATTCCTTTGGTTATGTGAGTATATACCTTTCTAGTGTTACATACAGAACAAAGTTTGCCTTTTGGCAGTCACGTTATTTATGCTGTTGCTTGTATCTTTGGCTATGCTTTAGTATAGTACAAGGAGCTTGTGGTCAATACATGCTTGCTCTGACATTTCAAGATAACAAATTCTAATATTCTGTGTAGTTGTTTAACTGATAAGGAGCTCACATTTCACAGACTCAAAAGCATTTGTTCTTTGAGAATTTTGCTATGCACATCTGAAAATAGATGTAAATGCAGACTTTAAAAGCTGCATCAAAGTAAAAAATTGGCTTTGGTTTTCTTAGTTCTACATAAGAAATTAAAATCAATTTCATGGTACTACAGTGTCTTTTAAATACGTTTGTGAAAGTCCCACAGCTGTCTAATCAGCTATTCATTGGTGGTTAAAATTGCAGTAATAATTGCTTAGTTGATATTTTTCCAATGAATAATGTTTCATTTCTACTCACTTAGTCTGAACGGCCAGTTCTGGGCTGCTTGCTGTTTTGTATTCACGTGGTAAAGCTGTGGGAACTTAAAAATGTACAGACTTAAAGAATAGTCAAGGAAAGATGTGGAGGCGGAAGGGGCTTAACACTTAACAACACATGCAAGTACACTATAATATGTCATCTGTCTTGCTTTTTAGGGTTTCTTGAGTTTTTGGACGTTTTAAAGATCCTTTTTTCCATTACAGTTTATTCTCATATATTGGTAGATTTATAAGCAGCACAGCTTTCCTTCTGAAGAAAGCTTTTAAAACTTGAGATTACAGTCTGATAAGTCATAGAGCCATGTGTCATGACCAATTCACTGATTTTTTTGTTTTTCATTTGACTGTATATTAGAATTGAAAAAATAAGATTATTTTCCAGCATGGCTCTGGGAAAATATCTGTTTTCAGTGCCTGGGTAGCATACACCTTTATGTCATTGACGCACAGAGTTTTGATTAATCCTGTTTTGTCTTTAAGATGAGGATTGGTGGGGGACTTCTTAATTCCTCCCTTAATTTTCCCCTTCTTTGTAGCAGTATCAATATTTTTTTCTGCTCACTGTGTGCCATCATGCCTGAGCAGTAGCTGAGTGAGCTATTTCTGGGCTGAATTCTGCAGGTGATCTGTCTCCACATCAGAACCTGTATTCCATCAGGAACTGCAGTACTTGTCGAATGTAATAGTTGCTGGCAGTGTCTAGTGCATAGAACAATTCATGCTTGTTTGATTGCTTTGTTCCTCTTGGTACCTTCCTATATGTTTTTTGTTGAAGGGCTTTTTCTTCCACAGCACTTCTGGCATTCGTTGCCTGAATGCTGCTGTGGACCACTTAGGCTATTTGTATCATTCTTTTTAATTAAGAGAACAGCTTTTTACTTACAGTACTAAAATTCATAGTTGCTATTATGGGTGAATTATTAAAATGGGAAGCACATTTCTGTTAGCTTGGTCATGACTACAAGACTTTTCAATGCTCCTTCTTGTTGGTCAAGCCTCCAGGGAGGCTTCTTGGTTGACAGCACTTTACACCTTCTCTGGTCTTGCAGAGACTTTGAAGTAAACATCCAATGAGAATTAACTTCTGAGAGCCTGAACATCAAATAGGTGTCTTCAGAATCATGGCATCTCCAAGACATCATAAATCCTGATGCTTAATAATTAGGAGGCGAGCAAAGAACAAGGAATATGTCCCTGTGGAAGTAAGGGACACCAGAAACTATTTACTGTCTGTACCAGATAGTAAAAAAAAAAAAGCAAACAAACAAACAAAAAAAAAACCCACAGGTTGAGGAGAGTGTGAGCGCAACATCTGTCAGCAAATTACAGAGTAGGTAGAATGGCTGTGGCAGTTGCTTGGCTTTCTGAGCAGCATTTGACTCTGGAGACCTGGAAACTGGATCTGATGCTATACATTGTGATGGTTTAAGCATCGGTTGTGCTTGAAGCAGATCATTTCATATCAAAAAATATCTCATACGGACCTGAGTTCTTTGCTCTTGTGTGATTATGAAGACCTCGAACACGCGTGTGTATGTGGAATGCAAACACACAAAAGTTTATTCAGTGAACTTATCTGAAAGCAATAGCTTTTCCAGTACTGTAAATGTCACGCGAACAGCCTTTCACGAAATTCCTTGAGACAGAGGCTTTCTTTTGGACTGACTGTACACTAAAGCACAGAGTGAACATTTACATCTTTTTCAAGTTTAAAATCACTTCATAAAATAGCATTCAAATCCCTCAATGCATCTTGGGGACCAAGTCCGTATTGTTGTTTCTTTCGCCAGTTCTTTTCCATTGTGTCTTCTTCCAAAATATATTTTTTCTAATTTTAAATTTAGGCTTGCTGGTATTACTATCCTGTCTTTCATGAGGATATTACTAATTACCAAAACTGGATGGCTGAAGGACAAGCAAATACTATTTAAATTTGACCCAGTTTGGAATAGACAGGGACAGTTTGTTCTATATTACTATAAAAAGAGTTTTTTCATTAAATTGAAACATAAAACCAATTGTATTTTCATTATATTAGCCTTATTTTTGAAAATTAGAAAACCAGAAAAGCATTGTATTCTATTGAATCCTCCTAATGTGTAATGTTGTGGCATCTGTGAGTTACATGTTTCTACTCAGTCTTCCTTACTTGGAAGATCTGTTGCTGCTTCCTACAGGTCAGTACCACTATTTCAGGTGCCTGGTTTTGGTACAGACTTTCCTTTCCTCCATTGTATTTTTCAGTGGTTAGTGTTTAATTGCTGAAAATATATACTGAGCTTTAAATCTCATTCAAAATACGCTCTTCATACACTTTTACAGCGGTAAAACTGATTCTACTTAAACGGTAGCAGTAGCTTTGTTTTGAGAATAATTGTGTTCAATATTGATTTTAATAGCTAACCAGGAGCACGCGCTTGCCTTTATGAAAAGAAGAGTAAGTTAAAGCATTGTTATGGCTGTCTGGTCTAAAGCTCTAATGATGTCCTTCTGTAGTCACAGACTTTCTGTATAGGCATGGGTAAGCGTGGAGGTTGCTAAGAGATCAGGTAACAGGTTAGTTTTCAGACAGCAGGAGGTATGCAGGCAGTGATCACGTGATTAGTAAGGAGGATAAGGGATTAGACAGGATGAGATGTATTGAAATGCCAGTACTATAGACAACATCAGGTGAAGGAGATCTGTGAAATTCTGTGTATGTAATAATAACGGAAAGAAGAAATTAAACTGCAGCAATAATATATATTTAAGTGAGAACCTGTATGCACTTATGTAAGTGGTTTCGTTCGTTTATATGACTGTGTTCAGCCTTTATTTGCATAAACAACAGTATCTTTGCTTTGCTTTTTCTGCTTGACTGTTTATTTGTGTCATATTTAACCATTACATAGAAATAATTGATACCTATTTCCAGCTTTGTGTGGAACTTAATTGAGGTGTGTGTAGTTCAGCATTAGTAAGAATCAGGAGATTGGCTGAGTCATGGAATGTGTGTGTTCAAGGAGACTGACCCATGGAGGTTAAGAGAGGCAGTAGAAAGATGTTTCCTTCTGAGAACAGCAGAATTAAAAGAAACAACAACAACAACAACAACAAAAAAAACCCAAACCACCACAACATAATTGGTGGGGAAATTTACAGTGTTGTCATATGATTGTACAAAACCATCTCTCCCAAAATAGCTTCTTATTCTTTCCCTCAGGCAGTTCCTTTTATAGTTCTCTTGTGGAAGACTTGGCAAAGGAAGAAGAAACTGAGTAGCTATCAATGTCTTATTCCACAGAGATCAAAATTGTCATTTCCAGCTGTCTGTTCATCTTGAGAGACTTTGCAATCAAGCAGGAAATGGGAAAAAATTGTGTCCTTGCTATGCTATTATTTGAGAGTTTGAACAAAAATTAAACTCATTTTAAAACATGTGGTGTAATACTAGCCTGGTTTTACACCCAAGTTTTTCAGAAAGAGTGAAGCTGATCTGGAATTCCTTTCCTTTGCCTGTCATTATCCATGTTAATCTGCATTGTGCCAAATAGGAAGAGTTGATTTCATTTAAAGTCAACTTGTGCGTTGTTCTATTAGCAGAATGGACATCCTCAGGTGGAAAAGAAGATAATGGTAAACTTTCTATCTTAAATGATTATCTGGTTGAGGGAAGGTTTTTTTGTTTTGTTTTTTTTTTTAAATTAATCTGTTCTGTTAATTGTTCACTGGTCACTCTATGTTGATAAGAACTAAGAATCTGTTAATTGTCTGGAAAATCAGAGGCTGTTTTCTATTTCTCCAGATGCCTTTCTGTATTATTCATCTTTTATCTCTTAGTTTTAATAAATAGAGGAGATGGTATCCAGTGAAAGAGAAGTAACTGAAGAGGTAAAAGAGTTTTTGCAGTTGGAAGGGGTGTTCCTTAGCTTTTTCTCATCGTATTTGTTTTTACATAGCTTATAATTCTGAATTGTTCCTGCAGTCCAAATTCTAAACATTTGGAGAGAGTCCTGTGAAAAAAAGTCTATGAAATAGTGAGGATAAAAGGCCAGAACTTGCTGAGTTCAGAATAGTTCTTGTAACTTCGCCAGCACATACAGCTAGACACATGTTCCATTAAAGAGTTGAGGTTGTCATGGTTCAGCTGAAACGCGTACATAAGGGCTCCTGAGTAGCTTTCATCAAGATACTGGAACGATTGAACGGTGTTGTTTGTTAATAATCTTCACTTCTGGTCCTAAATCTCTAAATGAGATTGATGATCTTACATAATTATGATGATCTCATATAATTATTGGCTATTATGAGCCTGTCAGCCAGCAGCATCACACAAAACACGGAGGCCTACATGTGTTCCAGAAGGAGTCTGGTCTGTCACAAAATGCACCAGCCACATTCAGCTTTTAATTTCCATTGTGCCAAAGGTGAACGCTTTCCACTTCCCTTATGCATCAGGAACACATAAATTAACATCAAATCTGGACATAACTAATTGAGGCTGATAGGAAAAAGAAGAATTTTAAAGGGTTTCCTCTGTTTTAGGGAGCTCAGTCAGTTCACAGGCTTCAGGCCTTACTGCGTTCTCTTGTGAAATGGGGTATTGATGTAACTCCAGGAACAGATATGATTCTCTTTCTATAAGAGCTTTAAATTGATAGATCTTGGGCTATGTCTTTGTTTATAAGGAGCACCTGATGGTAGGACTTTCTCATTTTTCCTCTCAGCCTTGCAGCCAACATTTTCAGCTAAGAACTCTTTTCTGCCTTCTTGGAAGGAAGGCAGTAGTGTAGAGATCAAAGCTGTTTTACTTTCTGCTGTGCACGATGGCTCAAAATCTAAGCTGAAAGATGGCTCGGAGCATAGATGGAGTAAGAGTCCTGGACTTTGTTTTTAGAAATAAGTTATACACCCTGCCAAATACCAGATTTGTGTCTGGTGCTTCGTAAATTTCTGCGGCTGTACGTCCTTGTAGGTAGATTTCATCCCCACAGGGAAAGGGCTGCCTGAACTGAGCATTCTTGCTGAAAACTCTGTTGCTGTTTAACTGCTTTGTTACCGAGCCACTGTGCAGTCTTGTGTAAAATGCAGGGTCAGTGTAATGGGCTAAATGAGGAGATGATGTTCCTTCCACCTAACAGCTGCTACTTCGTATTTGTGGCACAGCTGCTATTCTAAGAACACCTTTGTATACGGCAGTATGGAATATTTGAGTCACAAGGCAGTGACTCTACACTAGTTTTTGAAGGAGTGAAAATGTAGGATTTGTTTGCCAGCAAGACTTCTGTCCTGCAGACAGGGAGACTTTGTTTATTTGGTTAATTATTATAGTTATTATTATTATAATTTTCAGTTTTTTGAATTTTTGATGTAGGTTTAGTTCTGCAAAAGCTTTGCATTATCTTTAGCAACACTTGATTGTGATTTGTTTTCTGTGACTTGTAAAATGTACGTGCAGTGATAGTAAAATATGTAAGACATGCTGGCAAAAGCATTCAGATTTATACTGTTACACTGCTTCTTCAGTAGTCTTTGTTTTCGGAAAGGTATTGCATTTGCATGCTATTTTCATTAAGAATGAAAAAATGACATTGAAAGTAAAGTAGCTGGGCAAATATTGCCTTCTATTAGAATAGTTAAAAATTCTGAAAGATGTGTTCATTTTAGTTATACTGTCATTTTGCCAAAATACTTATTTTCCCATTGTATTTGTCATTTTGAATAATTATGTCCTCTCTTCCTCTTAACTTAGTTTCCTGTTCAGCATCGTTGTCCTCTCTAACCTCTCTCTTCCCCTTTTGCATCATTTTTTTTCCCTCCATGTTTTTGGTCCTGTTCAACTTCAAGCTGCAGTTCCTGTCCTTAAAATACCCTTTGCTGAAGTACTGTATATGTGTATTGTTGCACACTGACCTTTGCTGTGGTCCTCACTACTTAGAGCTCTCTTAGTTCTCTGTCTAAGGTTGCATCCTTTCTGGCATGCTGTTTATCACTAAATCAGGAATTGCTGGTGACCTTTTAAATGTTCTTTTTAACATATTGGAGTAGGTGGATTTGTGAAGGTTGTGAGTGTGGCTTTGTAATTGCATGCTTGCTATTCCTGCTGATTAATGATGAATGTCCCCTAATTGTATGATGTCTATTGTTAACAATTGAAAGAAAATGAGTTTGTTAACTGTTGCAGTGCTGCTGATCTATGCTGTTTTAGCAAAAACAGAGACATAAAAGAACCCACTAAATCTTAAATAAACAGCATGTTGCTCAGGTCTTGCTGCATAAGTGTTATGAGTGTTATCAGCCTGAAAAATAGAGAATCTAGTAACAGTACAGCCAGTGTGGGCTGCCTAAGGTGTGACTGAGTTTTGTTGTTAAGGAGTGTGAGACGTGATCTGACAAAGCGCGTGTTCAACTCTGAGCAAGCGAGGATTACTCATGTTGAGGTCTCTTCCACTGAGAGGTCTCTTCTGTCGGCTAGAGAGGGACAATGTGAGGTGATGGAACCCAACTGAGGGACAGTGTGTCTTACTGTGGTTGGCGTACTGGAGAGCAGCATGAGGACATTTCACCTCCTGAAAAGGGGAGTGCTGAAACATTGCAATAAATTCAAGCAAATGTGCAGCAGTGGATGGGTGCAGAAGGCCGTGTGTTCTACAGATACAAATAATAGAAAACAAACCAAGAACACACGGAAGAGAGAAAAGAGTTGTATCCATGTCTGTTTGCTGTGCACTTTCAAGGTGTTTATCAGCTGTGCATTTTTGTTCAGGAAGGAGCAGTTGTAAATGTTTTTTCCAAAAGCTGATGCTCTAAGTGAAAATGATTTCTCTGTTTAAGTTTGTTCTAAATGCACAGGGGATGGTTTCCAGGCCCCCAGTCTGCTCTCAGACTGTCCTGAGCAGATGTCCTTTTTTTTTTTTGTTTTTTTTTTGTTTGGCAGGCAAAAACTGGGACTTGACAGCAGCTTTAAGTGACTATGAGCAGCTCCGGCAGGTGCACACCGCCAACCTGCCGCAGGTGTTCAACGAGGGCAAGTACTGCAAGCAGCCCGAGCCCGAGCAGCCTCCTCAGGTGACAAAGGCCGAGCGGCCCTGCCTGCAGCGGCAAGATGACATCGCTCAAGGTAAGAGCTCTTCTCTGGGGCTTCTGGGGAGCAGCTTTCTAGATGGTCTGCTTGTGAGTTTTGTGTGTCTGCAGGGAGGTTGAAATCACTGGCAGCCAGCCTGTGATCCACGTCACTGTGACAGTCTTTGCAGAGATGCTATGCATTGCATTTTTCAGCTGTCACAGGCTTTGCCTCAGCTCTACAAGTTGTTTGTTTGTTGTCAATGAGCAATTCAAGTACGGAAATACACTATTGCTAGGCAGTCCTGTGGTACAAAAGGGAATTAGAGGGTGTCAGAGACCACTACTGTATGTAGTGCTTCATGTAGTACTTTTATACTACATGAGACACAAAAAAGCCGTTTTTTAATAAATAATCCATATTTCTGCCTTTGCATTCTTTTTCGTAGTATTTGATTAGGATGTATGAAATCTATGAATAAATTTCAGCTTTTTAATTTTTGATCCCTTATGGCTCCCCTGAAGAAAGAGCATCCCTTCTCAAGTCCCGCAAAATAGAAATTGAAACCTTCAGAACTAAAATGAGTCATGTACCTCAGGCAGCAGATTTGCAGTACAGCATCACAAGCATTAGGATTTACATTTTTTGCTTGCAATTCTGTTTCAAGTTTTCACTCTCTTGCTTGGATTGTTGAAATGCATTTCTTTTTCGTATTAATTATCAAGGAACTGTAGTTAGCACTAAGATTAATCTACAGCTCTGACAGCTTCTCAAGTAGGAAAGCAACAGCAGTAGCGTGGTGATTTTAGCAGAGCTTTCTATGCAGTTGGAACAGAAAGCCTTCCCTTTTCCTGCCAGCTCATCCCTTCTATCAGACGGGAAACATCATCACTGCTCACAAGTATCAGTGAAGCTCTATTTTAAATGGATAGCTTCCACCAGTAGAAAAGGAGCTGCATTGCTTCTTATGACTCCTGAGAGCATGAAATACAGATAAAGGGAGGAAGAGTAGCACACTGTAGTTGGTAAAACTGTTGCTTTCATCCTTATTAGGATCCAACTCACTGTAAAAATCCATGTTAGTATACTACCAAGTTTACACTGAAATGTCTGTCTGATGGTTTTGTCTCTGCAGTGGGTTCTGTGGCATAAGTCTGGTTAAAAGTTATGTTGCATGGGTAACTGAAATCCTTCCTGACCTCTTCACGATCAGAGAGCTATTGCTTACTAAAGCTCTGAAACTGATGTAGGCAGTTTCAGTTATGTCAGACGAGAACAAGAGGTGTATTACAGTTGGTCTTTGTTTGGAAAATGAAGTTGCTTTCAGAGATATAACTGTTTCAGTTCCCTTTAGAATTGTTACCTGTAACATTTTATCAACATCAACAGATCTAACCCTGTTGGTATTACTGAACTCCTGGTATGCACAGTTTTTCTCAATTTTTGTAACTTTCCTGTATTCTAAGTTCAAAAATATATCAGTTTGAACTGAATAATTTATGGTTTTTAACACTTGCAGGGTATTAGTGATTAATTTTTCTCTTACCTGTTTGCTGATACTGAGGACATGTACAGAGAAGTAAAATGACATGGTAGTAATTTGTTCTGTTCTTAAGATTCTAATGCTTATTTTGCTTTGTCAGTCCATTATTAACTGTTTTGTTTATGGCATTTGTCAACAGAGAAGTGAAATCTATCATTTTAGTTTAAACAATACATACTTCTATACCAGACTTGCTATTGTCATGGCTTGTTTTGAACTGTGGATTGATCCTTGGATCAGGATTTTAAAAAATGCTCGTGCCTAAAAACTGAGTTTGTCTGACTTTCATCACAGTGATGATAAAAGTGTGTCCAGGTGGATTGCTCTGAAATTAAACAGTATGGCATTTGATATGGAGTGATTGCAGAATACTGTATCTTTTGATTCACAAGTCAACCTAATTTAAGAGTTCAAAGCAATAATTGATCATTGTAAGTCCACCAGTAATTGTTTCTTGTAATGCATCTCTAGAAACATAAGAATAACTTTTGAACTTCTTGAAAATAAAACGCTTTTCTTTCATGCCATTTCTTTACTATTAATCTGTTTTGAAAGAAGGAGAGTGCAGTTCATCTATAATTTGCCATAGGGAATCCATAATGAGAACTAAGCAATCATTCAGTATGGAGAAATAAACCCCCAAAAATATTAAAGAAGCAGAATGCATTCCAAAGTGAAAAGACTCTCACCAGACTGTCGATGTTGGATGCTTTTCAGTATATTCTTACAGTCTATAATCTCTTTGGCTTCTCTACAGAAAAGCGGCTTTCCAGAGGCATTTCTCATGCCAGCTCAGCCATAGTCTCTCTTGCTCGATCACATGTAGCAAATGAATGCAGCAATGAACAATTTCCTTTGGAGATGCCCATCTACACATTCCAGCTACCAGACCTTAGTGTGTACAGCGAAGATTTCAGAAGCTTCATTGAACGTGACTTAATTGAGCAGGCAACAATGGTTGCTTTGGAGCAAGCAGGTGGGTATGGACTTCACATGGCAGTGGTTGGGTTATCTGATATTCTGCTGTTTTTAATGATGCTTCATTTTTGGAATTTGGGTGTCTTGCACAGGAAAAAAAAATGCCAGAGGAAATACTGTGCTTTGCAGAATGATGCATGCCCTCATCCTCTCTTAAAACTTCATATACTGTCAAATTTGTCTAATAATTCAAAGATAATGCAGAAGGAAGGAATGGAAGACTGATGGAGGAGTCCACCAGTCATGGTGCTTCTAATGCTTGTGAGGAAGTGTCATTGCAGTTAACAAATGCAAACTAACAAAGGAAACCTCTTCAAGATCTGTTGCAGCTTGAGAATATTTTTTAAATATGCAACTTGTACACTGATTATTGTTTTTGTAATAAGAAACTGAAGATTGTGAAAGTAATAGTTCATTACTAACATGAAAAGTTATTTTTTATATTAATTCATATTTATTAGTAGTTTAACATTTTAAGTTAAAGTTTTAATTTGGATGGATATGGAGAAACATATTTGAAATTATTATCTTTACCTGATGAAACAGAAAGTTTATTAATGAACCATGAAATGAACCCATCTGTATGGGCTCAGTGTACTGAGATATTGACTTAAAAGGTTGTGTGTTTAAATAAGCCTAAGCCTGGAAGAGTGAAACTTGCAGAGAAACCACAGATCAGAGAGTGGATGTGCATGGTGTACTTCAGGGAGTGGAAGATACAGGGACAGATGTATTGGTCCAAAAAATAAATCTCATATGGAAGGGTGTGGTAGGACTGAGATACCAGCGAGGATGTAGCTTGCATGCTAGGAAATGGAAGAACGGGCTTTACTAATAAGAACAAAAGGAGATAGAAAACGTAGAATTAGGGTGCTGGTCTGGAGCCAGCAGTCAGTGCTGGTTTGCCTCAAAACCTTAGACTCTAAAATGCAGTCCAGGATTTGCTTCGTAAGCAGCTCAGTCATTTAATGCAGAAAAGATGAGTAAGGAGGTAGAGAGCAGCAGTCCTATCTCTCATTCACGTGTGTCCAAAATCATTGCAAGTGGCAAAAAGACATGCTTACAGGATTATACCATGGAAACCTGCTTAGAATTTCCTGCTTCTGAGTATTCCTTTCAGACCTCTCTGACAGTTAGAATTAATCATTTATTCATTTCTTCATGTTACTTGAATCAGGGCAATACCTTGACTCACACTAGGAAAGCTAATTTGCTTTTTAATAAAATATTACGGCAGTGGAAACAACCAGTAACTGTTTTGTTCCTGGCACTTCTCTTAGTGAAGACTGCTGATCCCCCCATTACTACTTGCTTTGTGAAGGTTTCTTTGTGCCTGGAGCCCCTGGTATCTGAAGAGGAGGCTGTCATGACTCTAAAACTTTCTGGAGAAAGAATTCTTCAGTTGAAATGAGTTTAACAGATCAAACAGCAGATGCTTAATTTAAAAAAACAAACAAAAAAACTCAAAACAAAAAACAAAGCACACCTGTGTTTTCATGTCAAGTGTTGTCATATAAAGTGACCTGTTGTCTGACCACAAATGCTCAGTTTCCCTGTATTGCCTGCCATTGTACACGTGTTGTCTGAAATGAGAAGCATGAATTAATAGGTGTCACTTAGCATCACACGTTTTATTGTCTCTGACCAACAGAGGGCCCAGTTTGACTACACTTTGGTCAGTGACATCAAAACATTGGTGGATAAGATGTATTCCCTGCAAACGACTGTGATCTTATTTTAACAAGAAAAAGAGGAAGACTGTCATTTCAGTAGCTGAGATACTGTTAAGGGAGGAGAGATGTGTGTGCTTGAGTTCTGGTTTAAGGGCATAAATTTCAATAGGAGGAGGAAAAAAAAAAAAGCTGATTAGGCAAGAGAAGGAGCAGCAGATTACTGCTAAAAAAAAACCAAGAACACCATAGATTGGGGGTGCAAAAATGCTAAAAAAAAAAAAAGCCTGTAGCACATTTTGTTTGACATCCCCAAATGAGATGGATGTCTTTAAAAGGATTTAAATTCTGTTTCTACATACTTAAGCACTTGCTACCATTATATCTTTATGTGAAAGGATGTTCAGTTTGCTTCCTACCTGTAGAGAAACTCCTGTTTCACTCAAAAATGCTGTCAGATCATAAACAGAAGACAGCATTCCTTGGTCTCTCTCTGCTACTGCAGTGTGTCTGTTACTATTTGTGTGATTGCCTTCTGAATTTCTCCTAGACATTTAGAGTTCATCAATGTGTACAATTTATATACTCATAAAAGCATTTGAGGCTTTTGTGCATCTCGTAACCCCAGCTGCTCATTATTGCCTGGAATGAGGTCAGTGTGCAGGGTATGTGCAGACTGAGGGCTCTTGCAGCAATCAGTGTAGTTCTGCAAGGGAGGATGGCTCAGGTTGTGATAATCTTAAATGGGATCTGGGTGAAAGGAATTACATAATTCTAAGCATTTTACTGCAGCAGGTTGATTTCTGTTACCATACTTGTGCTGTGTGCAGTTAAGGTGTAGCCTCACAGAGAAGCTGCTTGGCTGCAGGGGAGATACTGGCAGCACCCAAACTGCTGTGCTGATGGGCTCTCAAATACATCATGTGGGCAGCAGAACAGCTACAAAAAGTGCTCTAAACACAGTGGGTTTTTTTTATTGCTTTCCTTAAACATTACTCAGTATAACAACTAAACCTGAACCTGAAAACTAATTTTTATGAAGCATATAATGCAGCTGCATATTTTGCCTGTGTTTCACACTCCTGAAAACAAATCCCTAAAGTTATGAAAACGTTTGATTTCAGACTGTTAAAAATTAAGCTTTGATTTAAAAGAAATATAAATAAATGCATTTGAGA
This sequence comes from Lagopus leucura, assembly GCF_019238085.1. Lineage (NCBI taxonomy): Eukaryota > Metazoa > Chordata > Aves > Galliformes > Phasianidae > Lagopus > Lagopus leucura. The sequence goes on from NW_024962269.1 coordinate 2,840,742, forward strand.
CAATAGGAGCGTTTTCCTAGCTAAGATTTTTTAACAGACTTTCAAGTATATGTCAGGTGCTGGAGTCACAACCATCAGAATTACAAGAAAATGATACTCATTTCCTCTTTTCTGGATTACATTTCCTCTCTGGAATACGTTTATGTAATTTGGTTCTAGTATGAACAGCAAGTATTTTCTCACACTAAAATGGAATGCAGTAATGTTGTGGAAAAACACATCTCTGATTATGAAATAAGCTGGTAAACTGAGCAGGAGCTCTCTGCTGGGTATGTGTAGCCAGTTATACGTAGTTGTACACTTCTGTGCCATCTCAGTTTATGACTTTGGATTTGCATTCTGGTTGGTAACCTCAGTATTGCTGGTGCATCAGCCCAAAAAGAAGCATTTACTTGGTCAGTTTTACTTCTACAGTTATTTCTACATGCACAGCTCAGTATTACATTTCAAGAACATCAGTGTATGCGAGTAGTTTTGTAGATGGGCAGTTTTCTGGAAGTACAGTCTACTGGAGAAGTGAAAGAGAGGCTCTTTTTAGCCTTCTTTCCTTAAGGAAACTAAGCACATGTCAGCAAACTGCCTTTTAAGGTATCATTGTAACATTGTTGGTTCTTTTTCTAATTTAAATCTGACAGTTTCAAATAGCCTTCAACATTACATATCATCACTGTGTGACTCTACACAGTACTCACCTTCCTTTAGTACCCATTATGTCATTTTAATGGATGCTTTCTTTTCAGGTCGTTTGAACTGGTGGTCCACAGTGTGTACAAGCTGCAAACGTCTTCTTCCCTTGGCCACAACAGGTGATGGAAACTGCCTCCTGCATGCTGCCTCTTTAGGTAAGGAAGAATGTGTGCATGGAGTCTTCTGCCAGAAATATTTACGAGTTTGCTCTGTGCCTAGTGAAAGCTCAGAAACAAATGGAATGCAAAGAATTCCATTAAAAGTCTGGTTCTGGAGAACATTCTTCAAACTTCACTTAGAGAATTGATTGTTGTAGGCATTCTTGAGGGATGAAGGTGTAAATTTTGTGAGGTGATATCACAAGTATAATTGGAACAATATCAAAAAACCCTTTCCATAAACAGCAGTGTGCATTTTCCTTACATATGGGGGATTGTCCTCTCTGTGGGCAAGGAGTTGCGTTTGTTGTCCTCTGGCTTGTGTTAAACAGTTCTACTCATTCCTTCAAGATTTCAACTATATGGAAAACAGACTTTGGAGTGAATTAAAAATTGGACAAATTGTGGCTACTCAGCCTTGAGAAGGGAAAGCTTCGGGGGGAGCTGAGAATGGCATTTCAATGCCTGAAGCCCCCTTTGAAAAGGAGAGGGAACAGACTCTTTCGTGGTATCTGTTGTCACAGGACAAATAGAAATGGTTTCAAACTGAAAGAGAGAAGATTCAGACTGGGTCTGAGCAAGAAGTTTTTCACTGTATGGGTTATGACATACTGGCACAGGTTGCCCAGAGAGATGAGGTATGACATTCAGGGTCAGGCTGCATGGGGCTCTGAGCACTTGATCTAGCTGCAGATGACACTGTTCACTGCAGGGGAGTTGGATTGGGTGACCTTTAAAGATCCCTTCCAATTCAAAGCATTCCATGATTCTGTGAAAAGTAGTTTCCAGTTAATTAATCATTAATACAAGATCTGTGAAGCCTTTTTTCAAAGTATATCAAATAAATAGAAACCTGTGAATCCAAAAGTCTTTGATGTTTGCTCCGTATCATAACTATCATGAGGAAGGTTCTTCTGTTGTTCCCATCGCTAAAATCTTGTACCAGCAGACCTCCCAAAAGCAATTTTGTGAAAAACATTAGGATTTTTAATCATTTTGAAGGGACTGTTCTTTTTGAAAATAATAGTAAAAAGATACATATATGTATGATTTTTTCCAAGGATCCTTTTTATCTTTGCCTACTCTATTTTTTTGCTTAGAGGAAGTGTATATTATTTACAAAAAATGCTGGAAGTATTTTGACTTGCAAAATTTGAAATATACATATTTAATGCCAGCAGCTGATAATATAACTGAAACTTGGATGTCTGTGGGCATGTGTCTCAATGAGTGTTCTGTTCTTTTGTCATGGTTACTGCTTGACTGTCCGAAGATCTGTGAACTGTCTTAAAAGGAGCTTGCAAGCCTATGGCTGGTTGTATTTTTAGACTTCCAATCATCTTGAATGCTTTTTGTTTGGATGTTGAAGCCAAAAGAAATTGGCCATCATGCTGTGTAAGAGTGGACGCCTGTGGGCGTCAGAATCATCATCTGTGATGCACAGAAGAGCCTGCAGGTGTCATTAGTATTCTTGTGTCTGCAAGCTCTGCTGGCAGCTGGAACTAGTAACTAGAAGTAACCTGTGTGCTGAATATTCCATTGCTTGCAGCACAGTTTGTTACCTGCAAGCACATACTGAAACAGCTCACATCCTTGTTGTTCTTTGGGCAAAGTTTAAGCTTTGTTAAAATTCCCTTTTATTGTTCACTGCTTTATCTGTATATTGACCCTTTTGGAAGGAAACATTAGAAATAATGAGTAGATTTCTTGCCAAGAAAAGTCTTAAATAATGTATAAGCTATGTTGCTTTTGCTCATAGGACAATATTAATTATATTAGTACTTGTTATATCTGTTTTAATGTAGTTTCTTTAAAATTGAGTGCCTTCTTGTGATACTGTAGGAATGTGGGGATTTCATGACCGGGATCTTGTTCTACGGAAAGCACTCTACACTATGATGAGAAGTGGAGCTGAAAGGGAAGCACTGAAAAGAAGGTGGAGATGGCAACAGACCCAGCAGAATAAGGAGGTCTGTATGGTCTAAAGGCAACCTTGTCAGCATAAAAAGAACAATTCTGAACTTTATGAAAGTTTCATTTGCTATCAGATTCCTTCTTCTTCCATTCTGCACTGGGGAGAGAGATTTGTATTCAGAATTTGAACCTCAGAATGAAATGTATTCGTAGCTTTGTGGGCATAACTATGCACGGTTAGTTCTTACAGTTAGTGTCTTAGATCTTCCTAGTAAATTAATATTCTTTTCATCTGAATAAGAATGTTGAACTATTAATGTATCATGTAAGAAGCTCAAAAGTTAATTGCATATACTGCTACAGAGCGCTGCTCAAATTTTTTTACCAGCATAACTACAAATGTGTTTAATTCTCTCCCATAGTCAGGTTTAGTGTATACAGAAGAAGAATGGGAGCGGGAGTGGAATGAACTGCTTAAGCTGGCATCCAGTGAGCCTCGCACACATTTCAGCAAAAATGGAGGCACTGGTGGTGGGTGAGTGCAGAGTATGCGTATCTTGCAGTGCTTTTGTTCCAAAGTATAAGACTATCAACCAGCCTTAATGCAAGAGCTTTTGTTTTTCAGTCTAGTTTTTGTAATGAAGAATATTTAGGTTTGTGTACTCAGTTCGTTTTTTCCTCTAGCTACTGATTCCCCCAAAGAAAACTGTATGTGAAAAGTAAGTTGGCAAAGCATAAAACATAATGAAGAAATAAAATGTTCAAAAAAATATTTTTTACATACAATATATTCTTTATGTACAATTCAAACTGTATTTGAAATTATATTGCATTTTCCTTTTAAATTTGTGATACCAGGAATAGGGAAATCTAATGCAGAAGGAAGACGATGATCAAATTATCAGCCATAATGGTTTTCAGTTTCTTCTATTTTAATTTTTTTTTAATTGATTGGTTTTCATTTTACTTCTCAGTTTGTTTTCCACATTTGTAGATATTTTTCTGTTTATATGCTTTAGTCTTCTAATGCAGTTCAATTCACGTTTCTCTTAAACTTGGCCATTTACCACTAGTTTTCCCAGCTTCTGTCTTTAATTCTGCAAACTTCATGTAGTTTATAGTTTCACTATATTCCAATCAGAGATGTCATGAAATGTTGCATTTGGCAGACTTTACCTTTATTTCCCAGACAGTTCAAAAGGCAATACCACACACTGTTGTATAGAGAACAAATTTAAATTGTTTTTCCATGGTTCACATTTCTTTTTCAAATTGGAAAGAAGTAAGGATAAATACGGAGCAGTTCATTTTTCCTTTAAAAGAATCATGCAATGCGTCCAGTGTTCAAAATAACAGAGACTCTGCAAAGAAAAAGGAACATCAAAACAGTGTTTTTGAGATGGAGTTTATTACATTCTCTACTTTAGGTACTATATTAAGAGAGCTTGCAGATTAGTCTTTGAATTATAGATGAAGCGTTCTCCTTTGGTGTCAGGATTAGCAAAAGCATCAGAATTTGTATGTGCTTCAAAAGAATTCAGTGACAAGCTTAGGAATGATGCTGCTTCATTCACCTACAAATTTTAATACATTTTTGAGATTGAAGTACGTGTAAAGGTGACCAGCAACTGTCACTAAACTTTCACAGATTTCTGTTCTGAGAATATGTTCTTTCTGAGGCTTGAATGTTGGAGAAATAGATGAAGGGAACACTGAAAAACCTTGCTCTTGCCTTTTTGTTCCCAGCATGTAAAATCCTTCAAGCAAATCAACTTCAAATCAACTGTGAAGCAAAGTCTGATTTTGAAGTGGATTTGCACATCCTTCTGTAAATGTTTTTTTTTTAAAAATAGATTATTATAATTGTTTCATTTCCGTGAAGCAAAATGTATTTTGAAACATACTTACTTTGAAAGTGGATGATACTCATTTTTAGACATGCACGTCAGCTTCTGGCTCGCTGTCTTATATGATGTTGGCATCTTGTTAAAAAAGTCAGGTGATTTTAAATGGGTAAGAAGAGAGGAAAGGTTTCTGTAGTCTTTCCATGTGTCATTAGAATTTTATTTACTGCAGCAACACCAGAATGTTCCAAAGGTAGTATCTCTCAGCTATATGTAATTTGGGTTTTCAGACTTGGTTAGGTACTCAGAGTAATTCAAGAAAATATCCAAACTGCTGCATCCATCAAAGACCCTCATCTTGCAGAGGATTTAGTTTGGATCTTTTTTTAATAAAGGTAATGCCTAAAAACAAGTATTATTTTATGTGTTTGTCTGTTACAGGAGTGCTGTTCCTTTCTCACTATTTCATATATTTCAGTATATGAAGCAGTTAACAGATGCAAATAGAATAAGGTTCAGTATTGCAAATAGTGCATCTTTTATACTAGCTGATGTTTCTTACGACTAATGGATGCTTTATCAAGCTTGTTTGTCCCTGAGAAAAAAGTTTTGAGATTTTATAGAGTAAGAAATAAAAAGCAGAACTTGAGATATAATTTTTAATCCCCTTTGGTTAATGCAGTATTGTGGGTCTGATCCAAACCATAATGGTACATATTGGAAAAAAATGCTTTTATCTGTGTTACCTTTTTGGGACAGCGAATTATCCCAATACGTTTACCAGTCAGTGATGTACTCCAAGCAAGCAATCACTAGCACATGCTCTTCTACATTGTTTCCCTCTTGTTGCTGTCAAAAGTTTTGTAAGCTTTTCCATAAAATAATGTTTAAAACAAACCTAGCAATTGCATTTCACTATATGGAAGAAAAAGGCTTTTTGAAGTTCTTACAGATAGAGAAAATAAGACTATTCAGATGAATAAGATAACAAATAGCTTAAGGAATTTAAGGATCTTAGTCGATAAATTGTATTATATGATTGTGCTTCCCTATTTGTTGGAGTAAATTTGGTCTGAAACAAGTTTGTTGCAGGCATTAAAACCTTATGAGAGAAGACTTCATCTCTTTCCCCTGCATAGGTGGTGGTATAGAATTCTTCCTGTTAGGTTCAGTATGAAGACAGTGATTGTTTTTGGTATGTAGTGACTGTTTAGTAACTTATTTGAGGGATGATGTTCCTCAAATACACTGTTGTAGTTGGCCAGCTGAGGTCCAGTGTGTAATGAAGTTTATCTCCTCGTTGATGTAGATGTTTCTCCAACTTGGTTGTCTTTTCTTTTGTTTGGGTTTGGTGGCCAAGGGCATCCCATCCCAGTGGGGGAGCAGTCATGACTCAAGTGCCACATTGTGTAGATATGGCATTTAAGGACATGTTTTTTGGGTGTGGTGGTGATGGGTTGATGGCTGGACTTGATGATTGAGGTCTTTCCAGCCTTTACGATTCTGTATACATGGTGGTTTAAATACAAGTGTGTGGTTGAATTTGTATTTTTGACTCGTGATACTGTTGAGAATAGATGTTTAGACTGTAGATGAATTTCACAGGTACTGATTTGCTTTGTAATTTCTGGTGGAAAATATGACAAATCTTGCTGTATATTCTGTGAGTCTTGTCTGATATTCCTTTCACATCCAGGTATCTTTTCTAGTAGACAGTCTGTTATTCTCTTTCTTTTCTTTCATTGCTTGTGCCTTTCAGACATCAGATGATGACTAGAGCAGAAACTGCCTCAAGCATCATGGATAGGATTGAGATAGCTCAATCTCTTTTTCTTTTTTTTTAATTGCACCATACTGTGTGTACTTGCATTTGTCAAATTCTTTTAGAAGGTAATTATTCTTTTTGTCCACCTTTTAAAGTTTGGGACTATTTTGGACGCAAAACATTGTATTGTCAAACTGTAAAATGTTATCTGTCAGTACCCTTATCTGGAAGAAATAGATGTTGGAAGGCATTTCCATACTTCTGATGAGTAAAGAAGATGAGTTTAATAGATTTTGTCCCATGATGTCTGATAAACATAGTGGTATCAAAAATTTGAGAAGAGAAAAAAAAAAACAACAAAGGCAGAAAACTCTTCAAGTGCCCTAATTGGCTTCCAGTTACATTTTATGTCAGTTTTTAAGAATTCCTTCCAAGAACAGCACTTTTTTGTCATCATTTTAATGTACTTGCTCACTGTGAAGCTGATTGGGTGTTAATCCTACTTAGACCCATGGAATGCTCCTGAATAAACCATATATTTTAATCTGCAAATGAAATATGACCTGTCTACTCTACTTACTCCAGCTAGATTAAGGAGATGGTAATTGGATCGATCCTGTTAAAAGGCCAACTTACAGGAAAAAAAAAAAACTTCTCTGTAGTGCTGTTTTATTGTTCAACTATCACATTCAGTTGCCCCACCATGTAGGATTCTTGTATAGATTTTTTTCTATGTGTTTTCTGAACCATGAAACTCCCCTGATAAAACTAGTTCACTATGTCTCACCCCAGTACGTACTGATTTATATTCCTTCTGTATTCTCTAAAAAAGAAATGAAAATTTTCACCTCATCCTCAGGCGAATGTTTAAGTGGGAGAGATGATCTTACCTCCAGATGTGCTGATCTATTTCAATTATCTATATATATTCAAGATGAAATGCTTAGAATTCTGATTTTGGAAATCTAAAGGAAGGTGAAAATTATCTCACTGGGAAAACCGATAGCAAAATGAATCTCCGGTTATTTCAGCAGATACTCTTTTCCATCTTAAGAATGTTTTGGTAATGATCAGAGGAAAATGCTTTGCTCAACTTTTCAAGTTAAATTCCACCTACTCAGGCTGATGTTGTTTTTTATATTGCTAAGGTAACTTTCTATATTATGGTTAGAGGAATTAGAAGAACTTTTAGCTTTCCATTGCAGAATCTCTCTGCCCATGTTGTCATGTGAAATGACTGTTTTTATGATTGGAAGCAGTTGTCCACCAGCAGTTTGCCTGAGATTTACCTTTTCAGTTCTAGCTACGCTACCAGACAATATCTCAGTAATGAATTTTGATGACTAATAAGCCTGCGTGGTGTCTGCAAGTAAAAACATTTTCTGTAGCTTTTACTTTATTCCCAAAAATATGTTTTTCTTTCCAATTTCTCTTGGTTTATTTCAGTAACTGGAATGTGTGTTTCAGAAGAGTAGGAGTATGAGTAACAAGGAAGAGGAAATAGCTGCCCTGGGTTGGTTTTCTGAAGTTTAAATGCTGTGTCTTCCAGGGTTGATAATTCAGAAGATCCAGTGTATGAGAGCTTAGAAGAGTTCCATGTGTTTGTCTTGGCCCACATTTTAAGACGACCTATTGTTGTAGTAGCAGACACAATGTTACGAGACTCTGGTGGAGAAGGTGAGAGTTTTTCAATGGAAATTGATGCCCCTATTTACCTCAGTCACTCCAAAACCAATGCCTCCTATTTATTTTCATGGAAGCTGCACCAGCTACAAAGAGTATGATAACACTATTTGATTGAGTAAATTCTCAGCTACAAAACTCTGTTTTCCAACATAGTCACTACCATTAGCTATGCATTTTCTCCAGCAATGGACATGAGCTGGCATGCTACACTCATAAAAATCTGCACCAGTGGAGAAGACCTCCTGATTCACAGCTGCCATGATGTTCCTTGTAAAATGTTCCCTGTGCAGTCCATCTTTCCTTGGCCTGAGCAGATGGAAGTCAGAAGGTGCCAAATCCAGACTGTATGATGGGTACAGTAGGACAGTTCAGCCAAGACTGACGATGTACTCTACAGTCTTCAAACTGCTATGAGGCCTGGTGTTGTTGTGTTGCAAAAGAAAGCCTATCATCTCTGGCCTGACTGGAAGTTAGAGCCTTCATTTAGTCACCGTTGCCTTCATTTAGTCACCGTTGCAGTGTAGCAGTCAGAGTTGGTTGGTTGTTTCTGGAAGTGCAGAAGGATCACCCCTTTCCTGTCCCAGAAGAGGGTGCATATCACTTTACCCACTGAAGGGTGTTTTGAACTTTTTTTCAGTGAGAAATTCTTATGCCTGCACTCCATGGTTTGCAAGTTTTGACTCCAGCTCGGTGGTGACACCATGTCTCTCTACCAGTAGTGATGAGATTGAGGAAAATGTCACTTCCAGCCTAATATTGATCTAACAATCCCTGACAAACCTGCATGTGGTATTCAGTCTGTTCCTAAGTGAGCATTTATGGGACACTCCTGACACAAATGTTGTGATATTCCAAAATTGCCACCATCATTTCCAAATATTAAAGCCAATATTAAGCTCCATACACAGTTCCCTGGTCATAATCCACTGATTGGCATTGATAGCTGATTGAGGCGGTCTTCATTTCATGGTGTGACACCTGTGCATGGCCTTCCAGAACATGGTGATATTTCACATTGCTATTATCATGGCTGAAATGTACCACCCTCTGTCTCACTGTGCTCACATCCACTGTTTGGGTTCCAGAAACATTCAGTAAGTGTCAATGAATTGTCAGTAGGTGCAGTTCTTCCACATGGAGGAATTCAATTCTAAACCTTTGCTTCATCTGCACTTCCATGTCAGATTCTATTTTGTCGGACTGCCCCTCTGCTGCCATCCCACCAACAGGCACCTCTGACGTTGTGGGCCAATATAATAAAATATTATTTAATAAATAATATTAAAAAATAAAAATTATTAGTAAAAATAGAGGCAATACTTTTGGAGCTTTGTCCTTACGGATATGTTAAACATGTAACAGTCATCAAGATCTTGTTAAAATACTTCTATATCTTTACTAGTAAACAGGCTAAGGAAAGTATATGTAAAGGTGGAGTGTTTTCATTATTGCCCTTAGTGTATTTCCTGATAATTTTATAACAAAATTTTACCTGCTGTTATGACTGTTTCCCCTATTGATTGCTCCACTTCAGAGCTCTTCTCCTTGAGCTCTGAAAACAGTGTAGCACAGCTGTTACATACAGTAAAAGCAACATTAGTGTCTTTTTTCATAGTTAAAAGAAAAAAAGTAATCTTATTTTGTCATTGCAGCATTTGCACCTATACCATTTGGAGGAATTTATTTGCCACTTGAAGTTCTACCTAACAGATGCCATTGCTCACCTCTGGTTCTAGCCTATGATCAGGCACATTTCTCTGCTCTTGTTTCCATGGAACAAAAAGATCAACAGAGAGAGCAAGGTATGTATAAACACAAAAATATATATAAACACAAAACTCAGGAATATGTTTCGAACACAATGCACTAAGTACTTTCATAGACCTGTAAGCATATCTGTCTATCAGAAAGGAAGCAATATCCACTAAATTTTATTTTTTACAGTCTAGACCTTAGTGTGGAATCAAAACTGTGAGCCAAGAACTATTCAGTTCTAATCTTTGCTTTATCACTGTGTCTTTTTACATATATAAATAGCTGTAATTGTAGTTATCTGCTGTGCTTCTAAGTTCTTGAAGGACTGTGTTAATTAGGGTTTGTAAAGCATTTAGAAAGCTAAGTGTGAATTAGGTAATGAAAGGCCTCTTCTAGTACACTAAATGTACTTGTTTTTCCATTTTAAAACATCTAGTGAAAATGTTTTTATCTTTATACCTTATCTTCTGTTTAACTTTATAATAGTGACAACAAAGGCTGAACAAACTTTTGTGTGTCAGGTTTGAGCTTCTTGGATACAGGATTAAAATTGACAAGAATGTCAGGAGTGGATTAATTCCTGCGCAAGCAGCCCAGGAGGTAGCTGTAACTGCCCTTAACTTGAAGACCTCTTTGCCTAATAGATATCTGTGAGAAGTAATACAGCACTTGGTCGTCCTACCCTTCTCTTGCTTCCCAGCACCCAAATCCAGGGTAGTTAACTAGCTACTACTGGGCTTGATGTGCTGAGAATTTTCATAAGCCAGACTGCTGTTTGGAACAGTCTGGATGCTCTCCCTCATTAGTAGAAAGTCAGTATCTCGTAGGGAATCCATCTCTCACTGTATCACAGAACATAGTGGAATAGTTCACCTGGAAGGGATCTTCAGAGATCTCCTAACTTCCTGACCTTTTCAGGACTAATCTAAAGCTAAAGCATATCGTGGAGGGCCTTACCCAAATGCCTCTTGAATGCTGACAAACATGGGGCACCAACCACCTCTCTGATAAGCCTGGACCAGTGTTTTACCACCTTATGGTAAAGAAGCCCTTCCAGATGTCCAGCTTGAACCTCCCCTTGCTCAGCTCTGTGTCATTCTCTTGCATCCTGTCATTGGTTACCTAGATATGTGTCTAACTATAGAAGTTAATATCTTCATACTGCAAGTCTGACTTAGCTGCAGCTACTTGCAGAATAAGTGATAGAAATGTCAGCAGAAAACCTTAAGTGATTTAGAGCATGTTAATATTTGATTCTTCCCCGTCCGCACTGAACCTATATCCTACATAGCTGGATTATTGCTAGTGTTGTGGTCCACAAGGCTACAATAAAATTTTTGCTGTATTAGTTGCTTTCTTAGTCCCAGTGTTTGGTCAATGAGTAACGCTGCTTGGTGTTGTCAATGAAGAACTGATGTAAGAGCAGATAAAAAAAAAAAAGCAACAACAAAACCAATGAAGGAAAAAAAGCATTTCTACTAGTGTTTGTAGAGCATTATGGTCATACAACAGCTATTTTGATTACTGTGTATTTATGTTCTCAAGGATTCTGTTTGTGATCTAATTACTTTTTTTTTTTTTTTTTTTTAATTATTAGTTTTGGATCAAGTTAGGGATTGTCATACTGAAAGTTACCTTTGCTGTTAATTATTCAAATCAAGTAGCCATACTAAATCACACCCTTTGCCCTTCACTGGGGCTTGTTCCTGACAAAGATGCCCCCCTGTACACACAGGTAAATATATATTCATATGCCATATGTAGGTACACAAACACTTTTATATGATATATATATATATCATACATGCAAAATTGTCAAATTAGTAAAAGCTTTACTTTAAAAAATTTAGACTTCAGTCAAAATGCTTCCAAAGTATTACAGATAAGACTGTTCACTCATCTTTGCTGCTTTGCTAGGAGTTGTCCTTTCTGAAATTTCTTTTGTATCTAATTTAATCCTGCTGCATTGGTTTTATACAGATCAGCTACTCAGTTTTTGCTAAATCTCAAAGGTGAACACTCCAGTAGTCAGCTCTACCTCAACAATTAGCATAATCGCCTGTGTGGAAGCTTCACTGGATATGTATTGGATTAAAGGAAGACATGCCCACCCAGTTACTTCTTTTCCCTTTCTATTCTTCCCCAAGTATCTCATGCACATACAAAACAGTACGTAGCACTGAGAGTTTACAGTTGATAAAACGAAAATAAACAAAGGAAAAACATCCCCTAAACCTAAAACAGAAGCAAAAACAGCCCCCAGCAGCATTAACACAGGCCATTTTAATAAAATCATGGGAAAAGCCTAATAAATTCAAAGAAAATATTTATAAATTTTGTGAAATGGTAATTTAGTTGCTCCCAGACCTAATATTTACACAATTGGCCATTTAGATTGCCATGAGATTTTGATGTTAGGACGTTCTCCATATGTATTATAACAGTTTACACTACTGCTATGTTGTGAAATGCTAAGCCAGTAGTTCTAGAGCTTGCGTCTGGTTGGAAGCCAGTTAGATGGATTTAAATACATGTTTGAAGGAACATAGACTCCTAAGTAGGTAGACTGTAAGCAGTCAGGCTCCTGATTTCATTGCTACCACGTTCTTCTGAGAACAAATAGTCACCTGAGTCACCATTTGGCGGTCTGTACAAAGGGCTGGTGCTCTTTACTTCTGTGTCTTCCGTAGTGCTGGAGCATAATTAATGTAGTGAAAGGCTAAGATACTTGAGCACTGTTGTTGCTTTAAGATGGTGTGCACTTCTATAAGCCATTTTGTTTTTCCGGTACTTCCTATGAAAAATGGAATATTTTGATGATAGGTTTAAATGACCATTATTGCTAAAGCTCCGCATTTTAAAAAATCATTAAGCTACAAAGCTCATTTAAGTTTATGTAAGTATGGGTATAAAATGAATTAATCCAGCTGTCCTCTACAGATTGCTGTGCTGACACCCAGCACAGAAAGAGGGGTACATGTGTGGCTTTCCAGTCTCAAATCAAACTTCTAATTCCAGTCTGCTGTGGATAAATCTTGTCCACTTAAGCTTCCAGTTCATGAAATTCAAAGCTAATAGTAAGCAGATCAAGACAAGCAGAGCTCACATGAGCTCATGTCTGCCTTCGCTCCTTTGGTGGAGAAGGGAAGAGTGTTTTTTGCTAAAGATGTGATGTGGCTTTAGAAGAATCCAGTGAAGAGGAGCTTGACATTAGCTGTGAGTCCTCCACGTTTTTTTGCTGGTGACTGCAGAGGTGTTTTAAATCCCTAATGAATATATGTACTCATAAATGTGGAACATGTGGTTTTTGAGATCTCCTGAGTGAATTTCTTTTAGTTCTTCTTCCCAGAGAGTGGGTTAGAGGCAACTGAATATCTTACATTCAGTTCCCTAACACTGCATGCATTCCATCTGATTTTGGATGTGTTTTGGTATTTCCCATGGTTATGGGACAGTGAGCATGCTGCAGCTGTGCAGTTGTCAACAGAGAGAAAGCTGTTCATCGCAATGTTGAAACGAGGAAAAACTGTTGAAGGACAGATTTTATTATAAACATTTTCATGAAAGAATCTGACATCCAATTGAGTCCTTCTTCTTGGAAGGAACTGAGTTTTTTGTTGTTTTTTTTTTTTAAGTGAGATTGCATGATATGGGCAGCACTGCATGTTGCACGTGGCAGCCTTAATGTTGGTGGAAACAGAATCATAACACAAAAATGGAAAGAAAAAAAAAAAAAAAAGAAAAAAAAAAGTTGATCTGTAAGTCGGATATCCAATGAGAAAATGAATCCAGCCAACTTGCTGAGCCTTCAGTAGCACAAAGATATTCCAGGGATCTGCAAGGAGATGCTGGGCAATGGCTCCAGCCTTTGCATTACACACCGGGACAGTGCAGCAGCCTTCCGACTCAATCTGTAGAAGAGCTCTTAAGAAAAAGCTTTTCACATTGGAGCCATTTTCTAAACATTACACTGATGAATGATGTGAAATGCCCTGTGAGAAATTGAAGCCTGCAGAGCTAATTCTTACATTCTCCATACCATTAAGTTACCAGGTTCTACGCATGTCTATTAGAAATTGCAGAGTTGTCTTCCTGTAGAACATGCCTCCGTAATATAATAATAGTATTTATTTTGTATGATCTGGCTTTACATGTTTTACTGCAGGGTGTGGAATACACAAGCTTCAATTCTATGAAGCAGCAGAGAACACTTGGCATTCAATCTGGCGCGAAGGGAATGCTTTGGCATTCAGCTGCAAAACTGGTTGCTGTTAGAGACTGCTGGCAGCTAACAGCATCGTGCTTGTTCTTCAGATGCTGTGACAGGAAATAGATTGGCACACGGATGCTCTTGTATCTTGCCAACACAGAGGTGTTGGCAGCTTTGGTATGGTGGAAGGGAGAGGGCAATTGTGAGGGTCAGAACAGGATGGCAAAGGCACCGCTGTACGTGGCCAGATTTTGAACTGTCAGAAGACTGAGACCTTTGAGCTCCGACTTCTTAAAAGAAGCATCTCTTATAGCCAGGCACAGTATTTATACTCTAACCTGAAGAGTATTTCTCCAGGTAATAATAGAGATATTGTATAGGCAATCAGCACTTGAAGCTGATCAGTCTCTAGCTGTTCTGTACTGTATTTGCTGTTAGAAAGGGGGAAATATTTCAGGAATTACCTTCTACAGGCAGTAGGGGGCAACATTTCCACGAAATTCGAGAGTTTTGACTGTTACCAGACCTTCAGATAAGATGAAAAATAAGCATATTTTCAGCAGTTGTCAAGCTATCTGAATCTAATACCAACTTAACAATGTTAATAAAAATGCAATTTATATTTCCTGCATTCTGCTAAGAGTAACACTTAGCCAAAGATGCTCTGTCTTTGTTTGATAGCATATTTTCTGAACTGCAAGAAATACTGTAATCAACACATAACCAATAAATGCCACAAACTTGCAGTAATTCACCACCATGTTGCTGCATGATTTCTCTGTATTCTTTGCTTCTTGACTTTGCTGGAATAGCTATGTAGGTATAGTCCTTAAGGGCTGTGGCACAGAAAACTTAGTTCTTTGACTGGCTGTCAGAGAAACAGCAGTGACCTGCATTGCTGAAGATCCTGCCCGATCCCTCAGGAGCTTTCTGACTGTTTTCTAATGAAATGGAAGCAAATTGCTGGTTTTAATTAAAGCTGACAGTGCTTTTCTCTTAGTTTATTGGTGGTGATGGATGATAGACACTCCATGAAATCAAAGTGCGATCTCTGCATGCTGAGTGTAAAGCAGAGTCATTAAGATATGTCAGAAGGCAGAGCTCTGGCAGGGAGGGGCAAGAACAAAACAGCCAAAGCAGATAGAGAGTGATGCTGGGTTATTACAGCAGTAATGCTGTTTCCCCTGCACTCAGGGCAGGTCTTAAACTGACCTCTTAGCTCATATATATGTTGATCTTTGCTCCTCAATTATGCTAATTCACAGTTTGAGTCCAGAACCCCTGTACCAACTGCTTGCTTTGTCAAATGATGCTGCTATCAGTATATTTTTATTTCTTAGCATGGTTTTGTTTTGCACTGACAAACCTGAAAATGAAAATATTTAGCAAACGTGCACATCTGTATGAGATGCAGAGGAATAATTCAACATTTTATTGCTTTCAGTTGTTCTGTCTCCGGGAAGTACTTATTGTGCAATCCAAAATGGTGTTGTTATCCGCGATGCCTCTGGTGACTATTGCCAGTAGCAATCAGAGCGTTACTCTTCCCTTCTGTCACGCAAACATCAAAATAGGGATGAGCCAGTACTGTGGCATATCCAACTTCTGGCCTTTTTCTTTACCCGCGTTTTTTAACTGCTTCTCACAGCTTGATCTTTTGTCTCTGTTCCACGCTCCCACCCCGATCCTTGTTTTATCTCTACTTTAGCGGTGATCCCCCTGACTGACTCTGAACATAAGCTACTGCCTTTGCACTTTGCGGTCGATCCTGGGAAAGACTGGGAATGGGGAAAAGATGACAATGACAACACCAAACTGGCCAAGTAAGACCTTCCTGTGGCTTTAGTATGAAGCAGTAAAATGTCTTGAGCCATACCTAATCTAAGTACTGAGAGAGCTGCTACCAGAAGGAGCTTTGTTCTTGTTTTCTGGCTACATGGGAGAGGAGGTGGGTGGGTGGGTGGGTGGGTCTCCAGCTGATGGTCACAGATCAGGCTGCTGTTGTGCTGGCAGTGTTATCTCTCCATATACGCTTCTTTTCTCAGTGTGTTTTTGACTGTGTATTCCTTTCTGTTTTCATCCTTAGTTTGATTCTGTCTCTTGAGGCAAAGCTTAATCTTCTACACAGCTATATGAATGTAACGTGGATACGCATACCATCTGAAACACGGGTAAGGTAAACTTCCTCCTCAGTCTAAACCAAATAAGTGATATGAGGCACAATAAGGTGTTGTGTAGGGTAGGCTGCATGTCCTGGCCAGCTGCCTGAAACCACCTGTATCCTAGCAGCAGAGACAAGTCACTTGTGGCACACCGTCAGTGCCACTAGGCTTGTAGATTTCTAGTGTTCTGTCTTTAAGACAGTTTCTTGTGTATTTTTGCAACTTACATTCCATTCTGAAGTGTATTTTCTAGCTTTATCTTTCTCTTATCTATTTCAGTATCCCCTTCAGTTCAGAAAAATAAAACAGGCATTCTCTAACTACTTCTTTCTCAGAACCTTGGCTTGCTCTCCTAATACCACTGTTAGGTCACTAGACCCCAGCCCTTTCTCTTTTTAAGAACAGATTTGGACTCCTGGATAGCCTCCAGTGTAGACTGGCTGACAAAAGGCCACAGACTGGCAGTGAACTGGAGCCTGGTTCTTTTAAAAAACTATCTTAGAACTATGCCCAGCTGGCACCTCATCAGCTGCAAATTTCTCTGCAAATTACATTGAATAGATTGAGGGGTTAGTCTAAAGGCGAAAGGTTGCTAGGAGAAGATGGTGGTGATTTAGACAGCCTGCACAGATGGTATTTGAAAGGAGGAACACTACACAAAAGGAAAAAGAGTTTAACAAGCTGCTGGAGAGGAAAAAAAATCCATTTTTCTATAGTTTCACCCTAAAGCAGTGGCCACCACATCAGAAAAAGGAGAGGCAAAATTGTCCTGTAATTGTAAGCTGTAAGCCTGAAACGACATGAGACCTGCGTTACCTCTCCCTGCTTCAGGATTCCAGACAAGAGGACATTTAAGTACTCAGGGACAAGAAACAAGTGTGCATTTCTTCAGTGAAGGTGTATACATCTCCAGAGTGGTTCTATATCACTATGGTTAGTTAAGTGTTTCATATTTATCTTGAGCAGATTGGTGTTTTGGATGCAAAACTAAGTTTTGCAGGACTAAGTGACTGCAGACAGATTTGAAATTGTCCTAGGATCCTCTTACTCTACACATTGTCAAGGAAGATACTTTATCACCTTACCTAAAACATGACTTGGAACTCAGATGTCTTGCATCAGTTTTATCTGCATTGAATTTTCAGTAAGAGTGAGCAGACCTTATTGGTCTATGTGATTAAATTCGCTATGTCAGACAAGATGTTTAGCTCTGTTGCATTGTAGCACTGATGTAAATGGACTGGAGGCCTGAACAACGAAGAAATTAACTAAGTTGTTTTATGAACATCAGGAATTTTGAAATATTACTACAGACAGATTTGTATGCTGCACACCCCTCACAGCTTTCAGCAGAACCTTGCTAATTTTCCATTGCTGTGGTATCAGTTCTCTTCTGATCTTCTGTCTGCTTGCTGAGAGGCTGCAAGTACTGTGGATGCTTCCAGTTCAGTGACTGGTTGCAGCCACTCTGCTGGTCAGTGTGAACAGGGAGGTTGAGCTGCAGACTTCTTGATGAGAGCACTAACTTGAGTCTCTCCATCATTCAGACAATGATTTTCACAGAACTTCTGAATGACTGACCTCTACTCTTCAGATGAGCTTGGAGTGAGCCAAAAGCCACTGCAGGAGCAAGCAAGATAGGTAGCACAGCCAAATAAGAAAGAAACCAGTATAAAATGTCAGTATAAAAAGTACACTTCTAAAGTCACTTTGAAAGTCTTTATTAGATTATACTTTTTTGCACCAAGTCCCTGTATGAAACTGCTTTTTCTGTATCTAATTATAATTAATTTTCCATAGCAGGCCCCTTTGGCTCAACCAGAATCCCCTACAGCTTCAGCTGGGGAGGACGTTCAATCTCTGGCTGACTCAATGGACTCGGACCGAGATTCCATCTGTAGTAATTCCAACGGCAGTAATGGAAAAAACAATAAAGAAAAAGAAAAGGACAAACAGAGGAAGGATAAAGACAAAAACAGGACGGATTCAGTTGCCAATAAAATAGGAAGCCTCAGTAAAACCCTAGGAATTAAGCTGAAAAAGAATATGGGTGGTCTTGGAGGCCTGGTGCATGGCAAAATGAGCAGGGCAAATTCAGGGAATGGAAAAAACGGTGACACCATGGAGAAAGTCAAAGAGAAGAAGTCTAAGTCTCGAAAAGGAAGCAAAGAAGAATCTGGGCAGTCTGCAAGCACTTCTCCATCTGAAAAGACCACCCCATCTCCTACTGACAGAGCTAGCAACTCACCCATTGAAAAGATGAACACAAAATCCTTGTCTGACAAGCAGGCTGATCCATGGAAATACAGCACTGATGTGAAACTCAGCCTCAATATTTTGAGAGCGGCCATGCAGGGTGAACGCAAGTTTATTTTTGCTGGCCTTCTTTTGACCAGCCACAGGCATCAGTTCCATGAGGAGATGATTGGTTATTACCTAACCAGCGCACAGGAGCGTTTCAATGCTGAGCAGGAACAGAAAAGAAAGGATGCTGAGAAAAAGGCTGCGCTGAATGGGTCGTCTAGTAGGAAGCTGGAGCCAGAAGCGTATTCAAAAGAGAAGTCAGAAACATCTCCTCAGGATAGGGCATCACCTGTCTTGCCTCAAAGCCATACGACTCAACTGGTTTTAAAATTTAAAGATCGCACTAGTCCCACTCCGGGGTCATTTTCTTCACCTAGTAATGGTGCTAAGAAAAGTGGACCCATTCCAGTGTCTGCCCACTATAGCCATACACCACCTGTTCAAAGGCAGAGTGTCATCCATTTGCATGATGTCAACTCCAAGCCATCGAGCTTCCAAGATGACACTTACAAGCCAGTGGTTGGCACATTAAAAACCTGTGCCACGTATCCCCAACAAAACAGATCACTGTCTTCTCAGAGCTACAGCCCGGCCCGGATAACTGGTATCCGCACAGTGAACACAGTGGAATCACTGAGCTATGCCATGCCTACTGAACACAAGTCTCAGACATACACTAATGGATTTAATACTGGCGACATTAGAGACTGCTTAGAATATGCTGATGAGGATGCTCCTCAGACCTGGTTGAACAATGATAAAAATCAAGGCAGAAGCACAGTTTGCCCAATATATCCCATCCAGCAAAACCGCTGTAAGAAGGATAACTGTTCCTTTTATGGTCGTCCTGAGACTGACAATTACTGTTCGTACTGCTACAAAGAAGAGCTGAAGCGCAGGGAGAGGGAAAGTAAGGGACACAGGCATTGAGGATTCTTCCGTGACTATATTTAGTTTTACCATTTTCTTACTTGCAGAGTAAACAGTGTTGAATTGCAGTAAAAGGAATCCTTCAAAAAAGAATAAAGGATTGATGAGTAAATAGTGTCTAGCTTTTCGCTTTTCCTGGGCAATGAGGAAATAATAGGATTAATTTATCATAAAAAAATATATATTATTTTCCATTTTGTCAGTGTCTTTTTTACATACTCTGGGTAAGCTGAAGGGTTGTTTACTTCTTTGTCAGTGCTGTGTGTATGTTTGGTCAAAAATTTACTAATGGTGCCTGAATTTACACTGACATCACTCAGGTAGTAGTATGATAGGGGAAAGTCATAATACCGGAGATGTGGTGTTGTAGTAGGGTAGTATCTGCCTTGTAAACATTTGAAATTCTATAGCTGTCATGAGAGTATTTTTTTCCTCAGCAAGATTAAGTTTTTCATAGCTTTTCTTTCTTTCTGGAGGGTAGCGACTTTTGCATAACGCACACTTTCAAGATGGCAGCGTACTGCACTAGCACTGATGTTCATACTCACTTTAGTTTGAGACGGAATGATTCTAGGAAACTGGAGGTGAAAGGTCTGAATTCACGAGGGCTGTAGCTCTTCCTGATTTTAAGTTCTCAGCAGTTATTTGTACATCTCCATTATAAAGTAGATTTGCGCCATTTTTACCTGTATTGAATTTGTAAACGCATTTTATATAAAAACATGACCTGCAAGACTTCACTTCCTAAGGAAAAAAAAAAAAAGACAAAGAAAATTCATATAAAACTCAGTATAATTTTGGGCACCTGAATCTCAGTAATATTTTCATTGCTGCTAAATTTGGGAAAAAAAACTATTTTAAAATCAAAATCTAAAAATTCTATTAGATTTGGAAAATTTGATGACCAGCTAGGAAATGTAGGATCAATCTAGAGCTGAATGAACTGCTTGTCAAAACAAATGTATTGCATCCCCAGATTGCCTTAGCCATTATATAAATGTAATCGTTATTTGTTTATTCCTTTTCCAATGTTGTTGACTGATAGTTACTGCAAACATAATTACTTCTGAGCATTTCTTGAAGACATTTGACCCCACCGGTTTTTGTTTCGTCTTGAGCAAGTCATACATCTACCTGGAGGTTTCAAGATGGCTATAAAATGCCTACAGGTACAAACGCCTTCTCCTAGCACAGATGTGCACGAGTCTGATTTCCAGATACTTACATAAATATTTGCAGTACCTTTGAAAATAAAGCTGTGTTCATAGAAGTATTTCTGTAACGCAAATACCAGAAATGCTGTTCAAGTAGATGCTTGAAATTAGCATGTTTTGTTGAGTATGGCATATGCATTTTTTTATGCCATTCCCACCGCCTGTTGGCATAATCTAGCAAGAGTAGATCTTCTCTGTATTTGTGCTTGTGAGCAATGGTTCATCAGCCGTGTCCCTACGTTTTTTTTTAAGCTCATTTTCCACAAGGAAGTACAGCATAGCATTGCCTTCAAAAATGCTTCTCTGCCATCTCAAGGTGCAGGACACGAGTCCTGCCTTGTGCATTACAGAATAGCATTTTTCCAGCCTTCAGGGATCATTGTTTCTGCTGCTTTTCTAGTGTACTCGTTTTGACTCCTGGCATGGTTGGCTTGTACACAGTTAACGCTAACTAGTCTCAAAGCCGTGTGTGAAGGAGCCCATGAAACACAACACAGCCTTATGCTGATGTTTCTGAAAAGCACATACACACTTGCTCACGTCCCTCAGAAATTTATGAAACTGAACACATACTTAAAATTGACTACATAATTTAAAGAGATTTAAAGAAAGATTTAAAGATTTACTTTCAGAGTAAGGCCATCAGCTGCTCCTCAAAGCCCTGGTCCATCCCTTGTTTGCTGTTCCATGAATCCAGACTTGTACTTCATATATCTGAGCAGTATTCTGAGCACACACTGGATGTCACTGAATTTGCAGCCTTTCATAAAAGGGAAGTATTGGGAAGCCTAATGAGGAATTAAAACTCATTGGGACTTCTGTCCTTAAGGTAAGCAGGTTCTAAAACGTGTGACTGGTTGAAAACAATGGTAAGCCGTGACCTGTTTGGGGTAAATGTTGTGAAGACATGCAAGTTCTCATTGCCAAAGAAATCTGTGGTTTCAAGTTAAGTTAGGTCAGAATATGTTAGATGAAACATTGGATGATATTGTATTTGCTGTTGAGGTGGATGAATCTGACAGGGTAAAACTTGATATAATAAATATTTAAGAATTCTTAGAGCATTACAGTAGTGGTTGCATTTGATGCTCTGGGGAATGTTTTTGCGAAGTTGTGCTTAAGAAACACTATGTTAGCAGCAAAATGCACCTTTGGACGCACTTTGGCATGGATCTGAGTCAGGTATTTCTTTCTGAATGAGGGGAACAATAACAGTGCATGTCCAAAACCAAGGAATTACCATGAGAATTTACTGCTTTCCATTTTTCAGTGGAATTGTTTGTGAAGTATGTTTTTAAGATATGCTATTCACAACATGAAGTTTACAGAAGGTCAGTATTTAGATAAAGGACTCATCTAATAGGGATTGTGTCAGTCTTTGCCTGACCTGGCCCCCTGTCGGAACTTGTAAGTTACCACTGAGCCTAAGCTGTACAGAAATCACTTGGTTTTGGAGATCCCTGCTCATTTTTTCTGTTAGCTCGTGTGGCTGCAATACACATATTTACATTTACCGTTGTACGTGCCTTTTTTCTCTTTTATGGCAATTGGACATCATCACTGTTATCCAGAATCTAAAAGCCTGGGTTGATTACACCCTCCCAGAACAGCAGCAGAATCACCAGGAGATACTTAGATTGGAGGAAGCTGAAATTTTTAACACATGTGAAGGTCTGTTCATAACACTGTAGGCCTGTAATACATAATGGGTTTCAGTCACGCTTTATATTGAAGTTCCACTTAAAATTCTCTACAAGGAGTTAATAAGCTATTGCTGGACTTTGAGCATTCTTTTCAGATGTGGGTGTCAGTTCTAACAGGCGGCCAACAAGCAGCTCATTCAGAAGAAGGTGGCATAGATAACCAAAAGCAACTTTTTAGTGATTTTTAAATGATTGATTAACCTGTTGTTAATATAATTAATTATGCTTTATAACTGCAGTGGAAACAGTGATTGTGACCCAGATTCCTTTAGCAGTTACTTCCTTCTTCCTAAGTCAAAGGTAACACGAGAAGCATCAGTGAAAGTAAAACGCTGTATTTGGAGATTGCGTTGCTTATTTCTTAGTGCATCTAAATAGGCCAAGTGAAGTCTTCAGGGTCATCTTTGCTAAAATCACAAAACTCATGGTATGAGCAGTATCACTTGATAGAGAAAGCATTGAGGAGAGATGCTTAACATGGGTTTGTGCACCGTTTGACTGCAGATCAAAGCAGTCTGCCGAGGCAATATACATACAGGCATATTCAGGGTAATCTACTTCTCTTGTGATGATGAATGTGTAGATATCAAAAAATGCACAGCACAGATCTGACAAAATACTGCCCTCCAACTCCCTGATTCTGCAAACAATTACTCTGGTGCTCAACTTCACCAATATGAACAGTCTTCCTGACATAAAGGAGACTGCTTATTTTCAGAAACGTAACATAACTGTTAAAAAACTTAGCATAGATGTTGGTGGGATGGAGGCCAGAGCCCTTCAGCCAGTGCTTGTTCTCAGGCTGCTTATCGGTGCTCTTCCAATGAGAGAATGGATGAGAATTGTGCCTGAGGAGCAGAGGGGTGCTTTAAGTCTTTGTGGGCTAAATCTGCTGTTCTCTGAAATGTGCAGACAGAATGCCATTAGCAGAGGGGGCCTTAAGTCGGGTGCTTCACGGACACTTAAAATGCTTGCAAGCTGGATGTCAGAGCAGAGTATGAGCTAACACAGAACTAAGGTCTTCACACTGGGAATACTCTGCAGTCAGGAACCTGTGTGCTGACAGATACCACAATGATCTCAGACAGAGGTCCAGAGGAGTAACTGATGGTGATTGTGGATGGCTTTTCAGCTTTGTGTACTTTAAGTCTCTGTCAGTGTATTTGGAACGTATTTGTTTTAAGGTACGACAGCTTGCAGAGAGGATCACCAAAAGGTATACAGCATAGAACTTAAGCTATCTTGGTATCAGGCACTAATCCCTCTTTTAATTTGCACATTAATTTCCTACGTACGTGACTAAAAATACTGTATTGTTAAAAACGAGAGGAAAAAACCACAGCAGTGTTTGTAAGTATGTTCTGTTTGTAGACTTAAGGCTGTATTATGTTGGAATTTTACAAGCCAAGTTTAAACTGTAATATAGAAATTATTTTTATATTATTTTCAAAATATGCTACAGAGCAATATTTTGCGCCTTTATTATGAACAGGGTCATCATTTTAGTAGGTTACCTTCCAAAGTGCTGGTAGAAATTAACCACGAAAAGAAAGCTTTGTAAAAATGTGTGTGTTGTTTCTAACTGCTGTCTGTTGTGCACATCTGTGTCTAATGAGAGTTGAATACACAGGTTTTTTTTTCTTAATTGAAAAGCTTTAAAGTTTTCTTCATATGTTTTGGTAAAACACTGTTCCTCCCTATCTCCTTCCATTCTTCCTTCTGGTCTCTACCAATAGCCACTTTTATAAGCAGCTTATGAATAAACATTCATCTGGAAAGTTTTCTTACCAAATGAAGCATTTCTGCACTGCTACTGATTGACCCGGGATGTTGAGAACATACCCTGCATCCACTGATGAACGATGATTTTGCTTTTTAGAAAGATGGGGTCTTGGATTTACTGTTCCTGGCAAATGAAAAGCAAGACTTAGTAATCAGTGCAGTGATTTAGCATCTGTGGGAAGAAAATCACTACAGATCATAGAAATGTCATCTTGTAATTGGCAGATGCATTGTATCTGAATATAGTTGAAATGTGTTGCCTCCCTGCAGATTAAGGTGTGCAGAATTCATTTCTTCATGGGTTTTTGTACTGTACATCCCAATTACCTGTGAGTCATCCAAAAAAGGACTTTAAGAACTGAGGCATATTTTAAATTGGGAGTCAGTAAGATTTTAGAATTCTAACTTCTGTGATTTTATTTGCTTTTTTTTTTTTTTTTAATTTAAATGAATCTCCTATTAAGTTGTGTACTCCAACCAAAAAAGTAGGATCTGGATGCCTCATGTGATGATTCTGCATTCAGGTTTCTCCTAATAAACAGACTGGTTTTAAGATGGACTGAGCATCAGTTTCTGGGGGAGAACAAGCTCCTGCCTCCAGAAAATCAGGGCAGCAATACTCCAACGCACATTCAGGGTTTTACTTATTTTTCTGCTTATTTTTACTCAGTGGAAATTGCATTTTATCTTCAGTGTTTTTCCATGTATAAACAAATAATTGGGCTTATTCATAGAGTGATTGCATGCCTATGGAGAGACTTGCTTTGTACCAAAAGACCATATTGGTATACATTAACCTACTGCAGTCAAAACAGGGCTGGTGTATTCCACTGATGTTCTTGTGTAGCGTACTCATTTTTTTCCTCTCAAGTAAATACACTGTTCTGATTGCTGTTTTATCTCCCATTACCTGAATGCATGTACTGTATCAGGAGAATTGAAATGGCTGATGCACATTTGCACTGTGGAACACGTGATTTGGGTAAAAGCCACCAGGTTCCAAACAGCCTTAAAATTACGACTCTCTGGGGACCAGGAGTCACTTAGCTGGATGCAGCCTCTGCCCCACTTCTCATTTAGCCATGGCTGTAAAGCATTCTGACTTGCTGTACTCTGCATAAGCGTCTGCATATTCACCCAAACAACCTGTCACTTTAAAAGACGTTTTGCTTTAAAAACTTACAGTTCTTTATAAGTGTCACCATGTCAGAAGACCTTACTCAACATAAGCGACAAGGGTAAAAACAGGTGAATGTCAGCACCACAGTACTGCAGAAGGGAAGGTTAAGTTGTGTCAGGAACCATTTCCTTTCAGGACTGGAAGTGTAGATCTTTGTGTGTCCTGGGAAAGCAAAGGAATGTTGCTCTGCCATTTATCTCTGCATGTTGTAGCCTTTTACTTTGATGCAGAGGTTTACCCTTTGCCAGAAAGCAAATTCTGCAGTGTCCACATCATCTGAGATTACAGAAGTATGAACCAGTGTTAGAACTAGACAGTGCCTAAGGTGCCCCTCTGTGAGTGCTGTGTATTTCACTTTCCTTTTCCCCTTTCTCTTTATTTTTTTATTTATTTATTTTTTAAGTGGGAAATTAAAAACAAGAAAACTGGTATGATAATGACTTCTTTTATTCATGTGCAAAAGCAACGTGAACAAAAAATGGCCTTAAGGCTGGGGCTGCGCTTTCAGGGAGCCAGGAGGTGAAAGGCTTTTTTACTTTTGAGGTAAATCCCATGGACTTGTTTTGCTGTGATGAAGTTGGGATCCTTTGGCATAGCATGTTTGCCCAGTGAAGCCTGGAGGTGTGTCAGGAGCCTGAGAGGCATGGCTGACCCGGAGCAAACACGGTTCCTTGTGGCCCTTGGTGGCTGTGCTGTGCCTGCAGTGCAGGTGGCGTGGAACACTGGCTTGTTGTTGCCTCCAGTTTTAACTGACACAAAGCCTCTTTCCTGTGCTTTTGTTTAACATATGCAGAGGATGTCAGAGCAAACCGTGGTGTCTCAGGCTAGGAGAGTGCCTGGCGTCTCTTTGTAGCGGGCTTGCAATCAGGTGTAAATTGAAGTACAGCCATGCAGGCGTGGTAGAAGCGCTCTCGTCTCTACCCTTTGCAAACTGTGTGCAGTTCCGTTTTAATACTAGCAGATATCAGGCAATGATTTTATTATTTAATTGTTCAAGGTTCCAAGTTTTGTAAATATGGTCTTTGTAGTGTGCACGTACAGTACACAGAATGCTTGGAGCCTCAAGGAGTGTTGCACATACATAATATCAATCTCAATTGATTCAACGTAAACCAAGGAAAAGAAACGGGGCTTAAGGCCAAGTTAAATAACGAATGGAATCAGACCGTTAGGCCTAAGCAGCGAGGAGTTCCTACCGTAGTAATCCAGGTCAGCTTTGACAGTTTTGTATGAAATTCTGTCCAAACGATCTAGATTAGGTCCCTGCTCTTTCCTGGGGAGGAGCATTTACTTTGTGTCTTTTTCAAGCCCATTGCTCTTAACTCTGGGAACTCCGTATTGCATTCATGGTGTGCCAGCCTTACCATAATTCAGCTATGAAACAGTTTTTCAAAACTGTGCAACTCTTGCATTCCTATTGGAATCAGTCTAGACTTTATTTTGCATTCAGTTTTAAGAAATGAGATACTGTTAAAAACTTCTTGTTATGTCTCAAAGTTAACTTTTGCATGGCAGAGAGGCAGTGTTCTCCTTGGAAGGCTTTGTTCCTCCTCATTGATTCTTGTGACTGGTGTGTTTGTGTGGAAAAAGTTGAATGAGATATTGAAAGCATTGGCGTAGTTCATCTGTATTTCTGATATTCAGTAGGCTTTGTGTTACACAATTCTGTGTTAAAACCTAATGCCTTTCAGATGAGGGTAAATCTTGTAGGGCAGTCCAAGTTGTTATACACAAAAGGTATGAGTAGCTAATTGATCACAACTTTATTATTGTGTAATTTGCCCTCCCCAAATTGTTCACACTTTTTTTTTTTGCTACTGCTAATATTTTCTTTTTATGTTCTACTTCCTGGACAAGTCTGAAAGCTCTTTGTTCTCATCTGTGTAGGATACATTTTTAAGCCTCTGCTGCATTTTCCCTCTCTGTGCAGTTTGCATGCGGAGTAGCTTGTTTCCGCAAACAGGATTTGAAATAGCACAGATGCCACACTCCATTCATAGAAGTTCATTTACTCATTTATTGAGAGTCTCTCTTCAATTATAACCATAGCTATTTATATAGAATAAAGAATAAAACAGGACAGGTAATGTGACTCTTTCTAAGAACCTGGCAAACCAAGCTTTTTTAAAACTGAAGCAATGTGTTTGCACCTTCACTGTGTATCTCAAAGAAGGGTGGTTGGCTCTCACCAACTCTCAAGTAAACGTTAATAAGGAATAAAGCAAGCCTTGCTGATTTTTTTGGGGGGGGGGTGGGGTGGGTTAAGAATTTAAGTTCTTGGTGTAGTGGAACCAACCTTGTTTTTCAGAGCTTGTGTTTCAGTTGCTTCTATTTCTTCTATTTCTTCTACGTCTTCTATATATTTATATTCTGCTAGCAGAGATTGATTTAGGATTTCAAAAAGCAGTTTAGTAAGGTGTATCTGAAACACATTTAAAGCTGAAGCGCCTTTTTAGGTTTGTCTGTATTTGATCATTTTCATGCAAGACTTTTGTTACGTGTGAAAGAAATGAATTTGTCTTTTCCCATTGCCTTCCCTAGTCACAATTCCAAGGTGTGGTTGGTTGGAGTCTCTTTTGCCTGCAGTGAAAACTTTTGGTCATTTTTAAGCTGACTGCCATATATTTCAATCCATTGTTCAAAGGAAATGAGCATTCAGTAACGTTAAAGGATAATGAGTGTGTTTTGTTGTGAAAAGTGTGAGTTCTTGGGAACCTTTTCTACCTGCAGTTTTCATTCTAATTCAATTTAAATGTCATTTTTAATCTGATCCATATTTGACAAAGATGATGTGTAAGAGCTGTTTTTAGCAGTTGGATTGTTCCTTTGTAAAGTATTAAAGCACTAAACCAATTTTTGCAATAGGTAGTAAAACTTGCTTATGTTTTGAAAAACTTCCAGTTATAACTGTCGCACTTTTTATAGCAGAACTGTATTTAATTTCTTTCTTTTATGAAAGATTACTCCAAGTAACTGATAGCTCTGTAATCTGTGTGAATTGACTTCTCATTATTTGAAACAGAGAGAAGCTATAATGCCTATTCAATAAAATTAACTTATTTCTAAAGTATCTGTTTGCTTGAATTCTTGGTACTGCTTTTTGTGTACCCTCCTTAGTATAAGTAGGGGAAACTGAAACCTGGAAGAGAAGCACACAGGGGACATGCTGCAAACCAGTGGGGTTTTAATTGGCTTCTCATAAACTTTCATTCTCTTTCTGTAAAGTCACTGTTTCATTTTACGTAAACTAAATAATTGGCAAAAGCCAGAAACCAGGCACTGTGAGGTCTGCTCAGCTTTTTTTAATGCTCCCAGTCCCATGGCTGTAAGGATACGAAGTTTCCCTGTGCAAGGAGAGCAGTGCTGCAGCACTGTGCTGGGCTGGAGCTGTGGCTGTCCTCAGGGGGTCAATGCCTGGAGATGACCTGAGTCATCAGGGCAGATGGGGCCTTGGTAGAACAGCTGTTCTGGAACTGGAGTTGGTTGGCTGGCTGGTTTGGATAAGTGCAGAAGAAATTATATGGAGATGTAGTATGTTATTTAATGGTTAATTAACCTTTTCTATAAAAACTTGTTTCTGGGTATGAATTTGCATGGCAAACATCTGCCTTTGGGTCTCATTGTTGCTTGTACCCTGTGCTGGGCCCTTGGTATGTCAGACTGAGCTTTCCAAGGCTGTTGCATAAGTGTATTTCCAGTTCTGTAACTTTCCTCGTGCCTGAGCTTTGACTCTCCTGCTTTTTAACGACTCCCTCGGTCTGTAGATACCTGAATTGCACTGAAAGATTTTTTCTGAAGTGCATTCCAAATGAACAAGAATTTATTCAGGCAGCCCCTGCTGCAGACTGCATTAACAGGTGAGTCCATCGTTGCAGCTTCAAGTTAGTTTCTGGTTCTTTGTGTATGTGGATAATTCATAGTGTATGTTTCAGTACCAGTTAATTTCTGAACTGAAATATTGTGCATTTCTGCCCAAAAATGTCTGCAGTCTTTCTGGGCTTAAGATGTGCAAGGAATTCTGCTTCAGCTGCCCTTTGATCGAGACTTTTTCCTGTTTCCTGAGCAAGAGCTGTCCACCTGGTAAGTAAGGGGGTGAAATTTGTCTTTCTAAAGGTCTGTCTTAATCTTTATTCTATCAGTTTGTACCCAGTTTACCAAGCAGTCTAGATTACTCTGTATTAGGATACTGTATTCTGCTAATATTATTAATAACTCACTAAAGTGTCTTTCTCTGGTGATTGATAAAATTATTTGTTGTGTGGGGCTGGCTACTGTGGGTTGGTGTTAAAGGGTTTATCAGTTAACCTCATAATCTTTTCAGGTATGCTAAAAAGCTTTGAGAGGGCTTAAGTTTTATAACTTTTTTTTTTCTTTTTCATTTTATCATTCTTTCATTCTTGATTAAAGTTCTTTATTAACCATTTTATTATTTTGCTCATGTTCCCAGTACATCTTTACCTTCAATAGTTGCTGTTTGATAACCTCTTTGAACTGGATATAAATCAGGTAATAAAATAGATTCCAAAGCAAAGTTCCAAATCTCTGAACACACCTACCTGTTCTGCAGATCTCAAAGGTTTCCATTGGTTTCCAGGTACCAGTGTGCTAACCCACCATTAGGATTTCCTTAATCCCTAGCACAAACGTACTGGACCTGAAGACAGACAGAAGGTAAGGATTGGTGCTGTTAGGGACCTGCTCACACCTCTACTTTTGCAGAAGAGTTGTCTTGACTGGTGAGACTGGACTGCATTGAGTAGTATAGAGGAAATGACTTAGGAGTGAACTAATGCTGTTCAAGGTTACTGCTGTTACCAGAAACAAGTAGTAGAAATGTTTACAGGAAAGTTCCCTGGAGCTGGATAGCTTTACATCTCTTTATCTTCTGACTGGTAGTCAGAGCAACACTGCTACCAGACAGGGGAGAAGGCTTAGGGATGGCACAAGGATAGAGTCAGGGTACAACTTGAACTGCAAACTGGGAGACCTTTCCAGTAGAGCAGAACTTCCCGTATGTTGCACAGTGCATTGCCTCCAAAACAATATTTTTTTTTATCAGAATAGATTTCTGTCAGTTTGACTTCTTGAAGCAGCTTATTGCAGGATTTTGTGAATACCAGCACTGCCACAAAGGATGCGATAGAAGGAGAGGTGGAGGACAACTTCCTTCAGGCCACTTACAATAGACACCTTTCAGATGGGGGAGAAGATGAAATAATAGCCAGAGAAGGAAGGATGCAGGGGATAGGAACTTTTGATTCTATCTGCTGGTCCAAACATAATCTGAAAGTAAGCATCCGAGCTTGCTTAAAAATAAAACATGAAAAACTAAGCCCTCAGAGTAGTGACTCAAATCTAACTCTGCATGTGCTATGTCTAAAGCACTTTATAAATCTCTTAACCAAAATATGTTGTTATCCAACTGGAAATACTTTGAAATATAACACCTTTGAGTATCTAGTAGAGCTATTTGTGCGCTCATCTTTAAATGCTGGTTTCTAGGAATATTGTTCTTATGTATAAGGATATTGTAATATTACACTTAACTTGCCTTGCTGAGCGATACTGGGATTGTGTTACCTTTATTGCAGTAGTACACAAAATAATTCATCTCTCCTTTTTTTAAATTGATTTAGAGGCTACAGTTGTGCAGTTGTGCAATATGACCTGATTCCTGCATCCATCCAGGTCTGTGTGAGTTCCACCATTGCTGCAGGAAAACCCAGGGCAGACTTCTTTGAAAAACTGGAGTTTGCACTCATAAACACTTCAAGACATCCCTGGGGGAAAGACATTAAAGCAAAGTAAGGCATTGCTTGTAGAAATCTAGCATTGGATGTCTTTTCTGATGAGCACCCCAGTCAAAATCCAAACACTTAGCTTCCTTCTGCTTGCTTATAATATTTTAAAGACAATTTTTCAAAAGCCAATTTTTCATTTGATTTGTATACAGATGGCTCAGTCAAACCCCATGTGTAATTGGAATATGTGTCTGAAATTCAGAGGCTTTTTGAATCTTCATCTGAGACAGGTTTCTAGAACTTGGGATGTCTGAGATCAATAAATTGCAGGAGAAATTACTGATCAAGTGAACTTTCCCCTGGCAACAGAGAGCAACTCTGTAGTCAGAGTGGTTAGATAGTGTGTAATATATTGGTTATCTGACTGTAAATAGCCTGAAAAGAAGTTTTACAATGTGAAATGTAAGTGCTAACTTGATTTTACTAGAAATGAAGAAAAAAATATATATGTATCATAGAGCTGTGCAGAATAGTAACAAATTTAATTTCTTCATTCTACAGGAAATCATCCTCAGGATGCTCAGACTTATAAAAAGATTGAAAACAGCAGGAGTGATTGGAATGAAAGCCAAGAAGACCCCAAGGCTATATCTCCTCCACGAGGTTCAACAGCATGTGAGTCGTGACATGTCTGAGGTTTTCTGAAAAGCAAAGGCACATACATCAGACTTCATCTGCCAATTGTAATAAAAATCCTGATCACTGAATTGAACGAAGTAGGAAGAAAGTGGTCCAAATGGCATTGCCTAGTGTAGGCCCCTAATTGCTAATATGTTTCAATTAGTAAGTCTGTGAATATGCAGACAGACCAGAAAGAACTGCCTTCTTAAGGCCCTGCCCTCACAGGGTGTGTAGGAGCAGCAGGCAAGCTCTTTGGCACAGTTATAGAGAAAACAGGCATCCACCCTGGCCCCATGAAACCTTCTGTTGGACCTCACAGATGATCCTCATCTTCTCTCTATTTCCACAAGTCTGTGTCTATGCTGTTCAAAATTACATTGCTTGAACCTCTTTCCTCCTGAGGCAGGTGCTGCTGTCAGCTCAGTCTGTCATCTCCTTTGTCCCTGGTTGTGTGAGCTGCCCTGGCTCCTGCCCCAGAGTGACTGCTGACAGCTCAGGAAGGTAGATTTTGCAGCAGCATATTACATACACTTTCTGTTGTGTGTTTCACCAGCACAGTCATTTTGGCATACTGATAAATGCAATATAGAAGAGTCCAGTTAGATCTCAAGTTTAGTTTCCTGCCCAAGGAATCGGACATGCTTTTGGTGTCTCTGCTCTAGAACTGAAGGTAAGTGTGAAACACTGGAGTTAGAAATGATAGGGATATAATCATGGGAAAGTTGTGGTATCTCTCTTTGCAGTGCTTATAGGTAATGCTCTCCAGTTAACATCATTTATGTGAACAGAAGAAGAGCTGTGAGTTTAATGGGGCATCAGTTGCTTGCAAAATCTGTCACTGATGTCTTCTCTGCAGGATTCTAGAAAAACAGAAAAATGTTCCATCTACAGGATTTTGTGTGTTGATAGGTGCTTTGTTTAAGAAGTATTGCTTTCCTTCTTTAAAGAACATTTTAACTACAGAAATTATCATGGAAAAAAAAGATTTTTCTAGGCAGAGCTCTGTGTTCACATCTCTGGGGGATGCCCATGGGTGTCAGTGGCTGTGCCTCGTTTGCTGCTGTCACCCAAGAGTTGCATGAATGCCCTGAGCTCGTGTCCCACATTCAAATAAAAGCTGTAGCTGCGTGATGGACTTCAGGTATTTGTTGTGTATTGGGCTTAGATTTGAGCTAGGGGTGACTATGTATCTTATTACTGATAAAACCTGTGCAACAGCCAGTCTGCTTTGCTTTTGGCTTCTGTCATTCTTAGAATGACCTCAATTTTGAGGAAATAATCAGAGAAGCCAGAAGCTCAAGCATAAATATCTCATGAATCTGGGCTTCTGGGTTTTGTGGACAATACTACTCTGACATTTTATTATCAAAAGTAATTGGACACATACAAAATACAGATGCTTCAGCTTCCCTTTTACTGTGTAGTGCTTTGCAGTATTTCCATGGGGTAGTTCAGATGCTCGTTACAGTGTGTCACATCTGCAAACCTTTTTAAAATTAGAAACACCATTCATTAGCAAAGACACCCTGCAGCATGTCATCATTCTTCCAGTAGTTTTTTAACTCCTTGAAGCTGATGTTTATCTCCCTGAGCAAAGAAATAAACAGATCCTCAACCGCTGTGTTTGAAAGAAGTTCTGATTAGAGGCACAGCGGCAAGTGTTTGTCAGGCAGGAAAGGTATGATTAGGAATTAGTAATGAATACTTCCCAGAGCTTTTTCCTAGCTGCAACCTTTCCCATACCTCAGTCATTCTTTGAGGAAATAGCAGTTCTTAGTTAAAAAGATAATTTTTTGTGTGATGCTTTTCAAAGCAAAGACACTTCTGGGGCACCTAAAAGGGAGGTACTGTTTTAGACATTACTTGGATGCTGCCTCCTGACATGTTCTGCTGCTGTTAAACATTTCACATCAGTTTTCCCTGTGGTGCCAGGAATATATAGGCTTGATTCAGTCTAAGACAAAGTGACCCTTGCAGTAGAAAAAGTGGTGTGTAAAGTGAAGGTGGGCTGTGGCTGGGTGGCAATGAGCTGGTGCTGCTCCAGGGAGGAGAGTGGAGAGAGCGCTCCTGGCTGCAAGGCACAGTGCAAGGCTGAGCAGCAGCAGGGAGGCTGCTTGGAGGCAGGTGCTGTTCCGAGTGAGGTGGGGAATGCAGACACAAACAGAAGAGCAGGGCGAAGCTCTTCTGGTTTTGTTTGCTCTGAGAATATTCTCTTTCGTTAAGGAAAAAAAAAACAGCAACCAACCAACAACATTTTCTAGCTTGAAGGGCCTTGTACTTCAGGCAGATAATTTTAAGGACCTGCTTTTCCCTGTTAGACTGTATTTCTCTGTTCCACAACAGTGTTGCACGTGGCTCCTGGGGTTTTCCAGCACGTGGTGAGAGTGTTCAGCAACTTGCCTGTGACTTTTCTCTTGCTGACTGCAGGCAGGGAGCTGGACAGAGCCCGTGCCAGTTGTCAGAGGTCAGGCAGCCCTTCCCAAAGCCAGAGTGCAGAGCACAGAGGCACCCACAGCCTCAGCACAGCTGAGAGCTGCCCTGACACACAGCCAGAGTGCAGCTGCGTTTTAAAGCTGAGCATTCATTCCTCTTTAATAACAGTTAAGTGGGGAAATGCTGTCTTCTGGAAATGCTTCCTTTCTCCTAGCGAATACTGTGTAACATATAATTTTTACGGTGATTTGTAGCGTATTTTTACTCATGAAATAGAACCCTTTTTTTACTCCTCCTTAATCATAGTGGACAATTTTGTGGAGAATACAAATTTTTCCATTCTCAGACTCCAGGCTTTATTTTTTTTTCCTTCCTTATTTCCTTCTGCATTAATTATCCCTCCTAAAAATAGAGAGGTGGAGTCCAAAAATATACAGCGGAGCCTTAATGGAAGGTTCCTTGCAGGGAAGCCAACAGCCAGTCCTGATTTATTCACCTGGTCTTGTTGTTTGCACTGTCCCACCCTCTGCAGGGTTCCTGTTTGCTGGGTTCGCCTCTGTTTTCTCACTCAAGTTATCCAGTTGAGGGCACGTTAAGGTGAAACCACCACTCAGTGGGAAGTTGTGGAAGTTGGGCTGTGCTGTGTCTGCCTTTGAGCCCCAGCCTCGTGGGCTCCTCTTCTGCAGGAGGAAGGCAGACATGGGTCGACTGAGAACCTGCAGCCTGCCCTGCTGCCCGGCTGTGCCAGCACTGAGCTGCTTTGTGACAAACTGTCCTGCTCCTCCCAGCCTGCTGTGCTCTGCAGGGTGAATGGAGGCTGCTACGTAGGAAAGCTTGGAATTTTTTGGCTGCTTCTAGAGTTTACAAAAAGGCTGCATTTGGAACCAACCTTTGTAATACGTTGTGACTTCATGGGACGTTACTGTCTTGTAATGCAAAGGACTTGAGATAGTTCTTGGCACAGTAACAGAGGTTAAAGAGAGAAACTGTCCTTTGCTTGGGTTTGATCAGCAGTGAATTCTGCATAGGCAAATTTGGCATAGGAAGTCTTGGTGTAGCTGGCCTGGGTACCAGCCTAGTGGGGTGCCCAGTTCATCGTTCCCCTTTGCAGAGGTTGTGATGCTGTCACGCTGACTTCTAGATGTGTGATATGAAAACAAGGCTGTGGTCTGCAAGCTTCCAAATGTGGTATTTTGAGAGACTCCCAAACTGGCATTTTTTTTTCCAGAGGGTGGGGCACGAATCTTGAGAGAAAAATTGCAGGGTCTTTGAAGTGAAGAGCTTTGAAGTTTAAAAAAGCTAGCAAATTCCTCTTGCCATTCCCTGTCTGTGGAAAATCTGGAAGGTAAGGCTTCTAACCAAAGCAGCGGGACAAAATATTTTACAGTAACAGATTGGAGAACTGCAGCATTCGTGCTTTAACTGTTCATGCAATGGTGGAGAAGGTGACCTTGATTCAAAAAATGTGCACCGCAAAGCTCTGTCAGTCTGTTCCTTGTTTCTGTCCTACTTGGAGGCTTTGAGTGTTCTTACGTAAAACACGTGTGTGGTAAAAGGGGGAGGGAGGAATTTCTCTCTTCCCGTTGCTATTGTGTTTTGTTATGTTTTGTGTCTGTTCCGTTTGTCTCCAGGATCAGAGAAATGACTCAGTAAGTTATCTCCACAATAGGAAAGCATGGGAAAATGCAAACATTGGTCTCTTAAGGACGCACAGTCCTGTTTATTACGCACTGGCACATCTCACCATTCAGTCAGTTGGAAATGCCATCACGGGAGCCATTGTACTCCTTCTTCCAGATCTCCTTTTGGATTTTGTACCTTAGCCCTTTCTTTTGCTCTCTAGAAATTGCCTTACCCCATGCACTGATCTTTGTCCTCTGAACTTCACCTTTCCCACTTATTGCTGCTGCTTTTCTTTCCCATATTATTTCGTGTCTTTGCTCTTACTATGCTGTCACACACCTGAAACTCTCCAAGCACCATCTCTTGTGATCTCAAACTGACTTTTTTTTCTCAGTCGTGTCCTCATGTCCACCCTGCTCTGCCTCAGGAGTGAGGGCTACTTTACAGTCTAAGTAGTGTCATATCAGCACAGCTAAGTCACCTCCAATATTAGGTT
This sequence comes from Lagopus leucura, assembly GCF_019238085.1. Lineage (NCBI taxonomy): Eukaryota > Metazoa > Chordata > Aves > Galliformes > Phasianidae > Lagopus > Lagopus leucura. The sequence continues at coordinate 2,877,010 of NW_024962269.1, forward strand.
GGACATCTTGACATGTTAGGCAGATGTGAGGCAGGGAAGGTGAATCTTCCGTATTTGCAATGCACAGTGTAAGTTGGTGATGTCGAGTCCCAAGACAAATGTTTAATAGCAGCACTTCAGGATACCTGCACAACTCTTCAGTGGTCTTCCTGTGGTCTGAGGAACGTGGAAGACGGGTCCACTTCAGTTTCCACTTCCAACTGACTTATGTGGGCTTCTTGCCAAAGCACGTGTAATGATGGCCGGATCCCAGCCTTTAGTCCTGGTGGAAGGCAGCCTTCTAGATGTTCTTGATGTTCTTCTTGATGTTAATACTTCTATACACATTATTACTGACTTGCTAAGTTATTTGTGATGTGGGTGATAAGGTGGTAAAGGTGTGATGTATAAACTTGGGGACGGTGATTTGAATTTCCTGGTCTACAGACAGCACTTCTGTTTGCATAAACAACCCACGCAGAAAGAGTATTGCCTGGACTTGGCCCCTGTGAGGGAAGCAGTAGCATGCACCGTGGGCTGAGGTACAGGATGCACTGCAAATGTGGCTACGCCTGGGCCCCAATGCGCAGCCCTCTGCAAAGCGCCCTGCAGGCACCAGCCCAGCAGGCTCAGGCCTGTTGCGGTGCACCCCAGCAGGCATGCTCTCCACTGACGCAGAGAACACGTGTCAGCTAGGCAGAGACCTGCCATCAAGAGCCCTTCAGCCCTGCCCTTTTGCCGGCCTCTCTTGGCCTATTGAACATTTGTTCTTGCCAGCAGGAGCCGGAGATTAAATGTAACTCCTCCGGGTGCCAGTCAGGTTGGGCAGGTTGATCCTTGATTTGCAATTATGATGAGGCAGCAATTACACAACAGAGCATTTTCTTGGTGAGCTACAGTTATTAGAGGAATGCAACGAGGAAGGCTAAGGCCCTCTTGGAATTAAACCTTGCAAAGGAGGTAAAAGGTAATGAGAGTTGTTTTGTTGTTGTTGTTGTTGTTTTTTAAGAATGCCAACAGTAAAAAGAAGACTAGGGAAAATGTGGGCCTCCTACGAAGTGAGGTAGATGCCTCGGATCCCCCTAACAGGAGATGCTGAGAAGACAGAGATTGTGAATGCCTTCTTTGCTTCAGTCTTTAATGCTAAGACCAGCCCTCAGCCCCAGACTGTGAAAGTAAGAGAGTAAGAGAGAGAGGAAGACTTCCAGTTGGTGGAGGAGGATCTGGTCAGAGAGCCAAAATCAACATACAGCAATCCATGGGCCCAGATAGGATGCACCCATGTGTGCTGAGGGAGCTGCACACATTGCTGAACCGCTCTCTGTCTAATCTTTGAAAGGTGTTTGGTGAGTGGGAGAGGTATTAGAAGACTGGAGGATAACCAGTATCACTCCAGTCTTCAAAAAGGACAAGAAAAAGGATCTGGGAAACTACACACCTGGAAAGGTGGCAGAACACTTCTTACTCCAACTAATTGGGAGAGAAGAAGGTTATCAGTAGTCAACATGGATTCACAAAGGCAAAATCATGCTTCACTAACCTGGTCGCCTTCTGTGATGTTGTCATAGCTGGAGAGATGGGGGAAGAGTAGTGAATGTTGTCTACCTTGATTTCAGAGAGTAATTTGACACTGTCTCCCACTACATCCTTGTTATGAAACTTAGTGGCAGATAGATGAGTAGATGGTGAGGTGGACTGAGAGCTGGCTGACTGGCAGAGCTCAACTAGATGTCATCAGGAGTGCAGGATCTGGTTGGAGGACTGTAACTAGCAATATTCCCAATGGGTCAGTGCTGAGTTGTCTTCAGCGTCTTCATCAACAACCTGGATGAAGGGATAGAGTCCACCCTCAGCAAGTTTGCTGATGATACTAAGCTGGGAGGAGTGGCTGACACACCAGAAGGTTGTGCTACCATTCAACAAGACCTGGGACAGACTGGAGAGCTGGGCAGGGAGGAACCAGATGAGGTTTAAGAAAACCAAGTGTAGAGTCTTGCACCTGAAGATAACTGCATGCATCAGTCCGGATTAGAGGATGACCTGCTGAAGAGGAGTTCTGTGGAAAAGGACATGGGTGTTCTGGTGGACAATAGGTTGGCTGTAGCCAGCAGTGTGCCCTGGTGACCAAGAAGGCCAATGGGATTCTGGGGTGCATTAAAAAGAGCGTGGCCAGCAGGTCAAGGGAGGTGATCCTCCCCTTCTACTCTGCCCTGATTAGGCCACGTTTAGAATACTGTGTCCAGTTCTGGGCTCTCTAGTTCCAAAAAGACAGAAATCTCCTAGAAGGAGCCCAGCAGAGGGCCACAGAAGTGATAAAGTTGAGGTTTTGTTAGCAGTGTTCCTAGACTTTTGGGGTCTGTTCTTGCCTAAAACCCCACTCTCTTTTCCACCCTCTTTTCTTCTCCAAATTTGTTCAGTGTAATCTTGTTCTCTCAATTGCCCACAGCACAAATCTGACTCCCGAAGTCATTGTTAATTCATGCTCAGATGTCTGGGCATTGAGACTCTCTTCCTTTGCTTGGTGTATGGGTTAAAAAAACTACTGAAAAATCCCTTCTTCTCTCTTTAAAGTCTTAGCTGTGCCAGCAGCGCACTGTACCTAACTTGACATATGTGCTTGAACTACTGTTTGACATACCTCCCTCCTACACTGCTCTTAAAGAGGTGATGTGATCTGCCCACTGGAGATGCTGACTAGTTTGGTTGCTCTGGAATTCTTGAGGAAGCCACACGTGTATTCTGGTGTGCCAGCCTTTCTGGTCAGCTGCTAGAAACAATCAGCTTGTCTCATTTTCCTTGCCTCTTTTTTATTCCAGCGTTTCTTCTGTCTTTTCTCTTTCTGTTGACTGCGTTATTTATATTTATGCCATTTTAGTCTCTTGCAGAAAACCGTCAAGGCATGTCATGGATGTGTCTCCTTGAATAGCTGGAGCTGCAACCCATAAGGTGAATCACTCCAAAGGACACAGGTAAATGTAAACACGAAATTCTCATCTTAATGCTAGCAGCATTATCTCTTTTCTTCTGAACTGATGGACTACTGCCAAGTCTGTGAACATCTGATGACAAGTGCTGAGTCACAGGCAAGACAGAAACCCATATATTTAGCAACTCGAGAGGAGCAGTTTCTTTTGTGGATGACAGTGTGTTAACATGTACGTTGCAGAGTGTGAATTTCTGGGTGTGGAGGCACATAACATTACAGTACTGAGGCAGCTATCTACACTGAAGCTGAGAAGGCATATCCTTTCAGAAGAATTTGTTTCTCTTTTCCTCATTCCAGAAAGTTCAAACATGTCACTCTCCACCCATAGGAATGATTTAGCAGAAAGCAACTAAGCTTCTAAAGCAGCTGCCTAGCCTTCTTGTTCAAGGACAGAAATTGAACTAGGCGGGTCTGAAGCTGAAGAAGTTCAGCCATCAGACTGATAGGCAAGGTATGCAAGGGAACTTCAACTCACTTTGATACTAGATGCTTTACCAAGGCTTTTGCCTGAGGATGGCAACCTGGAATTACCCAATTATAACACAGACATGCAGAATAAACAGTTAGAAACCGCATCATGCTGATGTTTGAAGAGAAGAATGAAACATACCCACATTTTTCTGCTGGATACAAACATTTTGTTCTCTGTTTCAGTGAGGGTTCACTAATAGAATCAAAGCAGTCCACTGCATGCCCAAAGAGTATGTTACTCTTAGATAAAAAATACTCCATAAGTACTGCATTAAGAAATTTAAGCCTTTATGTGATTTAGTTAGGTCCTTTCTTTGGATAAATTATACAGTGGCAGTTGCTTATAGGCACACAGAGATATACAAGCTGACTGGTGCATAAGCGGAGATGATGAATAGCACTGACAGTTCAACATGGTAATAAACACATGGGGAAACCTCTCATTAAAGATAATGCCCCTCTAGGTTATTTGCTCTGAACCATTTTAATCACTCATTCTCAAGAAAATGTACTGATTTTTATAGTAATTTCCAGAGTTGTTCCTAGCTTAGTGTGGATATTTTAGCCTTCACCTTTCAACAGGAGTCTGCTCCTTCAAATTATTTTTTAGTTCAGATATAGCATTGTACAGAGGGTTAATCACCGTAGGGAAGAAAATTTTTCTGAGAGTGTGGTGTTAATTCCCAAGGGGACAAGACATGTACCTGCTAAAGCCTCATGTATTTGAGGAATTAAATCAGTCACTTGCCCTTTGATTTCATCATCTTTGAAATGAGAAAAGAAAACGTCTTGGAGCACGGTGAGATTAGGTTAGTGGTGTTTTGATAGGACATTGACACTTGTGGCAATGTGCAAAGAGCTGAGCTTTGAAAGAAAGGATGGTTAACTCTTCAGTTGGTGTGCATTTATCCCATAACTATCTTATAAAGTAAAACACAGTAAATACCAGTCTTGAGAAAGGAGTTTCACTATGTAATTCTAAAATACCAGTTAAAACAAAAGAGATTGCAAAGCAAATATGACATAACTGTTTTCTCAGTGGTTTTAAAAGAATCCCATTTTAAACAGTAGCACTGGCTAAAATTTAAACAGATATTGAACACATCAATTCTCAAACTAACAGCAGGAGTAGTACCTAGCTGGGGTATTGAACTGGTAAAGAGAACAAAATTATAAGAAAACCAACATTTCATATAACAAATTTTATTTTGAAAAATGTAAACGTCACTAACCATGCATACATGTTAAGACGATGTTTTACAGTTGTTAATTTTCTTCCTTTTTGCTTTTTTTACTGTTGTTGTATAGACATTATCACAATATATAATCTATGAAGTACAAAATACATAAAAAGTTACAGCAGAGCAAGTATAGATGAAATATATAACTGTACAACTGTAATACTTCAATGTAGTGATTTATAGAGTTGAAAGTGACCCATGGAAGTATTCATGTGCTGTAGACAGAACTGTCCAGGAGAAGGTGAAGATGACACCAGTAACATTACAGTTCCCGAAAGCTGAAAGTACATATGTAAACATGTGCACACTTACTGGCACGCACATTGTCACCCACAGAGGCAGGCACACGTGGATAAGCACATGTGCACGTGCACACACATCCCCCACAATGCGTATACACGTAAGGAACTACAGCTGTAACCAGAGATGAAACTAAACCACAAATCTCAAAATAAGCCAACCCAATCCAGATTCAAACTTTCCAAAGGCAATGGTGTTTGGATCTAGGATTTTGGTTCAGACCCATCGCTAGTTAGAATGAAATGGATACCTAGTTTTGCTCTGTAGACATCCCTTCATTATTCTTAGTGTAGTGCATATGCACTGCTATGTATTTATGTATGCACACACACACATACTGTGCAATACACATATAGACATCTGTGTGCATACACTTTAAAAAATCATATTAAAAAAAATCGTATATCGGTGGATTCTTGCATTCTCTATTCTGGTTTATGAGCTAAACCAGTAGAGTTTGGCTATTCTCTACTTCCTAAAGCTAGAGCTTTGCAGAACTATAGAACGGCTTGGGTTGGAAGGGACCTTAAGGATCATGAAGCTCCATCCCCTCTGCCGCATGCAGGGCCACCAAACTCCATATCTAATACTTGACCAGGCTGCCCAGGGCCCCATCGACCCAGCCCCAAACACCTCCAGGGGCATCCACAACCTCTCTGGGCAGCCTGCTCCAGCACATCACCACTTTCATAGCAAAGAGAAAATTATCTTCCAGAATGTTGAAAATACAGATGTTCATCATTCTGTTCACTGATACAGACTATATGTTAGCACCCAATGCATGAACAGATGGTGTGAGGGAGTAAAACAGCACCTGAAAGTCAGTTTGTAGGCATCACCTGGTGAAATTAGTAAATCAAATGGCAATGGAAAGGCAAGCTTTAGTATGCAGAATTCATTTTTCTTATTCTTTATAAATTGTATTCCCCAAAACAAGAATGCATTTCACACAGTGCAAATCCTAAAACTCTTGGGAAAGAAAACCAGGTTGAATGTGAATACCTTCAAACAGGTAAGCTTCTTAGACAGCCTTTTCCTGTCTGACTGCATGAAAAAAGAAAAGCACTGAGCTTCTGGGTAGAAGGTAATGAGGTTTTAAGGGTGTACACATGCTCACAGAACTGAAAGTTATTGCAAGTATTAATGCAATACTCAAGGTCGGGTACGAACGAGAATCAGGTGTTACCAAACACAGGCTTCTAGTGTTTGGTTATGAATATGTACTTCTGCAGTTATGTAATGTAAGCAAATGCTATGCATGTATTACAAGAGCAAAGAATAAGTAATTTGCAGATATAAAGAATTCTCACAATAAAATCTAGCTGCCTGTGGTTTACCAGGACTGCTTTATAAGAAGGAGGATGAAAAAGAAATCCTGGGCGTAGGATGGGGTTAATGGAATGAGTTTCTAAGGGCAAGTCTTATATCAGCAAAAAAAATTGCTTAGACATCTGGAGGACATTAATACTCCTTTCATTTCTGTTTTCATGTACTACAGTTAACATCTTGACCCAATGCTAAGACCTGAGCTGATAGTTTGGGAGGGAGTCTGTGAGTGCCTTCAGTTGCAATTGGATGATGGTAGTAGGGTGGTGATTTTAATTTGCACTCTTTTTTATAGCAAAGCAGGTCAGCTCAGATCCTGAAAGGAAGATAGAATCATGGCTGAAGAAAAGGAAAGCAACTCTTGCGGCTTTTTAATATTAATAAACCCATTCCTGGGTTCTGAAATTAAAAAAAAAATAAAAAATAAAAAAAAAATTAAGGCAACTTTATAGTTTGTGAGGATGCACCTCAACAGATTGCACAGGGAAATGAGAAGTAGGACAAAATTCACACCTTCCCAGAGCAGTTATTTCCTGAGCGTGCAGTGCCAGCTGCTAGGCGAGAAGACCAGATTGGGTCACACAGCTGGGTGAAACAACAAAAAGGTAAAAATCTGAGGTTAGTTTGGACAAGTGACCAGATTTAAAAATGCAGACGGTTCAGACTTCTTATATCTGCAAATCTGAGAAGAAACAATTGTGTGCAGAGTCACAAGAGCTTGCTGGTTTTTCTGCTTCGCAAAACCCCAAACTCTCACTTCATGTATGATAATATCAAGAGACGTTTTCTCCTACATTCAGCACTGAAAACTACCAGTGGTTTGGAATTCATTTTTGTATCCTAGAACTATCATTTACTGAGTGTTTAATGGAGAGATCTGAAGCTCTAACTAGGATTTTAAAACTTGGCAATTCAGCTGTCAGCCTACCAGACTCTGAGGTGTTTACAGCTAAGATGTTTAAAAAAATGATAATAATAAATTTAATGGCAAGTTGCAGAGAATCTACTGAAAGTGTGGCTATGTTGGCTACATGCAGTCTCACAGCCTTCATATTAGATGAACTGGCTCAACTGGAAATTCAACTTTGTCCCAGTCTTTTTTTTTCTTTCATCATAGCCTCGAGTTACTGCTGTTAGCAATCTCTGTAAGGAAAATACATAAAATGTTTTAGATTACTATTTGAGTTAAAGATTAACTAGTTTTTGTCTCAGAATAGGTTGTCCCGTAATTTCTATTTCCCGTAATCCTTGTACCAATAACATGGTGGCAATATTCCTTCTCGAGGCTATAAAAATCTGCAGTGTATCTACTGATTCATGGTGAACGTTACACTCTAGTGAAAGGACTGGAGTGGTTTGTCCTCTGCTAAAGATTAAATGATGGTCTTGTTGGAGAAGGGGATTTTAGAACAAACTGAAGTTAGAACAAAAAATCTATGACTGTTGCTGATACTTAGGTTATTTTTTCCCTCCATATCCCTCTTATGGTTTAACGATAGTGACAAACATGTTTATGACTGCAAGTCTGAGCACATGGCACAGCTGAGCTGTAAAATTCCTTTAGCTGGATATCTTAATTGCGCCTTTCCTGACTAGAGCACGAGAACACTTTTATCAGTCACAGAAATGATTGGAATGTAAATTCCTCTTACCTGAATAGTGTAAGGTTTTCACTCTTTTTTTAATCTCAGTAGCTGAGATTTAAAAAAAGAAATCTGTCGAGGTAAAACAATCTGGCTTTCCCCTACTATACAGTGGTTAGGCAGCTCATCCCAGAAATCCAGCAATGCTTGTTTCACAAAAGAACCCTGTTCCTTCATTGTCTGTAAATGCAGTAGTAGAACTGTGCCTAGCATGACTTCCAATTCAGAAGGGGAAGATTATGATTTTCTGGAGGTGAAATCTGAGGCAAATGAACATGAGAAAATACTGAAATATCTGCACTTTGAACTGCCTGTAAATTTATGCATACAAGTATAGTATTAGCAATAACGTATATATTATGGAAGTACCCATGAAACTACTTAGGAATCTATATTAGCCTCTCACAGTTAATATACAGTACAAAAAAAACCTTGCAGAATTGGAGCAATGCAAGCTAGCAAGTAAGATACAAGCTCATTTGGAATGGGTAAGCATTAACTTGATATCAAATGGCATGTTTGGCATAGAGAGTTTTGCCTTATCGTGCTACACTCACCTGCATTTTATAATCTACAGTAAAAACAAGAAAACACCCAAAATTCCAGGATCAAAAAGGCTGATTTATAGCATGCACCATCAGAACCAGCCAAAACAAAGCGTATTTCTCTGGGACATCGCAGTGCTCTGGTTTTTTGCTGTACTTCTTACCATGCAAAACATGATGAAGGTCTACTTCCTCGTGCTCTATATTTTGCCCAATACTTCAAAGTCATTGAAAAACAGCTAAGATTCCCTTTATCTTTGAAGCAGTTCTTCAGAAATAACAGAACCTTTCTTTATGCTGATATTTCTGTTTTTAAGAAACTGTAAGGAGAGCTAAAATGCCTTTTTTTTTGTAACACCTAGAAATGCATATTTTATTTTTGTAGTCAGAATACCTTGCAATTTTCTCTTCCTTTTATCAGTGACCATGATTGCGATACAACAGGAAACAGAGGCCGTCTTAAGCAATTTGTCTTACTAAGATACAACTGTACAGAAGGTAAGTACCTTGATAAACCAGTGATGGGCATTGGTTCAGTTACTCTATTTCCGTAGTTCAGTTAAAACAAATAATTAAAAAAAAAAAAAAAAAAAAGGATAAAGAAAATCATTCAAGTCAGTGTGGTTTGGTTTGAGTGTTCTGCTGGTCCCTGCTGCTCCACAGTGCAGAGAGCTTAAGAACTTGGAGAAAAAAGAATGCCTCTGAGATTCCGTGTCACTTTGTAATACAGTGTTACCCAGTGTAAACGCGTTTCCTCGTGATTTACATTATTTACTTAAGGCATCTTGTTTAGAATTATTTGCTCAGAATTTTATCTGGCATAAAACAAAAATAATTAGTAGTTTATCAATTCCATGGAGATTTTTGGAATAGGAAGTTGGTTTGGGAGCCTCTTCATCGTGACGGGAGAAGGTAGCTTGCTGTCAAAAGCAGAGGGCAGTTTCAAGAAAGAAGATCCTGTTTAGATGCTCCCCGGTGCAGATGTATAGCCAGGAATACAAACAATAGAAGAGTCTGGTACTACATTCCAGTACTGGTTTGGTTTTTGTATTGTCTGTTGTTTTTTTTTTTCCCCAGTGTGTGAAAGAACCTAACAAAAAGCTTCTGAGTGCAAATCTATTTACAGAATAAGGCTGCGGTTAGGGTGTGTCTTCATTGTAGTTATTGTGTAACATAAATATCCATCCCTGAGAAAGGAGAAGGGGGACACCATCCAACACAGTTGATTTGTAAGTGTTATGTATGTTCATGTTGTGCAATCTGGTCTTACAAAACTACTTTTGACACCTGAGGTGAATTAATTTTTTTTTTTCTTTTTTAGATTTTCTCATTTTCTTATAAAGAATAATCAAGAGGATCTGTTTGTGGTTGTAAAATGTATGAAATATTGAGACAGCAGGAGTCACTAAGTGGAACATGTAAGTCCGTCATTACGTCCATGAGGTTAGAATGGCCGCTGTGTGGTTGGGTGAAGAAAATGTGACTGAAAATTGCAGTGGGAGGCAGCTATTTACTGATTTTATATATATATATAAAAAGTAGGGGTCAGGGAAGAATTGAGGAGGGAAAGCGATAGGATCTTTAAAATGTGTGCAACACAAACAGAACTCCGCGTTAGGCATTAGAGGCAAAGTGCTGACATCCAGTGCAGGTAGGTCTACGGGGAGCTGGCAGGGCTCATCGTTGGACTTGAGGCATCTGAGCGGCTGTAGTCACTGACAGACCCTGTTCTTGAATTACTCCCACTTCGTCTCTTGAGCATGCTCGGGTGGAAGTTGGCATGGCGACGGGCATGTTTGGTCAGATGGTCGCTGCGCATGAAGCGTTTCTCGCAGAGAGGGCAGCTGAACTTCTTTTCTCCAGTGTGAGTGCGGTAATGGCGGGCCAGTTCATCAGAGCGAGCAAACTTCTTGTTGCATTCCTGCCAGCTGCATTCAAAAGGCCGCTCACCTGCAGGAAGCAAACGTGGCGTGATTAGGAGACGCCTGGCAATGTTATCCCTGTTTTTCATATGCAAAAGTTAAAAAGGCTAGGGTGAGGTAGATGCTACTATGCAAGGGGATGGAGGCAGTGGCTTTCTCAAACATGGTGGGAGACCACTGTGGTATTCCATTTTAAAAAGTCTTTTAAGTCAAACTACTGATACCTTGTTTAATAACTGGATGTTCAGGGATCCTGGCCCTTCCCTGATGTCGCATTTCATATCTCTGGCAGTTCGTTGGATTTTACTTCTGGAACTGTATTCCTACTGAACATTTGCTTCCAAGCTGTCCCTGTGTTTGTTTAACTCACTGTAAAAGTTCAGACGGTGTTATGAAGTCTCCCTCTATAGCTAAATGGAAACAATTGCAGTAAGAGTACAGGATGGCAATTCTGAGGCTCCGAATGTGAGGCTCTCATCTCCTGTTCTCCACAGTCATGCTTGTGTTTTCTGCATTTGCTGAAAGGTGCAATGTGTTCTCTTGTTCACTGCCTTTGGTCTTATTTAGGCGGGAGGCATTTCAACTACATAAACGTCCCACTGTGAGGGTAGTGGCATGCTATCAGTAGCTATCCTAAAACCCGTGATCTGTGATGCTGAGCCTAGGACCAGTGACCCAGACATAGCAAACATCGCTCCCAGGACTGTGTGCTCATGCATGGCAGTCTCAAAGGCCTGCAGCTGCACACTTGTAGTAGCTGTGCAGCCTGAGAAAGAGAAGGTGGCGGCTAAGATGAACAGAACTGCTTTCAGAACTAAAGATTAAAAACTTAGTGCCCCACCAGCTGGTTTACTGGATATAGTTTAGTTGCTTAAAAAAAAACATGCAAATTCATTCAGTGTCCTCATGAGCCTTCTCCTGTAAGCTGTTGAGAACACATCTCATTCTGCTGAAAGAAATGAAATGTGAAATACATGGGAGGCAAATATTTTGGCTGTTTATCATGTATCCAGTCATCTGTTGGATACACTCCTGCCTATGACGGGACATGCCAGTAAAAACAGTTGTGCAACCAAATTCACCAGTCTTCTCCCTGTATTTTGGACATGCAACAGATGCACTTGCAGGACTTTAGAACTTTGGCAACAAGAGCAATGACACGGTCTGACAGGTGGATCTAGCCTGTAGGTTCAAAGTTTCTCATCTTTGAGATATGGCTTTTTTCTTTTTTTATAAGGCAATGGTCTTTGGACATTTCTGTTGCCCAAGTTAGTCTTCTGTGTGTTTGCTTTCATTGCAAAAGAGAACAACACACGTTCTTCACTAGAAACACTCCCCAGATTTGTCTGGGAACATTCAAGATCATACTCACCTGCCTGATTTGATGTTAATGATGGTTGTGGTGATTATTTGACTGCCAGACAAAAAAAAAAATGAGGGTGCGTGTCTTTCTTCCAATTGCTGTCTACTCTTTCTACTCCTCCTTCCTAGGAAATATTTTTCCCCTCAGCCATCTCTAAATTTGGTTCACATCTTCTTGGTGGTTGCTCTTCTCTGTACTATCTGGCAGTTGGCACCATTCTAGTGGTGATCTGTTTTCTAGAGTGCTTCCCAGCTTTGTTGAGGCTTAGCAGTGCCTCCTCAAAGAAAAATTGTATTGTTGAGGTAATGCTGAATGTCTTATGTAGGTATAAGAGTCATTAGTCCATTAAAACACAGAGTGCTGTCTGGAACAAACTTGTCTTAATTAAGGCAAAGACCTAGCTGCTGCTTCAAAACTACAGGTGAAAATTCTCAGTCTGTCATCAGACTCATCTCTCAAACAAAAGGCATGTGGTTTTCTGTGCAGGCAAGTTGTTATATAAATGTCCTTTTACTAGCAGTAATCGAGAGAATGAGATTGTATGAATTGATTGCCTAATCTCATTAAGGAGCATCCAGCCAAGAGAAGAGATGTCTTGCATAAGCACTGACCCATGGACATCTTGTACTTAGAATTTTGCCTTAATAGAATGACTGCAGAATTTGATCCTATAAATTAATGTGGAAATGTTTACTGCTGTATTTGAGATATCTTTTAACATGTCAAGTATGTCAGTGTGTATATTGAGAGTTGTAATGCTGTATCTTGGCAGGAAGAATATTATCATGGCCTCAGGAAAACTTAAGGAGTCTCCAAAAGACAAACAGCTGTGCTTGAAAATAAAGGGAGCAAAAAGAAATTCAGACCTCTACTCTTCAGAGGCTGGCAAGGGATGCCTTTTAAAGATGAGTATTTAATTTTTAACAATTTTAAGTGGCTTTGAATTTCAGTAAACTGTAACCTTCATATGTCCTCTGCCACAGCACATCATCACACATAGCTTGAGTTAGAATTCCAAAAGGTGATCACATTTGAGAATCACAGTCAGTTGATCTTAACTCAGGATTACATGAGCAAGAACATTTTTTGTTTCTCCCTGAACTCCATCCAGTTCAAAGGAAAAAATGTACATACAGCTGTGTTAAGAAACCCATAGTGCTCACTGAACAAGACTAAGTGACTTCTGCAGGTGCACTAACTTCTGAAATTATTTCAGTGGCACAGACATAACTACTAATGCTGACTATATTGTCTGCCAGAGCAGACTGCCAAAAGAAACTACTGAGTTGCCCATGCTTGGAAGCAGCATTAAAAAAAACCCCTCCCTGCACTTTTGCTGGAGAGGATTCAGAAGGATATGGGGCCAGTCTTTGCTTATGGTGTTACATAAAAGTCTTCTATTATTTTATATTTGTCAACTGTTATTTATATCAAGACATCTCTGTCTGTTTATGAGAAAGATGGTGAAACTACAGGAATGGTGGAACAAGATCTGATGTCTACCAGGCTCCATTTTTACCATGCTTCTACTGCATTCTTGACTTTACCCTGGTCCACGTATAATTCTGAGGACTCCCTTCTGGTATAAATGACACTCCTACATAGTCTTGGGAGTCATCTACTTTCTGTTTTGCCAGCTCATCTATGTGATATTTGTCCTGCTCTGAACAGGTTGACCAAGGAACTGGTGTAGTCACCATCCCTGGAGTTGTTCAAGAAACAATTAGATGTGGTACTCAGGGATATCATTTAGTAGGCAGTATTGGTGGTAGGTGGACAGTTGGACTAGGTGAACTTAGAGGTATTTTTCAGCCTTAATGATTCAGTGATTCTGCATCCAGCATTTGAACAACAACTGAAAGTCATAGTAAGTACTCTAGGTCTGAGCACATTTAAAATATAACCTACAAATGACTGAAATGCCAAAACAGGTTGTGAGACTTGGGATGCGTTACATTCTCATCCTCAAGCATATGCCAAGGCTGTGAACTCACAAAGAAATTCTTTGTTTCCTGGGACTTCAGGATTCCAAATGCATAACCACAGTTGGTCAGCCAGAAACAATTTGCTGTGTGATCTTTGCTCTGTTCTGCTGCTTCACCAGGCAGAACTGCTTGTTGTCATGAAAACAGACAGAAGCCTGAATGTGCCACGTGTGCTATTCTTAAATTTCTACGCTTTCATATTCAAAATTAAGATGTATCTGGAAACACTGACCAGCAGCAGGCTGGGTGGGGAGGATAAAGAGCAGACAGTTAAATAGATGTGCAACTGAAGCACTCTTCCTCCAAGAAAGGAAATGCTATCCTGAGGAAAAAAAAAAAACAGCCAAACAGTCTGTGTTTCTTGAGACTGGCTGTTATTTAAAAAAAGAAAGTCATCCTTCAATAGCATTGACATGTATTTACGAATATTTTCATTTCTGTTATTCTCTTGCTTATAAACAAGCATTTTTGGATAGCTAAAATACAAGCCTTTAACCTTCTGAGTTTGAGAAAGAGAATATGAAACAGCTTTGATATTAGACAAACAGTGATTTCTTTATGAAGTATTGAAAAAGGGACCAAAAAAATCCAAACCCGAAAACTTCCATATTCCTATAAACTGAAACCAGGCAGTTTAAAATTTGTGATACTGGGGAGACTTAGTTCAAAATGATACAAACCAGATGCAGTCATGTTTTTGCGTGTCTGTTCAGACGTACAAAATATCTCTGATAACCAAATCTGACAGAGATAGCAAATTCAGCAGTGTTAGGCTCCATTAAGTCAGTGAATAGGAGGAGATTCAAGTAATGTTCTTAATGAAAAGTTACGGAATGAGTTTGACTGTCATTAGATACCAGAATCCCAATGCAGGAGATCATTACAAACGCCCAAATCAAAGAAAAACTTCAACATGTTATTAAGCTCTGGAACATAACACTCCCTCCAGCCTTAGGACCCAGAGCAACAACAAGTGAGGTTGCATGACCTGCTGACAGAATTGGGTTTGTCTCTGCTATTTCCAACATCTGTGATGTGATGGAATTTTAGGAACTGAAGTTCAGATTTCCAACAGGGACATACCCAGACATAAGTGCAAACTCACTTGAATGTGTGGGCATCTCTATTAATAAGACTACTCATTAAATTGAATAGGTTGTTGGCTCTTGTGTTTTCTGAGTCCGTATGGAACTACTACTACTGGGCAAGAGCAGCACGAGCCACCATAATTTCTCTTTAAATCCTTGGTTTATTTTCTGTGTCTTAACATTTTCACTGAGATGTTTAGACACATATACTTCTTGAAAGGGGAATATCTAAGCAGAAGGTTTACATTGTAAGTTAATGTGTGCTACTATTTGCTCTGGAAGTTCTCGTGTTATCGCATCCGAGAACACAGATTACAGCGTGTGATTTACCTTTATAATCAACACTAATTAGAACAACTCAAATCCAAATAATGAACACGCATTCAGATACTGCAGTAACAATGCCTACAATGCTAGAGAAATGTAAATAATGCAGACTTCCTACCCTAGCCTTAACCACAGTCAGTTGCTAACAGTAAGGCACAGGTGATGCTTTCAGATATGCTAATCAGCTGTCAAACAGCAAGACTGTGTGCCAACATCATTTACTTATTTAAACAATATGAGTGACGTGAACTATTCTGCACATCCACATCAGCACTCTGCATGACAAGGTTTTACAGCAAGACTGTTGTGTGTCAGTCTTGCCTGCCCAAAACTCCAAGCCGTTCCTTTCACAACATGATGAGGTTATATTCTTGCCTCTCTAATAAATTAATGATTGTGTAATTCACATCTTCCTTTGCATTGTCTGAGCACAAACATTCCACATTCTGTACAGAATGCTCTCATTTAAAAGATATTTATATATTTGCTTTTATCTAGTCTCAGCTGTGTTGTGTCTGAGGCTCTAAATAAAGTCAGTTGCAAAATAGACAAAAATAGATGACAGGAAAAGATAGTGTCAGACAAATGTCACTATTCCAGCCATCTTTTTTTTCACTCGTCTGAAATGTGGCATGGTTGAAATGCAAGGGATAGCAGCAAAGAGTGAAAGAGCCAACAGGAAAGGGCTTGCAGGTGAAATGTGCCAAGGTGGTTGCAGAGTGCCCTGTCCACCTTTACAAGAATTATAAATCATAGCAGTCTAACTGAAAATATTCCTGGAGCAAATACTACAAGTGTAAACTAGGATCTCATGATCACTTCAACCATTCATATCATGTTTTTAGTACACATGGCTTAGCTGCCAAAAATGCCATTTGGCTTCACTCTTCCTAGAGAGATGGAAGCAAGGAATTCCTTCCAGCCTAAGTAAGTGAATAAAGAAGTTTCTTTCATTTCCTGATCCTGTGTAGTGCTCTAATTTGTACGCTTAAGAAGGATGCCTCCCTAATCTGGACATCACAACTCATGTTTTTATATCTTCCCTTCTGATGTTCTTAGCGAAGTTTCTGGGGGAGTTAGTGATTATATCCAGATGGAGTTAGACCAGTTGTTTTTGTGCACTGGTCATTAATACATTGAGTATTAATGCAGTGATTAGCCATGGCAGGTAGGAAAGAGAAGCCTCTGTATGTTTTTCCCCCCACAGAATTATGATGGTGCTTCAGCGTAAGGCTTTCTTTTGATGACCAGCAAAAATGATGCACAACTTAATGGTGGCAACTGCCTTACAGCCTGTATCCTCCTGATGGTCTTGTCAAAATCCACATACATAGTATTTGTCTAAACTCTCTTCAGTCATACTTGCTGTGGTCTTTCTATATGATTGCAGTGTATTAGCATGTACATCTTGAAAGCACTGCACTTCAAATTTACTGCAATACCTCTTAGTCTGTACAACTGTGACTGATCAAGACCAGCTACCTCTTACAAGAATAGGAATCCAACAGCCAGAAAAGAAAGCAACTTTATATTTTAAAATAATGCAACCTGAATGTTGTATTTTTTCTTTCAGTTAGGCCCCTGCAATTGCTGCCTGTAAATTCCTTTCAGTAAACCTAAAACTCTTACTGGATCTTCTTATCTCTGAGGCATCAGATCCTAAACCTGCACTCAGGAAAACAGCTGAAATGTTGCTGACTTAAAAGAGCAGCAACTTCCACTTTTAATTTCTCTCTCCTGTGCCTTGTACCAAGAATGGAGATGAATAGCTGACCCATTGCCTTTGCACTTAATTGCGAGATAATTAAATTGTGTTGTGTTGAAAGGATGAAGTGATGCATACTAGGGAGAGGAAGGTGTGTCATTTCCAAACCACACTGAAGTATCAGACTCTTTGCAAAGTGACGCTCACCTGGGATTAGTATAGTAGCTCGTTAACTAATGGATTTTTCTGATCTGTTGTTCTGTCCAGTTCTATGAATTTAAGAATAAGAACAAATCATTAAAATCTCTATTGTGAATGGAAAATAAGAGAAAGAAATGCTGTAAGTAGAATCTTTAAACATATTAGGGTATTACTGACAAAACTAAAAGGTGGTGGTGTTTTTCCTTTTCTAATGATCAATTATATTTTTCAGTAAATATAATTCAAAAAAATCCTAGGACTGCAAAACGAAAAACTGTAAGTACTAATCAGCAAGTCGGACCTATTGCTTCACCGCAGCAGAGGAATTTCAGCCTAGAGTCCCTGCCTGCATCCAACAGCCTGTTGTGCAAGGGGCTCTCTTCATTCCTTAGGTAAAATGTTGTGCCTTCAGCACAGGTCAGACAAGTCTGGCCTCTTACGGTGTACAGTAACATCAGTGAAGGTATGTGGGATTTTATTCCTCTTTTTCAGCCAGTTGATGAGCCAGTTCAAGCCTTTTAGAGTGACCAGGGACTGGAGGAAGGCTCTTCAAGTGTATATAATACTCAACACAGTTTTTATCAAATGAATCCCAATAAAATCTGAAAAGTAATAATTTGGACATCGGTGAATGTATCTGCTGGACAAAGATCTTAGTCATTCACAGTCCACGCTGCTTTTGTGTCAGCATGCTGCGTTGTATTGCTACAAACTGATGGTTTCAGCTGCACTGCTCACCTTCTGTTTCAACAGCAAAGGCTGTTAATGAAAATGTTGTGCCATCAGTGACTGGAGCCAAAAAGGAGAACTCCACAGCATTGATTCTCCCTCTTCCAGGAAGGAAAAAAAAAAAGCTTACCCACAGCTGACATAACTGAACCAAATGTGTCTGCAGGGAATGTGTAGTTAAGGTACCAACAGAAACACGAGGTTTCCATTACGAACGGCTGTCTGGACCTGTCCTTTGCTGCCTCAGAATTCCTCACTTGTTACCCAGCCTACTCTGCAAGCTCAAAACAGCTCTAGATCAGACATCTGACTGTTCCATGGGAGCTCGTAATGTCATTAAACTCCTTGGCACTCTCTCTTTCTCCAGCCCACTCTTTCAGTGGAAAAAGAGATTATGTATTCACACATTTCCCCATCGCCTTCAGTCCATACTGTCTCCTAATGAAACTCGCTAATGAATTACTTTGGAAGATAAGAACTTAAAAGTTTGGCTAAACATAAAGCCTCAAACCTGGAGTTGCTTGTATTGTAAGAATGTTTGAAATCAAACTGAAACATCACACATCACCATTGTCTATAAAATGGATGCAAAAACTGCCTCTGTAGTGGTTCAAACAGAGCTTTTGATGAAAGTTGACTTCATCAAAATGTTCCCAGTAATGTTTCTGATCCTTCATGTATTAATTCAAATGTTTTAAGTGGGAGAGCATGCAAACAGGTAATGATGAATTGTATGTATCTGGTGTGAAGGACAGCTGAATTCCTGCTGGAACTGTGAGACTTTGGCTCCCCGCACTGTTACCAGCACTTGCCTTAGTAACTGCAAAGAAAGAATCACATGACCCTATGAATCAGTCTTTTCTCTGTTGATACATCAATGATTTTTTTATTATTCTTTTCTACTAAAAACAGAGAAATGCTTGTCAAAGCAAAGCTTATCGAATTAATTGAAGGTTGTCCCGCTATGTAAAATAACAGACTAAAGGATTATTCATCTAAACTTAGACCTGTGCTTTATTTATCTGAATTTTGAAAGATGTTGAAAGTGATCTGCCTCCAACTGAAGTCCATATACTTTGGCATGAATAGACGCTGAGGGTTCAGTTATGACATACTATGCACACAGCATCTCCCAGGATTTGGAGACAAGATGACATCTTATTTTGTTAGAAGTCAAGCAAACAAAAAATAGGAAAGTTGCCCTTTGCTATAACTATGAAATATCTCTGTGAACTTTCAAATTGTTTAATCAACAGCCTCACAGAACACAACACATGTGAAATGTGATACTAGAGTTTATAAGCGTAGCTTTATAGCTGAGGGAAGCAGTTTAATACTGAAAGTTTGCCATAAGAAGAAAAGGAGTGGGAATTTTACTTTTGTTTTTGACTCTGGATGCGTTGTACCAGAATGCAAGGTGGTACCGAGGTAGTTTATGAGCAGCATCAGTCAGTGACCATACAGAGCATCCAGCTTCATGAAACAGGCAGTTCTGAGAAGTAATTTTATGGGCTGGTAATAAAACAGTAGGCCTGATGCCTGACATGAGCAGCTTCCATTCAGGGTATGCATAAGTCTGTTGCATACACTTCAGAAGAGTTTCTACCCAGATTGTAAAGCCGTACTTCTCATTTAAGCCTGGATTCCAGTTTTACTTCTTAATAACAGAACCAGATTCCGTGAAGACAGATGTGCTCATATTCTGATGTGCACACTTTTACAGCAGGTCAACTTTTTAGAAAATACAAGTAGTTCAACATTCAACCCTTGCAAGTCTCATTTTTATATCCTATGCTGTCAGTACTTTTCCTGTTTATTTTGCATCTCCTCATCTAACAATCTCCTTTAAGCACCCCATACTTAGAAAGGAGTGGATAACTTGCTCTTTTTTTAGTTTCAGCTTGCTTTTTAGTCTTTTCTACATGTTATTTCTTGGCTATCTTAATTATTTTGTTAGCAGTGGAGTTAATTCATAGGTATATACACTCAGTTCTCTGAATATTAGAGAATGTCCAATCCAGTGTCTCAAGCTTTCTCCAAAAGCATGTGTTTCCACCTTGGTCATACCCTATACAAAATAGGAATGATTGGTTATTAATGAGATGTTGCAGACAGACGCCCTTAGGATTGATTCCTCCTTAGATAGGCCTGCAAAGCAATTTCACTCAGAGTCTGTGAAACTTCAGGCCTCAGCAGTTCATATGGTGGGAGCACACCATGCAACAGGAGAGGCTACAGTAGATAAGCATCACTGCAAGATCACTGTTTATTTCAGCATACCCCTGGGTACAGCTCAGAACCTGCAGTTTCTCCAAGTTCTATGGTATTTTGCTGGACATCTGCTTGCAAGGTCACAGCCCAGTTATGTCTGATATGTGGGACTGTGATACAGGAGAGAGGCCGTGGCCTCTATGGCAGTGAGCACTGGCAATGAATGAAGTGAGTATGTGGTTGTGGAGGAGCACAGGTTAGCATCCTGTTATCCGAGTATGGCTTTGGATTTAGTAGCCATAATGTGAAGATTTTACATAGAACACAGACATATTTCAAAGAAGGCTTTGTCCAGGCTGTCTTGGAATACATAACTTCGAAAGCTTCTCTCTTTTCTTTGGAAATGCAGGAACTATCTGGATTCATTTATCTTTTTTTCAAAGTGGTATTGAAAGGAACATCATCACTGTTTTGGAATTCATAAAATTGTACGTATATATACAAACATGGCTTCTTTATTTAATATAACTGTTTGTCTTTGCATGCCTTGCTCATGTTTTCATTGCTTCCCCTTACAGAATAGTCTAGCCTTACAACCACTTACGTTTCAGTGCAGAATGTGGCTAGTATGCAGGAAGGATACTATGGACATACAATGTTCAGCAGCCACCACTTGCTCTATAAAGCAGTTAAAAAGCAACTTGGATGTGAATTTGACTCGCTGTTTTATTGCCAGAGTAAGCACTTAATGGAGGTTATGAGAGCTAAAGGTCATATTCATGTCGAGATGCAATCGCTCTATAGGCATACAAACTGTAGTGAAAAGATCTCTATTACTTCTTAAAATATAAATTATTAGTGCCTCAGGCATATTTACTCATGCTCTGCTACACTTTATCATTTAAGAAGCTAGCAGATCTGCTCTTTAGCAGCCTTGCTCATTTGGGTCAGAAGAAGAACCTTTCTGGCTTGTTGAGATGGTACTTCTCATTCTGTGTACAACAGATTAGTTCAACAGACTGCCTGCCTAAAGCAGAGGGGCTAATGAAATACTCTGCAAAATAAGTTTTTCTGTTGCCAAGGATCTTCAGGAGAAGCTTTCTAGATAGATAGAAAAGTTCTGTACAGCATAATAGAAAATGCAGTTTATTTTAGGCTATTATTTGACATTCTAACAGATGATCCCTGACATGCAAGTCTGTAGGCTGCCTCCAGAACACGAGACATCCAGAGCACGAGACATCATTTTCACTTGGAAAAGATCACAGAAGTCCCCACCTGCTCTTATTTCCTTTTAGATTCTTGTTCAATCTAGTTCTAAGTCTGGGAACTATAAAATGATTTGAACTTGACTCCTTGACTCCCTGTCCATATTTTTTACCCCCTGCTCAGCACAACGCAGGCAGCTGTGAGGAGCCTTGAGCTGAAATTCAGGAATGCCATGTGCAGAGATGCAAGGTTCATAAACTCGAGTCATCAGAAGATTCTGTTACACCAGGCTGACTAAATAAAATCAAAGAAAGCAGGAATTGCAATTTCATGAGCTATGCTGTACCCTGAGTTAGCTTTGGGAAACTGAGATGCTCTGACTATTGCTGCTGCAGCTTGACAGTGCCAAGCGGGACGGCCTGTTATTCCTACAAATGATGTGGAGCACACGGTGCTTTGATCATGAATTCCAGTCAATTCTTTGATACTTGTTTCTACTTTGTTTTGACAAGAAAACTTTTTACAACTCACTTTTAAGAATGTTACTCTTTGTGAATAATAGGCAAGTAAGAAAATATTAGGGTCTGGAAAGATGATACTTCAGTAGTCACAAACGGATGTTTACTATTTGGTGCAGGGAATAGAGAACATCAGCACTGTACAGTTAAATACACAGTGCTGTCTGCATGCTTATAGAGGAACATTTGTACATCACCTTTTCACTATAACTCTTCTGTTCTACTACTCAAGGCTGTAAATGCTATAAGAGAATAAAGTCAGCATTCTGGGCGAGGCAGCTCAAGCTTGTTCTCTTGCCATTTGGGAGAAGGAATTGGACACAGGGAGTCCACACACAAAGTAATGCAGAAGCTGGAAGAATTAGAGTTGATTATTTACTGACCACTGCTGGGTCAGTAGAGTTCTGTATGGCCGTAAGGAGCTGCATCTGTGTTTTATAATCAGAAGAGCCATGCACAAGCTTGACTTAGGAACTATATACTTACAGTATATAGTATAAATATAGGGACTGTATGCTTAAGAAAAAAAAGTCTGATTTCAAAGTGAGAAACAGTTGTGCTGCAGCATTCTTGTTCTTACTGTGTTTGTACTTGAAATGGCAAGAACTGCACTCATGTTAGTTTCTTCAGAAAGGGAATACCACAAAACTCTACAACTACTTAGCTGAGAAAACAGTTAAATGATAACTTGCAAAGCTATCATTTGCAAATGAGAGTATAGCTCAATTCCTCCAAAGCATGCAGAGAAGAAAATCTGAGTGTATTACATCAGGTGTTGTAACATATTCATCTTTCTGTGATAAATTCAACTCAACATCTATGAAAGCAGATGTCTGTGTGTATGTGTGTGTATATATAATACATATATACATAAAACATACAGAAAAATGTAGCTTATACCAAATGTCTGTCTCCCTGATTGACCTATGGGATCTACTACACGCAGCAGTGACCGTATTCAGCTTACAACATTTATGTCTACTACAGAAATACACAGTGTAACCTGGATTCACCCAAGATTTTGTTACCTACTAGCTTTTTAATGAGAGGAAAGAATTTGTAAGCTCAGTGATTTTGTACATTCAAAAATATGGGCCCTATAGCATACAAAAATTGAATTATGTTCTCATAAACAGTCTGTAAGGACACCAGTCAAGATGAGGATGAAAGAAGAATGAAAGAATGCTACTGCAAAGTTCCATGTTAGACTGAGAAAATGGAGAGTACTCAAATCTATGTTATTTTATCCTGTCAAGCACAGTGAAAGAGCTGTGACTTTTTAATTTATTTTATTGATCCCTAAAGCTTCAGGGAATTAACAGCAACCTATCAAGTAATGTCATTTTAAAGGATGGAAAAAGGATGTAGGTTTACAATCGCTTATCGTTACAGAGTTGATCCTGCCTTGATATGGTCAGTGATATTGTTTTCTCCAGAGGCAGCACTGCTCAAAAACTGATGTACAGAAATGCAGGAAAAAAAAAAAGAAACAAAAAAAAAAAAAAAAAAAAGAAACAAAACAGTGAGTTCTACATGGCTTTCACCTGTATACAATGTTAGCAATGGAATCTAAAAATGAATAGCCCTTCGCCTTCTGGATCTTGTACTGTGAGTCAGGTGAGAGCTTATACTGGCAGAGAAACAGCATGTTTGCTCAGTCCAAGCTCTTTAGCAGAAACTGTCAATTCCGTAAACTGAACTTACTTTAAGAAACAAAATGACAAAATGTTCTTTACTCCATTTAAAGCAAAACAAAACACTCCTTTGGAGACATCCTGAAACTTTGCTTAGAAGAAGCTGCTGCTGACCACCTGTGCTTTGGCAAGCACAGGTTAGAAGCTGTTTCTCAATCCAGTTTTGTCTCTGCGTTATGTAAGGAGGGCTCCATAATTAGTACCTTAATAAGGTTCTTAATAAGGTGTCTGACAGTCATGTTCCTAAACACATTTCTTTGGTATGTTTCCCATTTTTATAAGTCTGGGACAGAGTTCACAGAAAAGTATTTGTGCCAATTGTTTTACAACCTTTACTTCATTGAGCACAGCAGTGACAACACTGATGGGATGCTCAACCATCTTATTCTCTGAAGTCATCTGTTAATTAAAACAGTTCCCCAGAAGTTAGACTCAAAAAGATGCTCACTTAAATCATGGCTGATTTGGTCAACGAGGTGATGCCATTAATAAAATTGTCCAACAGACTGAGAGGAGATGCCAACACCAGAAAATTGACTGAAGCTGGAAGGAGAATGTAGAAAATGGTTGGAAATCTCCTTCAATATGTAAAAGTAATTACTGATCTTATTTGATGTATGTATATGCAGAGGAGATGCTAAGAAAGTTGTGGAATGAACCTTGAGTAGCATTACGTTCCCATAATATGCAGCTGTGTTCCCACTAGTAGCACAGCACTAGTAGCATATTCTTGCTTCTGCAAGTCTTTTGTATGTCATGTTAGTGAGAAGAATTCAGTAATTTCCAAGAATGATTACAGTAGGAGAAAACGGAAGGTGCGGATGCTGTGCATCTCTGCATAAAGGAGAAAAACATCTATCTGTGAGTGGTGGCAGATAACTAATTCTCCAGGGTATCCAAGACATCCAGCTTTGTTTTGGCTGTGCTCTTACAATTTCAAAAACCAACTTTGTAAATACACCCTGGGTTTGTTATACAATAAGATTAGTATTTGCCAACATTCTATTGGCACTGCTCGTATGAACATACATATGCCAAATGGAAATTTCCATTGACTTAGAGGGGCTTTCAGTGCTCTGTTAATATTTTCACATGCGTGCATAAAAGCTGCATACAATTCACATTGGTTTTCCAAAATATATTAATCGCCAAAACAAACAAAAACTGCCGAAGTAATCACATATTAATGCTACTCTGCTGTTCTGCTGGCATCACAAGAAATCACAAACTTAAATTTGTTAACCCCCCCCCCAATACATAACAGGAATTAGTCAGTAGAATCTCTGTTCATGTTTGCTACAGTGGAATTCTAAGTTATGAAGCAAAGAATCTAGGAAAGCCCCATAGACACCATGAGGTTTTGCAAGAATCTATAAAGTCCGAGTCTTGCATATAAATTTGTACCAATGTAATTTCATTTACTTAACCTAAATTGCAAGACAAATATTTCTTGGAGTTGTTAACAAGCAGCTCACCATTGCAGACAATTGTGGCAGGAAATAAGACAGACTAGGCTGCCATGCTCTAACCCTTCTCAGCTGGTTCTGCTCTAAGGCCCACTAATGGAAATACAGCCATGTAGCTGAAGAAGAGTCAATGACTCTTTTTCAGCTGCTGTACCTCTGCTGGTCTTCCTCTGGAACCAAGTGCTTAGCATTTCTGCTCCAGTCCTTGTGCAGTTTTAGAACTACTGTCAGTGATAGTAAAGACCACATAACCAGCCAGCTCATTCTGCTCATGTTTTGCTGAGTTGCTTTTGTTTGCTGCAGGACCAAAGCTGATGAAAAGCTGCCAAATGCATAGCAGCAATACAGTACTCTTCCATGAAATTTCTTTGGGTTCCTATATTTCAAAAACTTAACTTATAACTGAATAGTGTTTCAGACCGGAAAACACATAATGTGCAATAAATCTAAGATAGCTTATTGATCCACTGACTGCAGTGCCAACAGCCAGTCCATCAGAAATACTTTGCCTGTAATTCCTGAGAGCACTCCAAAAATGCTGTAACTGATTACAGAAAATCTTTCCCTTGCACCAAAGGTCGTTTCAGGATATGTGCACTTCAGTACCATTTGACTTGTGCCAAGTTCCTGGTAAGTAAATGTTTTTTGTTAGGGCTGCAAAAAAAGCTTCTGAGGTCTCTTTTTCCACCAGTAGTTACAAAGATGGAACTCCGAACTTTGAAAAACTTTTAAGTGGAGGCCATGTACGACCTGCTGAATCTGCAAGATGTGAAAAATACAGGATATGTGTGTCTGGCTTCAGTGCTTGAACTTGAATAACCTACATTGTATAGCTTTGTTAAACTATACACAGCATGATAATGAGCTCACTGCCCATGTGGATCTACCTAATAAAAACCTACTTGGTAACAAAAGGATACCTCTGCAAATACTGCAGAATGGAGGCTTCAAAGACTATTCTGCATTAAAAGACTGTCCTGCAAGAGCAGAAATTTTTTGGCTCTGTCACCACTGATTTCCGAACAGCTGATCCAAGTCTGGTAGGTGGGGGAAAAAAATTGGAACATACTTAAGTTATAAAACAGAACTAGAAACCACATGTCCAACATAAACAAGTTCCAGGTTTGTGCTCTTGGACGTGCCATAGCCATGTTCTACCAGGCAATAACACAATGCAACACTTGTGTTTTGAATGGTTAAAGGCACCTTCTTTTCAGTTGAAACCTGACTGAGTTCAGTTCTTAATGAATTACAGTTTCACGAAAGATTTGTTTATACAGAACTTGTATGACATACAAATAGTTTCCAGTGTCCTGCAGAGAAGCATTGCACGTACTACTGCACAAAAATCATCCACAGGTACTTCAGAACATTTTTTCCCTAAGGCTATAATTAATTTCTAATACAAGCACACTCCTCACGTGCAATTCTGGACTATCTGCAAGACACACATCTTTGGGATTTTTCTCTTAATTACCCTCTGCTCTCCTAACGTAAGATCCCAGGATGCATGCATTGGCAACTCGCTGCCAGAGCAGAACTTGTCTCAGCAAAATGTAATTTGCAAAGAATTATGGAAGTCACAAATTGCTTGGTTTTCTTTCTGTAGATTTTCTTTTCTGGTTTACTGACTGTGTTTCTATGCAACATAACCCGACCATGTATCCCCTCGTCAGACTCAGTGCTCATTTGTCTTTTAAACAAATTGTCATCTTCCTCTTCCCGTCACTCAGCAAAAGCAAACAGAGAAAGGTTGGGGAAAAGTTTACAGAGAGAAAATATTTAGCTATGCTGATTACACCGCCTTCAAAGATAGTGATGAAGAGGGAGAAATAAGAGATTTTTCTTTGGTCAATCCTCTCTCCATCTCAGTTATGACAATGACATGAACAATTTTGCTTTAAAGGCTCGTTACTCCAATACCTAACCTCTATCAGTTGTTATCAACAGCTTTATTTCTCCAATAAGGTAGGCAGAGAGACCTTCTCTTATGGTCCCAATTTCTGAAGTACTTGCTCAATTTTTTATTCTGCTCTTCAGTAATGCAAAATGGTCACTGCCTTCTACAATCATTTCAGAGAGATTTTTTTGAAGGTGACAAGCAACTTCAGCTGTTAAATAGCAGACTTAATCATTACTCCGGTCTTCCTAAACAATTTATTTTTATCACACATCCTATATGCCAGAATTAATTGTTCTTCATATGTTCTGTCATGTCCTCTATAGTATTTCAAAAATGGTGGCAACAAGCTTCAGCATTTGGACTGGATGAAGAAATTCTTGACAAGATGTAGATGTTCAATGGATGTAGAACGATAATAGTGGGACACAGTGTTCTTTAGTTCTATGAACTTTATCGTATGTTTCCTCCCATTGCAAAATACTCTCATACATAGCTTTTGGTTTTTCTAAGTACATACTGTATTGTACACTGGATTGTGATAACCAGGCAAGTACAAATTCATCTCCTATTATTATTCTAAATGACCCAAAACATATGTATCTCATAGATAACAGCTTTCAGACTATCCTGTTATTAACCATTCAGAAACTGATGAATGATTAATACCTTTGTAAAGACTGGAAAGGGTGCAGGGAAAGGAGAAGACTTCCATAGAAAATCTGTGTAACTGTCAGAAGGTTTAGTGCTTTTTTTGTAGCTAATACTACTCAAGTGTGTGGCAAATGCAGCTGTCACCAATTGAATTCTCCACATAATCAATTAAACCCAAACTCTTTTGCAGCTGAGTGGATTGAATCCTATTACTCAATCCTGAACTAGTGAGATAAATGGAGGGAGCAGAGGTAATTTTCTTTTTTTTCTGTCTGGCTACTTCTGAAAATGTAAGTCTTAAAATTCGCTTACTCTTTTATGGACTTTGTGTCCTGTACTTATTTTGAGAGATTTTATGTTTAAAAGATGTAGAGCTTATTTATTACCTTCAAAAAACACAAACTGTTTGCATCTTGGCTTAGAATCAAGATGCTCAACTCGTATCTTTTTTGGAGTTGCACATTGGACTAAGGACTTTAGCAGGACTATTGATGAAGTTGTTTCATGTTTTCAACTACGCTTCTTAAGTGCAATTAAACTTTCTTACAAGAATTAAGAATGTTTCTCAAGAGTTGCAGAGCCTTTTCAGAAAAAAAAAATAAATCAAGGCTTTGCAGTTTTGTACTGTTTTGAAAATTAAAAGTTTATTAAGAGACAACTAAGAACATCAGTTTTCTGTAAGGTTCACAAACAGGCAACCATACTAAACAAAGATAAGGGAGGATGCTTATGGTTTAGGCTGCAGGGCGATGTGTACTGTTTCATTCAAAGCTGAAGCTGTCTTGAGGCTATTGTTTGAGCTGGTTTCAAGGAATAACATTTGAGAGAAGTTTTTGCTAAGCTTGGTAAGGAGAGGAAATGGAAGGCAGTATAAGAAAGAGTATTATGGGGCAGAAAAAGCTTAGAGGTGCCCTGCAGCCATTTGATAAACTGAATGTAAGCTAATGGTAGTGAGTTAGTCATGTAAAGCCAGCCAGCTAACCATCAACACAAGTGAAAAAAAACTGGAGGCCGAGCCACCAAAACTGAGATTGTGGAACAGCATCTAAATTTGCTTAGACTGTGCTCCTGCTTGTGGGAAATCACTTCCAGTTTCAGCTGGTGTCCCATTGAGAGTGAAGGCAGCTTCGTGTTCAGTCTGGCATCCAGAGCTGCTAGCTTAGAAGATGGTCTGAACTAGTGGTACACAGCACTAGCTGGGTAACAGGAGGAATTGTGTCAAGTTTCTCATGTTGCAGCCTTCTGTAAGGATCTGTTTCTTTATCAACATTGCCTGCCTTCAGTTCATGCACATTTACCGCCTTTTGCAGTCATTACATGCTTGCACAAAGGAAGCTAAAAGGGAACTTAAGCCAGAACCAGAATTAGTCCACTTTTTTCTAGATAAACTCGTAAGTTTCCAGTTATTGGGAGGTGCTAAAATGTAAGATACACCTTATTTTATTGGTGTGTGAACTTGCTCAACCTTATGCTTATTGCTCAGTTTCTTCACGAGCATTTTTGTGATGCCTTTTTTTAGGTGATTTAGATGCATTTTAAAGAAGTTGTGCCTAACTGCTGTGCTTTAATTTAATGTAGAACAAATCAGATTTACTAGAACTGAAAGTGAAAACCATCCTTCCTTTTAAAACACTATCTGTACTTTATATCAAGACTCCTTTGCAAACATAAACACAGGTTGAATACCACCCTACTTTGTCCAGCCTAATTGTTTGCTGGCACATTACCCTTGTGAGAGTGTGGCCCAATTCATTTGTATGTCAGAAGACTGCTTTCAAATACCAAATATATTATGACTTTTCCCACCTTCACAGGTCTCAGTTATGAATTCATTAGAAAAATTCTTAGGGAAATGACTGAGAAGAAATGGTACGTAAGTTAAACATCGGTGTTTTTTTTTTTTCATATGGGTTCCTTAGTGTTGCCTTGAAATTGTGTTACTGCCTTAAAATAGTGTTTCCTAAAAATTCTAATAGTGTTGCCTTAAAATAAGGTAGCCTCTTTCCATGCCCAGGCAGCGATGGAGAAGTAAGCTATGACAGTTTAACAGTATGACAGAGGAGCCACTGTTAAGTGACCTGTCCCACCAGACACACTTATCACAGTAGCACTTCAGACTGACACTGGCGGCTACTTCTCCTCAGCTCATACTAATTAGTGCAAACACATTCGCTTCTGGTTATTGAAAACCACCTCCTACATTCTGGCGTAGTGCTCAGTGAGCATTACTCGGACGTTCAGAAGGAAGTTTCACTGGAATAATTGAGCAATGCTGTATTTTGTGCTTTCTGTGCATGTATGATGAGGTACTAATGAGGATGGGTAAAAGCTTTAGAGGTCACAGTGATTTGGGGGGAGCTGTAATATATAGAATTTTGGGGATTCTGTATATTTGTATGCTGTATAATGCAGTGAGTCAATGCGCTCTATAACTTCTTAAAACACAAGAGTTGTGGATCATGTGCTATGAGGTTTTACCTTGAGATGGCTGTCAGGCTTTGCACTCTTTCTTCCCACTGAAGCATCAGAGATGCTAACTGGTAACCAGTGACTCCAGAGAATTTTCAAACCTGCCTAGTAAGCCAGCACAGAAAACTTGCTTAAGAGGAAAACATTGTAATGTAAGTGCTTTGCCTGATTTTCCACAAGTACTTTCTGGTGAGGAATCTTCTCAGGAGTAAAGGGGATTTCTTAAACTGCTAGGCCAGTGGAATTTTTTATCAATGAGATCACTACAGCTTTAGACAGAGTGCTGCATCTGTGGAGCACAACACAGCTTCTGAGGTCCACGGGAACCTCAGTGGAAAAGAATCTGGACTTGACGTTACCCACTGATACTAAATATAACCTTCTGGTAAACATTAAATCTTCAAGGGCTTTGTGGCTGATGATCATGGTAAACTCCAGCACATCCAGTGAGTGGGTGGGGTGGAAAATATAAACATGAAAGGAAACTTAGGGGGATGGGGAAGGGTTTGCAGGCTGGCAGAGAGAATTGCAGACATCTTGGTGACCAGTGTTATCTGCCTGGTTCAAGGTTGTTTTTGTTAATAAAGATGAAGCATTCCAAAGGTTAAGCTAGCCTAACTTGCTGGCATACAAAATACAAGACACTATGGATCACTCTAGCACATACAGCTTCACTCTAAAACACTTTAGTCCAAGCAATGACCTAAGGAAAAAAGGAAGATGCTGCCTCCTTTGTTGTTCTAGCTTTGCTTCTGTTAGAAATGGGTTAATTAGCATCCTATACACTGCTGTCTGGCCACTTGAGCACTGAAATTGAGCTAGAACAATTGAAAGAATTCATATGAAACACCAAACAGCCCGAAAATAATGCCAGCTTTCAGTTTGTATGAATGTGGACTAGATTTAACTGAATAACACTTGAAAGTGTTGCCACGCCGCGCCGTAACATCAGTGATATTGCTTGCTCTTCTTCCAGACATGAAGAGCAAAGCCTTTAATTTGTGAGCACAGTGGCTGACAAAAGCAAGCAAGTTTCTAAAGCTGTTCATAAACTACACTGTACAAATACCTCCAGCACTATCATTGGTATCTTCTAGCCTGCAGTACTTCAATTTGCCCCTAAATACCAGCTGGTCTAGTCCTACAGCACATGGAAAATTTTCACTCCATAGCAGAAGCTTTTGGTTGGTGCTTAGTAATCAGATTTGGGAGTTACTAGGGCAGCTGCTTAAAGTACATTTCACATTCTACTGGAGTGCTTGATCCACTGTCTGGTGGTGTGGCTAGCCACTATCCTACGCACGTGACAGATGGGTAGACCAATGTGTACATGTTTAGCTAGGTAAATTTTTGGTCGCTGAAAAGCAGAGGAGACCCAAGGCCCATGTTCTAAACCAGTAGAACCCCATTATGTGTTTTGGAGTTCAACCAGTCTGTAAGTCACTGCATATTGTTAGCTTTTCCAAGCCTGTCACAGCTTACTTTAAGAAAAATAAATAAAAACAGCACAAACACCTTGGGAAACACTAAAGACAAGTAAGAGGTGTTAAAGCCTTTAAAACTGAATCCAAACAGGGACAGACCTGTTGCCAGTGAGGAAGAAGACTTGGCAGCTTAGTTTAAAGCTTCCCACACAGACACTGGAGACACAAAAAAGGCACCACAAAGAAGCTCTAGTTCCTGAGGGTCCTGCCACTCCCTGGGCAAAACCAGTCCTTTTCCTGCTTTTCCTCTAGCTCTCATGCACATGTTCTCCTTCTCTCTCTGTGCCATTAGTTACAGCAATAATTAATTAAGCCTTACAGACCTGAAAAAAAAAATAATACAGGAAATGAAGAGTTAAAAAAAAAACAACCCACACAACTGCGAGAACCTGGAGGCAAGCCAGCGTCCCCAAATGACTCTGCTCAGTGGCAGCCCGGAGCGCTGCTCCCCCTACTCTGCTCCTCTCCCTGCAGGGCGGGCATGGCCCAGCCCTCCTCTTTAATCGGGGAGTTCCCCTAGGTATCCAGTTGGTTTGAGAACCCAGTAACGTTGCTGAGTTTATTCTTCACTTCTAGGGCAATGGCAAAGGCCAGAAATGAGAGCAAAAGAACTAAAAATAATGGAGACAATTCCATGCAAACACCTTTTCTGTCTAACTCCAAACAGGCAGAGAACAGTTGCACAGTGCAAAGCAGGGCAAGCTGCCCGGGGTGCCAGGAACACGCTGTTCCTTTGGCTGTGCTGCACAGGGAATTGTCCGTCCATATGCTCTCACTTGATGGGTCTTTATTCTCTCCCACAGAGCAAAACACATCCTCAGTTTAGCGTGGCTCTTGTTTTATACCAAGAAGGCAGCAGGAAAAGCTAGGTATACATGTAGAGGTCTGGTTGTGTGGGTGGGGCTGCCACTTCTAATTTATAATGGTTCAGGAGGTGTCTATCGTGTGGTTCTGATCTTTTTCTGAACATCAGAAGTAAACTGATCACAGACTTTAGTAAACTAATTTGTCTGAATAACTCAGTGGAACAGCTTGCACGAGCCTGCCTTCATCTGTGTGGTGCCTTGCCATAAGTGCTTTGCCCAGATCTCCAGCAGAGATTAATCTCCCCAGTTTCTGGTGCTCCCCATGTGAAGCAGGCCATCCTGCTCCCCACCACTAGGCAGAGGTGTGAAGTATGGCATATCACAGGGCCCTTTTCAAGATAGTATTCCTAAGTGTTTCAATAGCTTCCATGGTGCTTGCAAGGCTTCAACTTTTTGTGTGAGCGTGACTCATACAGCAGCAACAAAGAAGGGGTCAAATTCACCAAGAAGTGAATGCTGGTCAGAAAAAGTTAGCGTTAGCGTTCAAATGTTTTGTTGTTGTTGCTACTGAAATCAGCCCTCAAAAGCTTTTTTGAGGCCGCCCATGTCCCTCTGCGCTTATGTTCAGTATCTCCTTGTGACTCATGTTTAGCCTTTCAACTGCCTTCTTGCCTGCTCTAGTTTCACAAAAATGCCTGCTAAAGAAAGAAACAAACACAGCCGTTTGGATGCCTCTAGAACATTTAATTTTAAAGTATTAAGGGTATTGATTCTTGTATGGGAAGCAATAAACAGGTATAAAGGCAGCGATGGGAGCACAAGGCAGAAAAAAGTAGGTGGGGGAGGGTAAGAAGCTTTGGAAAGGGAAGTAGAAGATGCACCGAAGAAGGCAGCTAGCAACTAAAAATTACAGCTTGGTAGGATCCACACAGACGACAAACGCTCCGTTCTCTGTGATATTAGGTAATAAAAAGGGCAACATGGCTTTGAACCAATGCCCAGTAAGGAGGGTTTATTCCCAGAGGACTTTTTTTTTTTTTTCTTTTTTTTTTTTTTCGGTTGGTTAGTTTTTCCTAGCGTGAGTTCTGAAAGGTGAAAACATAACGGTGGCCAAATACAAGTTTTTTTGTTTGTTTTCCAACATTCATTTTGATTACCAAGCTGTAACAAATAAATCTCTGGCTGGATTGCAACTAACCTGTGTGGGTCCTTAGATGAGCTTTAAGATGGGAAGATTTGCCATAAACTTTTTCACACCCCACATAGTGGCATTTGTGCTTTTTCTGGGGTGATCCAGGGTCAGTCCAGCTTCTCCCGCGTTTGTTCTTTTGTCTTGGGCTTGGCTCAGTTACTGCAGCCAGGCTAGTAGGTGTGGTTGCTTTTCCTCCTCCACGCTTACTAGCCGAAGACACACTTTCTTCCCCAAACTCCTTAGGAGTGATAGAAATGTGTATTTTTTCTGTGATATCAAAGGTCTCTGTTTTTTCCCTTTTGAAAGCGGGTGAGTTTGGGACGTGCTGGTTCAGATCTGCTAAAATGCTGGCTACCACCATCAGCGACGATCCATTGTCCTTCCCAGTCTCTCTGACTTCCCACTTCTCCTCTCCATTCGACGAAGGACACATTGTGACATCAGGCTGGGGATCAGTCTCCCCTTTGGGACTATGGATAATAGCACGACTGGACATAGAAACAAGGCATTCTGCTGCAAAATGATCCACGTATGCTGCCGTTGCCATTTTTCATAAGTTCAAAAAGAAATCCAAACAGAAGAGGTGAGAAAAAGGCACTTTTCCTTCTGTTAAAAAAAAAAAAAGGTTATGCAAGCAGACCCTTCCTTATTTCTGAAGATCTCTGTGGAGAAGTCCAGCCTGACCTAGCAGCCATCAAAAACGCACCCTGTTCGTGACGATCACGCCCAGCTTGTCCTTAGATCAAAAAAGCGCTGAAGTCCAATGGAAGAAGGAAAAGACGAGCAGATAGATCCCGGCACCGGCAGCCTGTTGCTTGGAGCGTGAATTAATGCTGCGTTTTCGAGCGCGTCACACGATAACGACGCGGCTTCCCCAGCCCCTGCATGGCGCGGTGACAGCGGAATAAGCTCTCCCCGTTATCGCTGCTCGGAGCGGCCCGGACCCCTGCGGGGCGTGGTCTGGGGAAACATCTGGCCCTGACGTCACCGCGAGGCCACATCCTGCGCCGATCAGGTTGGCGGCGCGCGGGGCCGAGCGCTCGGCGGCGCGCGGGCAGGGCAGGGCCGGGCGGCCGCCGCCCGCGGATGAAAGGAAGCGCCCGATTGGCTGCTGGTGCGCCGCGTGCCTCGAGCGACGGCCCGCCGCGGGAGCGTGCGGCAACCTCCGCCCTGCGCTGCGCGGGGGCGTCCGGCGGCGGGCGGGAAGGAGCGGGCAGCGCCCGGCAGGCAGCCGCCCTCGGGAGCCGGATGTTGGCGGGTCGGGGTGCGCCCTGCTACGGCTTGAGCTGTAAGGGGCGATTTTACGTGCGCCGGGCTTCACCGTTGTGAAGTTGGAAGTGATGGAAGTGCCAGAAAAAAGGAGGGAGGTTGCACCGTTCGGGCTGCTGCCATGCAGATGGAGTTCGAGCGGGGACTGTAATGTGTTGCGACAGGTTTAACTGACTTGCACGGAATACACAGTACAAATCACCATCCTTTCTGTCAAAGCCCTCCTTGCTGTAGCACTGTGCTGCCTCTCAATTATTTAAAAGTTGCTTTATTATTATTATTTATTATTATTATTACTATTATTATTATTCCCACCTCACAGAGGATGGCACAGCCAGTTTATAAAGATTAATGCTTGAATGAATAAATGGGCTGTGTGTGTAACTAACTAAAAAACTATATCTGAATTCAGAGCTGAGGGCTGTCAGTTTGTACTTATCTTTTGTTGGAACATGCTCTCTATAGACTAATGCTTGTGAAATTCTTGCCTGAAGTATAGATGGACCTTTTGTCTGAGACAGAGCCAGTCAGAAATCAGGAGGGCTCCTTTGGAAGCCTTTCTGGATGGAAAGTTTTGGAGTTCGAGGGGGTGTGGGAGGAAGGGAACATCTGTTACAAAAACTTGCATAGTTTTAGTGTTGAGTAAAAAGTTGGTTTCATGCACATGAGAATGCCTCATTCAGGAGCAATTGAATGTGCTACTGCTGTGCTTTATAGAAGCTGTGCTTTAGGTTCTCATGCAGCACTTCCCTCTAGGTCAGGCTCAATGAGTAACCCACGTCTACCACTGTCCTCAGTGTCTGCTCCCTTTATAGTGCATCCTGTGGTGCTCTGCAGGACTTGAGTCACTGCAGCTCAGGGAGGAATAAGGCACGCTGCTGGTGCAGGAGGATGTGGTTTCGTGCTGAACTGAGCCAAATCATTCTGATGCAGGCATGTCATACCGTTTGTTCTGCTGAACATGTCTGTCTACAGGAAATGTTTACACATTTCCGACTAAAAAGGTTGATTTTGGAACTATTTATTCCTAAAGGAAAAAGTAGTTATGAAAAGAAAAAAAAAAAACACATTTTAATAAAGAAAACAATTAATGAAGAGTTTTGAGTTTGAGCTCCTATTCCTCCACAAGGAAGGAGGGCTGCTGAAGTAGACCTGCCTGGCAGCTCTCTAGAATTAGCAGAAGATTCACAGCACAAACCCCCCAGCTCTCCTGCCATGAGGAACATGGGTCATTGTCAGAACAGTGAGGAAAGGACAGAGTTCAGGTCCTACCTGTTTCGCAAGGAATGTTACCAATAAATGGGCAGGTAAAGGGAGGCCTGAACATCCCAGTTGCCATCACCATCATCTCTGTCCCAGCATGCCAGGGTGTTTCTGCTGCACTCCAGTACCTCCATGTCCCTGTCCCACACAGCCCCTCAGACCCTCTCCTATCACCTCCTCACTGCTGCCTCCTCTTGTGCTCTCCACAGCCTATCCCATCTGCATTATCCTTGAAGCAGCAGCTGCCACAAGAGCCTCCTATGGTCAAGAAGGGCCAGTGTAGCCCAGCCCTCATCACAGGAGAGATGCTAGCTGGAGCTCTCCAGATTGTGGCAGCATCAGCTGGTGGCCATTTGGTGCCAGGAGGAGAGACCCCCTGGTGAGCCGGGAGGTGTGATTGGCTGCCCTGCTCCGGGGGGCTCCAGAAGGAGGTGGCAGCAGCCAATCGGGAAAGGCCTTACGTGCTGTGCGCGACTTTCTGCTGTGGAGAAGACTTCGGGCGCCATGTTGGTTTGGAAGCCTCCTTTGCCCAGAGGGCTATCTGGGGCAATATCCTGTGCTCCTTACAGCTCCTGTTCATTGCACGAGCAGATGGAGCACAGCTCACCACGTCCCAGGAGCCTGTGGCCAGAAGAGAGAGGTGCTGCGTGGTGTGACAGCATGATCCTCTGGCAGCAGCCGGATGGTGAGGAGTAATGGCTGAACGCAGCTGCTGGCTGAGGAAGTCCTACCTTTCTTCTTTTAGCAGGTTTGTAGCTTCAAACCTTGTCCTGATAGCTGCTCCTGTTACATAGCAATGGCTGTCTTACAAACTTATTAGCCGTAATGCAGTCTGCAGTGGGCTCTCTGGTAGCTGTGCACGTTGAGGCAGAGCGGCTGCTGTGTGTGGAGCTGCGAGGCTGGCTGCGTGCTCAGGGCAGGCGGAGCAGGAGGTTTGTTTTTGTGAAAAGTTGCCCTTTTTTTTTCTTTTTTTTTTTTCTTTTTTTTTGGATGAACTCTTTGGGTGTGCCTTCCCTCGTTTGGAAAAGAGCAATGTTGTGAAGGTTACTCACAACAGAGAGGCTTTTTAATCCGAGAAGAAACTTAGTCATGTTTGGAAGATGTGTGTAACCAGGGGGTGTGTGTTATTCCCTTGCTAAAGCGGGGCTGTGAATGAAAATGTGGCTCTGACTTGAGGATAGCTGTCAAGAATAGAAAAAATTTCCCTTCTTGAACACTTGATATGAAAGTTGCTGTCTCGTGGTGGGTGCAGGAGCAGGGTGTGGTGTGTTTGTCACATGGATGTGAAAATTCCAGCTGCTCAGTGAACTCGCCTGTAGTTTTTAAGGGCAGGATTACAAATGTTAGATGTTTCTGTGTGAAATAACAGCCTCTGTGCAAGTGGCAGTGGTGAGGAGTCCCTTTTTGTAACACATTTCAGTCATTAGGTCAGTGGTGCAAGAAGGTCTTAAAGTTACCAGCCAGTATAGTCTGCCTGTTTATGAACTCTTTTTTTAAAAAGTTTTTATAATCATAACGTATTTTCCCAGCCATATGTCCATCTTTATTACGTGCTGTGCATTTATTAGAGCAAGTGGAGAAGTGTATCCTAAATACAGCTCTGCTGAATCAGCTGCTGACTTGTTCTTACCAAGTGATCTGAATTTTGAGAAATTTAATGAAAGTACACTCTATCTTCCTCTTTAGTTTTCTTTATTTGATGGTCCTTGATGTGCTTTCAGCTGTCCTGTAGACTGATGTGAGAATTTTTCCCTCTATTATGGTACTGCTTTTCCATGTACTGAAATAATTCAGCCTGGGCTTTGACAAAAAAAAAAAAAAAAAAAACAGGTTTTTTTGGTTGTTATTTTTGTTTTGTTTTGTTTTTTGTTTTTTTATACTTGGTGTTTTCTTAACAAATAAAGTTTTGTTTAGCTACAAATGCATAGGAGCAAAATAATTTTATATCAAATCTGCCCTGTTCTGCCACTCCCCAAATAGCTTATTGTTTCAAATTACAAGAATTAGAAGCTCTGAAATGCTTTGTGAATTTAAACTAGCTTTATGAACTCTGTTAACAGAACTGTAAACAGAATATAAGAAAGGACCTACACGAATGCTAGAACTGCTTTAAATCAGCTCATACTTAATTTTGCATGGCTGAAAAGAAAAGAAAATTAGCTATGGCAAGATATTTTCTATAATGGTATAAGACCTATTACAAGGATGCTATAGCATTGCATGCTTATGAGGGAAGTGGCAGTGAAAGTATGCAAAATGAGTGTGTGGGCAATTTGAAGTGGGAATGTTACAAGTGGGAACAAGTGGGAAAGATGACGAATTTTTTCTGAGAAAAAATTTCCTATTCCCAAGAACAGAAAAGCATCTAAGCATTTGACATTAGAGCAGCAGACATCTGATCAGCGCTTTTCCTTCATTAGTTTACTCAAAAAAAAAAAAAAAAACTGCTTTCATATACTTTGGATCTATTGAGTCCCTTGCAAGAAGTGTAAACCACTGGAGTCCCATAGACTGCAGGGAGTTTGTTGCTTTACACTGCCTCAGGAAGCTGTTCAGGAGACTGGGAAAAGTAGTAAAAGTCATGTAGTCCCTTTTCCCATTTCAGTTCCTACACAGTAGTGATGAGATGAAAAGACCTAGTTTCATTTTATTTTGTCTGCATAAGTAGTTTCCTGTTGGCAAAAAGCAAAACACAAGCCTGGAAGAAACAGGAGAAGAAAAAAAAAAAAAAAAAAAAAAAAAAAAAAAAAGGAACGGATTAAAATAGCAGATTTCTCTAGCTGTGTTCTTGTGGTACCCGAATTCAATTCAGTTGAGTCCATGCGTATTGAAAATTTTCCTGAAGCTGCTTTTTCCAGAATGTTCCGTGTGACTTCCTGAGTAATTTGATGGCTTCTGTTGATGCACAGAAACTTCTTGATACTGTTTTCCTTCATTCCAAAACTGGACAGGTACAGCCTTAATTAGAGACGGCACACAAAATAGCTGAGGACATTATTGGTGTGGCACAGATAATTAACAATTAGGAAAATAAATTATGAAGAAAAAATCACCTAAGAAGGATTTGATTCTTTTGGAAGATGGCATAAAAAGTACTTCTGTATTTTACTAAAGCAATTTATTTTCCCTTGTGTACAGTGGGAAAAGTAGTATGACGTAGATGTAAATAGATTATAGAATTCAGTATCGTGTTTTTAATGTTTGTTTTCATTTACAGTAGCAGACCTTTGTGCCCAGTATGTCTATCACTAGCAATGCAAGAGGTAGGGAAATGAGGTCTTAACTGGACTCCCACTGGATTGAGTGAAGTAATACTACATAAAGTTTATCTATCTTCTAAGTGATAAAAGCTGAGAAACAAAGAGAAGCACAGCTGTCCTTTTCTGTATTGTGGTGTGAAATAATAATCTAGATGTTACAGATGTTCAGCAGTGATGCTGCGTGCATTTAGTGGATTCCTTAGAACTCTTAGTGTGGCTGTCCACATAATCATCACAGCTGCTATACGTGCAAATTACGCCTGCAGATTTCTAAGTGTCTGGACTGATTAGGGGCTGTAGGGTGGGGGAGGAGCTCGAGGGCTTTGAATTAATTTGTTTGTATATATTCTCCTCTTGAGAGGAGAAAGGCTTGGGGGGAGAACCCAGTGAAATCATTGCTGTTTGTACAGGAAAATATTTTATTCCAATGCTTTTGTTTGGAATCCAACATTAGTTCTTTTCCTTAATAACTTCCTCAGTTGTTATTTCTTAGATACCACAGATATGTTTTGAAATGTAAGACACTTTTTCCCCACTTTGTTAGCCTTTTTGATTCTCCTTACAGGACTGGCAGTAGAACAAAGCAGGCCTTGCCTGTGACTTTTCCAGAGAGATCAATAAAGACGTGCACATGGACACCTCTGGCTTTTCTCTTCATAGCTCATTTCTCTCACCTGGAAGCTGGCATCACTGCTGGAATCCAGGTGCCTCTTACTCACACAGGGCTTATATACTTGTGAGGTTCTGTGGCTTCTGGTAACTGCAATGGAAAGCCCTGGGCCAGAAATAAAGCACTTTTTGTGACAAGCAAACTGAATGATAAAATGCAGTTTCTGCTTCAGCTGTCAGACATCAGATACAGCACAGGTCACAGATGACATCTGCTGCTGTTGTGCCCCTTTTTTCCACACAATTTCTGAGAGTTGTGACCAAGAAATATCATACCTGGGCCTGTGTGTGATTATTTCACAGCTACTTTTGTTTTGTTTTGTTTTGTTTTGCAACCATGGAGCAGGCAAAAAGGTATTTTCTAAGACAGCAGTCCTGTTGCTTGTGGTGTTGAGCAGGGAGTCCTATAAATTACTGAATGTTCCCAGCAGGCCTGTTCTGTAGTGCACCTGAGCTCCACAGTTCCCATGTGAGTGTGCCTTGGTTCTTTGCTACCTACAGGCATGCCTTTCTGCTGTGTACAAACTCCTGAATTTGTGACCCACAAATAAGTATTCCTAGTTTTGCTTCTGAATTCCTTTCTCATCCTCCTTCCTTCATAAAGCTGCTTTTTATCACGCATCACCAGAGAGCAATTCAATGAGGGCAAAGTTGTATATGAGTGAATGAGTAATACATGGTGGCCAGTGTTTCTGAGAAATCCAATCATAATAACGCAGCAGCTGTACCAGTAAAGGGCCTTCTAATTGTTGGTGTAAAAACTTCAGAACATTGGGAAATACAATGTTTGTGCCATGAAAACTTCATAGAATTGAAAATGATGAAATCCAGTTCCCTTCTGGCACATATCTGTAAGGAATCAGGTTTAAAAAAAAAAAAAGCTCCAAAAACTTATTTCAAATCAAATATCAAATTGAATTATATTATTATATTATTACTAAGGTTCAGTGCACAGGGGAAGGTGAAACATAAAATCTTGAATTACTTGATTTTCAGACTGCTCAGCAGGAGTCTGAGACTTGGTTCAGATTTTGCCACCAATAAGAGCAGTAAGTGATGAAGCTAATAGTCATGCACTGAGAATGATCATTCCCATTGGAATATTGCATGTTGCCACTTCTGCTAAGCATCTTTTCATTCAAAACCACAGAAAATTCTGGCAAATGTCACAAGGAAGCACTTGGATGAGTGAATTGATCTTGTAGTTTATTCAACAAATGTTGTGTAACATTTATTCATGTTTATGCTTGCAAGCTAGCAATTCATTGCAGGTGGAAATATCATTACAAAATGCCCTGTTTTGAAGCAGATTAATGTCAGATCAACCTACTGAACTGGACAATGCTCAAAAATCAGTGTTTTATTTTTATAAAATCATTATGAAGTGATCTGAGCTTTGGTACAGCTCTCAGGCACCTAGTATGTATGTTTGCATTAGATTGCAAAATAAATTCAGGAGTAGAGGAGTCATGTTGTCTATTTCCTTTTTTCCAAATTGGGCTCCTGCAGGGAACAAAAGAAATTCTTTCATGTTCCCTAATGAGTTGGGAAAATACTGATAGCTGTGCATCCCAGTGGAGCAGGGGTGTGAAAATGGCTACTTTCCTTGGCAAGCCATTATTTACTGTTTTATTTATTTCTCTTTGGTTTTATTTTTCCCTTTTGTTGAACTGT
Source organism: Lagopus leucura (assembly GCF_019238085.1). Lineage (NCBI taxonomy): Eukaryota > Metazoa > Chordata > Aves > Galliformes > Phasianidae > Lagopus > Lagopus leucura. The sequence continues at coordinate 2,918,559 of NW_024962269.1, forward strand.
CTCATCTTAACCCATGAGGTTTCTCACCTCTGCCCTTCCAGTTCTGTCCCCCATCCTGCCAGGGGAAAGTGAGTGAGCAGCTGTGTGTTGCGTAGCTGCCACCTGGGGTAATCAACAGCCCTTCTCCGGATTCTGTCTTCTGTGGGCCGTGTCTTAGTGCTCCATTTTGGCTGGTCCAGTCCAGGGCATTCCTTGACTCCTGCTCTGATGTGGATTTCTTGGCAACAATGGGAGATTTGCCTGACTTGAGGTTTGTTTTTTGTTTTTTTTCCTTTGGCACTAGTATCAGTTCTGCAAAGGAGATTTATCCAGCAGATAATCCTGCTCACAAAAGCTCACAGGGCCTGAGAAGCTAAGCCAACCTTTCTTTCCCATCTGTGAATGTGCGTTGCTTTGCTGCCATGTATTACTCTGAGCTGATTCATTGGATGCGTTCACCTATGTTTTCATGCATGTACTAGCTTAAATGCAGTGTTCATACAGTTCCTTCTGAACAGAAGCTATTTATGAAGTTGTGATCTGGTTTTCTTTCCTTTTATTATTGTTTATTGCCCATGTTTGCTCTGAGTCCAGACTGCCAGTACCAGACCTGTCTCTGGTGTATGTGTCCAGCACCTCAGCCATTGTGCTGGCGTCTCTTACCTTTGTGGCAGTACTATAATTTCTCTACATCTTCACAATAACTTTGATACCTACTGTAGCTGAAATACTAAGTCACAGCTTGCACCAGTGATTGAGCACCTGGTGGGAAGGCAGGACCAACTCAGGGGAGCTCAGGTGCATGCAATTCAATGCACCTGAGTGACTGGAAGGAGTGGAGCCAGGATCCACCCCTTCCCAACCTCAGTTAAAGGTTGGCAGTAGAGGTGAGGGTATCTCACTGGAGATCCCTGCCTACCTGAGGCCTTCTAAAGGTAGGCGGTTTTTGTTTCTTTTTTTCTGTGTCTGTGGATGCTGCATTTGGGCTTGTTTTCACTTGCTGCAGCCTAGGGTTGTGTCATGATGCCATTATTGCTGTACTTTCCATCATGTTATGTGTAGCATTATATAGCATTACAGCATTATGCCTGCCTGCTTCCTAAAGCCTGAATATCAGCCCTTCAGATGTCCACAGTGTGGATTATTCTGGCTGGGACAGAATGAGTTACCCTTTAGTGATTCATCTACTCCCAAACTAAATCTGTGCAGGAAACTGGTGTTAATGAGAATGAGCCCAATGCTCTAGGATGAGAACTGAGACGCTGTTGTGTATTTATGTATTTGCAGAAATGCCCAGGTGTAGGGGACAGGTTTTGCTGACACCATTAAGTGGAACAAGCACAAGACACACCTTTTAGACAGTTCTTTTGTAATGCTTGGTGGCAACAGCATTATTTAAAATGATAGTATTCTCTCCTCTCTGAGTTGGTTCCTGATGCAGAATGTCTACTGTATCTCTAAAGCAGAGAAGAGCAGTCATGGAAATAAATAATCAAAATACCAGGAGGCTCATTTGTAGTGTGAAATGCAGAAATGTTGAATCTCAGTAAGCATTGTACAGAATCTAGAGGTACTTCCAGGAAGCTCAAGAAGTGGGATGATGTGCATTTCCTGTGACACTAGGAGCATAAGCTGTACTATCTGGCCATAATGGAGCTGACCCACTAATTTCCTTATCTCCCAATATGCCCCTTTGCAATCCTGTCAGTGCTGTTCATTTATTAGAGCAATGGGGCAGACAGATGTTTTTTAAAGCTGGTTGTTTGTTTAGATACTAATGGGGTTTTGCATACCCTAGACGCTCATTTTGTAAATTCCTGGTTGTAAGTTTTTCTGTTCAACCGAACAATAGTTTAACTTGTTCTAAAGAAGGGGTAAGTGCTACAATGAGCTGTGGGACAGCAATTCACTTTCGGAGCACCGGAACTGTTTCTCTCCCTGGAGCGTACAGAAGAAGATTTCCTTGCTCACTTCGTGGTCCGCAGTGCTATAAACATCTGAAATCACGTAGTATCCTTGAGGAAGGGCTTACCACATCCAGTGATTATCCCAGGGGCTCGGGCTTAAATAGGCTTTGCCAGTATCAGGGAATGACTTTCCACAGTAAAGCTTTGTCCTTGGAGTTACCCCACGTGTTTTTGGCATTTGTCATTCAAGCTGATTGCGCTACCTTTAAGGAAGAGCCAGCCATTGCTGTAGGCCAGATTTACTGAAGAGCCTAATGGTGCAAATAGAATTGTAACATAAAGGCAAATACTAAAACCTCTTTCTCTTTCCTTAAAGGATTAGTGTGATTGTTTCTCATAAACCTTTTTGCATACTGTCCTGTTTCTTATTCATCTGAAATCAATGCCACCTGGCATGAAAGTTTTCAAAGATTGCATCATATTAGGACGTGTCTTTGAGAAAGAAAGGATCTGGACCTCACGAGAAGACAGAGGAACCAATGTTGTCACCATACAAATTTTGCTCAAGGAAAAATGAGTAAACATCCCGAACTGAAGTCCCGGAATCTCCTTGTGTAGTCTTTATATTAGTTTTACTGTTGTTTTGTTTGATTGGTGGTGGTGGTTTTGCTAGGGATGCAAGTTTGTTCAATCATTTCATGGCTGTTTCATACTGAATAGGTTTTGAGCTTGTTCTGTGAGTTCACAGAAAATGCACTCCACAACTTAAAATCAAGTAATTGCAAAGATGTGCCTTGAACACAGGTGATTAGCTAGAAGATTGGTTGCTTTCTGTGCTGATAGGAAACTGCAACAGAATTTTCCCCTACCACTCCAGACTAACATCCTAAGGAAATTATTTTTCCTTATTCATGGTATATGTTGAACTGTCTGCTTATTTTGCTGCCAGTGGATATTTCACACAATATAGTTTGCTGTTTAACAGTATTTATGTTTTGCTGGGGAGTTCCTCTTCATGTGCAAATTGCAGCTTATTTTATTGGTTAGTTTCTTAATTCATGCAATAGTTTCCATTTCCTGGATGTAACCGCCATCAGAAAGCACCAGCAACATAGGGTTCTAATGCACAACTTGTGTTGCTGTAGGTTAATTGTGTAATCTGGAGTTTACTTTGAGGAAATGTTCAAGTTCCTGTTTGTTTGTTTAAGTTAGCTCTTCTGAGCATTTATTCTTCCTCTGAATCAACAATGTTCACTCAAGTATTCAAGGAAAGCAAACGTATGTGGGCTTACATAGAACTAACTAGAGTATTTTTAGAATATAAACACGTAGTTTTCTGAGTGTATTAGTTGATTTACTCTTAATTTAATTCTTATTTACTTGAGTAATGGAGCTCACGTTTGTTTTTTGCATTCATCAGTTCTCAAGAATTAAAATGTGGTGGTAAATGTGGTCTGGCTAGATCAGCTAGGCAATTGGCTTCTGTCCTCTGCAGGAGAGTGGTGGAATACATTTGCTGGTGGGAATATTCATAGCCTGTCTGAGAAGCTTGATTTCCTTTGGTGGTTTGTGTATTTAAAAAACGGGAAAACCTTGGTCAGTGTGGAGATGAGTTCAGTGACATTCAGCATGCAATGTATAATACGAGTGTTGTTCTGAAAATAATGCCTCCTATTTTATTCTGTTGGCCCATGATGCCAAGGGCAGGTGTTGGTGTGGCAGTAGAGGTTGAACCTTCCCACCAATATTCCGTTTCCTTTTATGTCTGCTATGCGACAGGTGGCAGCGGAGGGATGGTCTGACAAAATGTCATCTGACGTGGGTGTGAATGAAACAGGAGTATGGAATTAAATTCTTCCATGTTGGGAAAACATTACATCAATTGACATTCATGGGCACGTGCAGAACATTTATGGAGACCAACCAGTGGATGTGAGCACAGTGAGGCAGTGAGTGGTATGTTTTGACAGTGGTGACAGCAGGTCACTCCCTCTGGTGCAGATTTTTAGGAGTGCAGCATGCAGGCTGTTGTTCTTTTCTGTCGAAAATGCATAACTAATGGTGGTGACTACACTGGAGAACTGTTTTGTAGCTGAGAATTTCTCTGTTTAATAGTGTTGCTGTGCTGTGTATCTGTATCAGGGGGGGGAAAAAAAAAAGGAGGCATTACTTTTGAAGCAACCTATGCATATATAAAACATGCTGATAGTCTCCTGCATTTTGGGCAAGGTCTTGTCTCTAAACTCCATCTGGGCAATTACTGTGGGATCCATGCTGGAACCAGAAGGGATGAAAGCTGAACTGTATATTAGCAATCACCTTACCTTTGCATGCATTCTGCAAGTAGCTCTTCTGCAAACTCTCTCTTGCAATCTCTTGCCAGATGCCTGCAGTGGAACTCCGAAGTGTCTCTGTTGTTAGTTTGTTCTTTCTGTATCTGTTTGGAAAGATGGATTTATTTTTTTTTTTCCTTTAGTAAAATTTGCACTTACTTGAGGGATTTTACTGCGCTTTACTAAATAATATCCAGACACTACAACAGTTGCTTGTCTAATAGAGTTATCTCCAATGAGGGTATTCTGTTTTTAGCCTCCTTGCTTAGCAGAGGATGGCTTACTGTCATGAACGGGCCTGCAAGGCAGGTGCTAGCTAATTGCATGCGTTCATCTCAGCTGCCAGTGTTCTGCCCAGCTGAGCACATCAGGGTTCATCTGAACCACGACTGTGGTCAGCAACAGCCCAGAACAAGGGATTGCTTGTCCCGCTGTGCTAACAACGATACGCCACGAGGCAGTGCTGGCTGTTTAACTGTTCTTCTTGATTTTGTGTAGCACAAATGCTGAACAAAGCACAGTGAATGAATGATGTGATGCATTTTCCAAGAAATATAGGGAAAAGAAAATAATAATAAATCTCTTCAGTGAGTGGGATGTTCTTTGGAGAACTAAGTAGGCCATACACAGCCTCCTTTCTGGTGCCACCTGTCTGACGATTGTGTAGTTATTCTGTAGTGAAGAATTGTGCCACAAAATAAAGGAAATAACATTATAATATAATCATATTCTGTTATTGAAGCTGTGCTTCTATCCTTCTTCCATAACTGCATAGTTTTACAGTTACACTGCTGAAGGCTGATGCTTGCAACAGCAATCTTGTACAGGCAAAATAGGATGCAAGTTTAATTACCTCTTGCATTAATTAGTACACTGTCATGACAGCACTTGTTTATAAGTTAGAAACCCACATTTAATAACTCAGATTTTATTTTCATAGTGTGTGTTTTGAAAGTTGTAACTTGCAATACCTTTCCGAAATAATAAAGGCAGTTCAGCTTGGAGCGTGATGGTGCTTAAGGCATGGAAATGTTTTGGTAAAAATATGAAATATGACAATGCCATTGTTTGGGTAAAAGATTTTCATGTACGCGCAGTCTGGTTGGAACTCGCAGCACCAGGAAAGTGCAGATGGTACCTCTGTATTTCTAAGCAACTGCATAAAGAGAGGGTTGATGCCCTAGTTTGTCATCAAATAACAGGTTTTCTTTGGGCTATGGGATTTCTCGGGTGAGAAACCCATCAGATCAGAAAGCAGCAAGCATGATGATGCTGAGGCAACTAAGAGCAGACCTTTAGTAAAAGGGCAGGTCAGCTGTGGTTTTCTCTAGGCAAAAGGAAGCCCAGGAGCACTGTTTGTGTGTATTTCAAGAGATGTAGTAAATAAATGGCACAATTACAGGCAAAGCCTATGGAATATTTCTCAGAGAGCATTTGAGTGATAAAATGTAACGCTGTTGACTGGCATGCTCCATGTTGTAAATAGAAGTGCTTTGATGCCAGGAGGAGGAGGGCTGTTAAAATTGGACTTGTAAATTTAGCGTAAGCAAATGCTGTAGTTTACCTTGAAGGAATAATTCCACTACACAGTTTGTGCGGTATGCAGAATAGGGAAGGTGTGCAGTTTTGCATTCTGTTACAAGTTTTGCATTTCTGTTGCAAACTGTTACGAGTGTCTCTGCTCTGGCTTCCTGCCGCCCTGGAGTAAGCTTGCCATGTACTTCTCCTTCGTTCTCCAATTCTCTTTTATCTGTATGCCTCTGCCCTTTTCGCTTAACTCTGTTTAATTAAGGCATGATATGTATTTACAGAGATGCATATTTCCAGAAAGTTATTGTAAAATCCATGGCTCTAGGGACAGAAGGGCACTTACAGCACAATGGAGTGTTCACGTTCTTTTCCATCTATCTGTTGTATAGGACAACCACAGATAACCCACTAAAATGGTAAGACTACTTATTTAATTCTTGAATCAAGGTTTTGAGAAACCATTTCGGTAGTATCCAAGGACACATCTAACACTCCTGAATATCTTCTTTCTCCACCATGGTATATGATTAAGTGTTTGCAGGTCTTCACGACAGTGATGAGTTAACGTATGATGAATTAACATTTGTACTACATTTAGGTCTTTCTCAGCTCTTTCAAGTTATGCTGTTATACAGTACTGTGGTCTCTTTTAAGAAATTACTCTTTTTTTTCTTTAGCTACATTTAGCTAATATATTTCTATCTAGTAGAGTTAACCAATATATTACTTTGCATTATTGCTCTACTTGAAAAGGTGCTGGGCTTTTTTGGACAAGTTTTGGCTCTTATCTTGAATAAAGGTACTGCAAGGGCTGTTTCCAGCAGGAAGCATAGGATGTCTGATAGTGGAAGTAGTGCACTGCTGGCAATCCCTGGGACTGTGGGAAAGTCTGATCTGCTACAGATCTCACTGCTAAAATGATTAAGAGACACTGGGGTTTTCCAGTTCAGCAGGTGCTAAGGTACAGGTTGAAACAGGAGAGAAGGCAATAGAAAAGCTCTGTCTCATGAGCAGCTGAGTGTGACTGTGATGGCTGTGGAGGAAGAAGAGGAAGGGGTAAAAGCCTTTTTGGACTTCTGGTTAAGTGAGGACCAAGAACACCTTTGCTTTGCTTATTTCCAGTGAGAACTGATGTGTTTGGCAAGGGCTCAGAAAAGCTGGTATCTTTTATTTCATCCACCTCCTGGGCATTGCCCTTCACTTAATTAATCTAGTAGCTCTCAAAGAGAGAAAAATGATCATCTCTCAGGGCAACGGAAGGGGAAGTTATGAGTTCTTGTTGCCATGGTACCTCCCCTGAGTATTTTAGGAAGCAAACAGTGTGGTGTTGAGATAAGCGAAGAACTGAGCGGTGGTGAGGAGCAAAGCTTACCATCCTCTGGTAGATGCTTGCTGTTTCTCTACACAATCATGTGGATCACCGTGTAGTCTGGAGTTGTTTTTTGATGATATTTCCTAGAAATTACAATTCAGTAAAGATAACCTGTTCAGCCCTTGCTCTTGCAGTAGATGTGTATTAATGAAGAGCCTTGGGGTGTGGTGTCCTGTGTGTTCCTTTGCAATCAGTCATGCGTAACAGCTACCTAACAGCGTAACCAACACCTAACAGTGAGAGTAACACAGAGTAAAGCACATAACTGTTTCTGATGCAAGCAGAGGACAGACCACTAAGCTCCTCAGCTTGTACCTCTTTTTGAATGTTTTTCCTAGGGTTGAGAAATGCTCCTTCAAGAGATCATTGTCGTTCAGATAAATGTAAGCATTTACAGAGAGAGCCTTGGAGTGAGGTGTTGAAATGAGCCAGCTTATCTGGAAGACTGACTAGACTGTTTAAAGCCATGTCATACAGCCCTCAAGTTGTTATTTTGCAAAATTGCCTGTTCTAGGCTAATTTTAATGAGGGTTAATAAAGAGTTGTACTTCTGTTGCACATTATGTGTTTGAGAAAAAGGATTTGGCCACAATTGGCGATTCTAAGTCCACACGCAAACTTAACAACTCAAAGTTAAGAAGTTACTCCTTTAGAGCAACTTCTGGTGACTGAACCAATGTACAGCATTGCTGGAAATACCAGGACAGTGGAGCATAGCATAACACTTTTGTTTTTCTTCCTAAGGCATTGTTCTGCCCAAATACTCTGCATATCTGTGTATCTATGAAAATGATTCTGCAATGTTTCTGTGAACCAGCAACCTGAGGTTGAGGATTTTCTGAATTTTTTTTCCTTCTACCACACTCTTAGCCCCAGATGATAGAAAGGGTGAGTCTGTATTACAGCCTTAAAAAACATGGCTATTCTGGTAGTTTTGGGACCCTGAAGGAAGCTGAGGAACTGTTCTGCTTGTACCTGGCAGCTGAATATGTGAAACTCTTTTTTTTTTTTTTTTTTTTTTTTTTTTTTTTGTGAGGAGTAAGAGGGAGTGAAAAATGAAGTCTGTCATCTTAGGGCAGAATTGTGCTTCAAATTCCTTTGTTGTCCCTTCTTTATATACTAGTAACTCCATTTTTACTCACGTTAAAGGAGAATGCCTAGGCTGTCCCTCGGCAAGGAATGCTTGCAGGTAGCTGTTTTCTTTAAGGAAGAAAAGCTTTGCTTTCTAGGATTCACAAACTTCAGAGGAACTGTAAAACAAAGAACTGTTACCTCTGAGTATTTTCTTTCCGTTCTTACAAGTGAATAAAAATAAGTAATCCTTAAGAGCCTCTGATAAGGGCCAGATACAGCAGGAAAGGTAAATGAAGAAGTGAGGGTAGGTGTAGCAGAAAAGACAAGAGATAAAGAGCAGGAAATGTCACACATTTTTATGAGGAAGGTGGGGATTTGGGAGATCAGTGGTTGAGCTGAGTTTTCAATTTTGCCATGAAATATTGCTCTTTCTTTTTCATTCCCTCCTTTTACAAAGGTGGGATTAAGTGGCAAGTATCTCCAATAGTAAATTTCTAATGAAGTTGTGAAATAAGGAAAATGGATTTTAGATCCTGGATTTCCAGTTTGTAATTGAATTGGATGCTCTGATGCCTTGCTCCTGACTGCCACCTTGAATTCATTCTGTCAAGTATTTGCATTCTTCTCTCCTATATTCTACTTCCAATCTCAGCACGAACTAATTCAGAAAATTGTGAAATCTTGTTTGAAATCCTCTTGTGTAACACTGCTTAAAAAGAGTATTAGCAGCAGCAAATCAAATAAGATTCAGTATCTCAAGTAAATGCGTACAATTATACATAAATATTTATATCCAGTTTTAAGGCTTGCAAAGAAGCAGTGGGCTGACCTTTGTAACTCAAAAGTGCATTCTGTCATGCGGTAGATCTATCCATTACTGTCAGTCATGCATTGGTAAAAAACAGATTTGAACCAGAAATTGTTCTTACAAGAGATGCTGTCATTAATTAGGCAGTGTGTGCTACCAGTACATGCCTTTTCCCATTACTTGCACTGTGACACAGCTAGAAATTGGTGAATAAAAACGTAAGCCACAGTGTTGCAAGCCCCAGCATTAAAGGACTGTTATCTTCTATAACACTTGCTATTGAGGGTTTGAGACCTGGAGCTGAGGTTTTGTTCAAGGAGCAATGAAAGACTTTGGCCAAAATCGTGGCATTTTTGTAAAACGGTTCTCAGCTGGCAGTGCTGTAACAGGCAGGGCGGCAAGCCCATTCACAGCCAAGGCAGTGTGCTGTTGCAGGGGCCCGGGACAGCTGCTGGAGGCACACGAGGGGTATTGCTGGAAAGCACCAGCAGTATCTGGAGGAGGGCCAGTGTCTACAGAAGTAAAGAGAATAAACCAGCAAATCCTGATTGCAGTCAGTCCTGGCTGAAGATTGTATTTGCCATGGCCCTAAATGTATGGAAATACTTCCAGCACATATCAAAGGGCTTTATAGTGTGTTTTCCCAGTATTTACTAGAATATTCAGTTTAGAGTGACAGCTGCATTGGAGAACCATAGCAGTCATTCTGGACTGTTTGAGTGCTTTGGAAGTAAGTGGTATCCAGAGCATGAGGAGGGAATGCTCTTCAATCTCTGCCAGGTTTCTTTGTCTCTCATGGATCAGAAGTGATAGTATTGAATCTCATCCTCATGCAAGCACTGGTTCTCCAAAAGTACAAGTCTATACATCCCCACTGCTTCTGACTCAGTGCAGTGAAATTGTACACCAAGCCCATTGTCTAATTGTTTATCCACTCCCTCTTTCTGAGGCTGAGACACTGAATAGAGGCAATTCTTTTAGCTCTGGCTTCATGCCTCATAGCAAGGATGCAATTCCTGCCATTTGCTTCAATTTTACTCCTGGCCGAAATCTGAAAGTACAGCACAGTTTTTCTCTCTTACATTTCTTTTTCTCCCTTGGGCCAGTCACATTAGGTAGGATCATATTCGCTGCTGAATTAGCATCTGGTAATTCTTCAGTGTGCTGAATTTTGGAAGTGTGCTGGTCAGTCACACTCATGTTGCTTACATCTTATGTGTATGTATGAGCTGCATAATAGAAATTCATTAACTATTATTAAAGGCTAAATTGTCAGCTTGGAGCTGCTGCTGTTGTATAAAGCTTTGTAAAAGTAGAGGAGCATAGGGAAACTTCACAGACTTTATTTCAGAGTATAGAAACTTGGTTCTTCTGTTCTAGCCACTGTATTACAATGGTGATTTCAATGAATCCAACCATTGTAAAAGCCTATTGAGGAGAGGGCATGTTAATAGATTTTATTTTATTTTTCTTGGCCAGAAGATGGTTGAGATTTAAACTGTGGGTAAGGCTTGGAAGGTGATTCTTCTCCCTAGAAGAAATGTAGAGCTATAAATGAAAGAGGAGCTGCTCAGCCCGTGGCTTGTTTTTGCTACAGTTTTTATTGTTAAAAACTTGATCTGGTGAATCTTAACTATGCCATCTCATTTTCTGTCTTGATGGAAGGGGAATCTTTCATCCAAAGAGCCTATATGACATTCAGGTGGAAGTGAGTTCCTCAGGGATAATTTTGTTACATTATTCCCAGTCAGGAATTTCAAACAAAAATGTTCTAGTGTCACACATTTGCCATGAATCCAGTGTTTCTACACTTTCTCATATATGATTCGTGGATAGCAAAATTGGTTGGTTCATGATGCTTCTCAGCTATCTGTTGTCTTATCAAGGAAGGTGATTCTTATGATATTGCTCACCAGACTGAAAAAGAAAAGCCAAGCAGAGCCCAACGTTTGGAGAAAGGAGGGGAAAAATAAAAATAAAAAATCAGGACAAGGAGAGAGGAGTCTGTCATTTCTGTCCCCCATCTCTCAAGCCAGCACCGCATATCTTCCAATGTAATATCCCAGTGGTTAGAATGGTGGCTGGCAGAAGCTTTAGTGGTTTTCTCTGGGGGGAAAAAACAAAATTCCATGATTTTCACCAGTGTTTACTGGATCAATTTCAGATGCCATCCATTTCTGGCTTGGCCCTTGTGTCTACCAGGCTCCTCAACCCAAATATTAGAATAAGCAATCATTTCTGTTTGGCTGTGGTGAGATCATACCCACATTTGAAAACTTTTTGGGTTTGACTAACTTTCTGATCCAGCTGAATAAATATTAGTGTGTACTTGGTCAGTGATCAATTTGTGACTGTAAATGTAGTCTGTGTAAGAAACTCTGTAGCTGCTGTGGAGCTAGCAAACTGCAGTGGAGAATGAGTTACACTGATCTGCTTTTTGAAGGAGTATACCGGCCCACAAGATCAGATACGGCTTTGTTGGTGAAGGAGGCTAGGCAACAGCAGCATAGTAATTCAGCCTCTCCCACCTGTATGTCCTACTACTTGATGGGAACTTGTGCAAAAGGAAGAATGCCATCTCTTTCAATAGGTTTCCTTCTCTTCTTCCTTGCCTGAAATGTCCAATATATTACTCCTTTCTGGAGAGATAAGTTAAGCTAATGTTGTCACCAGTGTCCTCATTAGACAAGTTCGTGGCTAAACCTGAAGAACTGAACTTGTCTCCTTGCACCTTAGAAGAGTTTTTGAGAGAGAACATACTTTATTTTGCTGCTAGCCAAACTTCTTGGAGGGGTGGAAGCTAACAGGATGAAAGTCATTACTAAATGTTTGAGCTGCAAGCTCTGTATAGCTTGAAGAAAGTTACTTGAATACCAGCTGAATCCTCAGGTGACTTTTAATCTTTCTATTTCAGTAATCAGAGACTTGGGCTGTGGGAGGAAGAAACCAGCTGCAGAAACACTTGTTTTTCTGTTCTTGTGGTTTACTCTTCAGGCTTAGGCAATGTTTCATTTCCCAGCATAGATGCTCAACAGCCCTCCTTTCAGAAGTGTCAACACGCAAATATGTGTTTGAGGAATTGCTACTACAACATATAATGATTACTGTTATTTCTTTTACATTCAGACACTTGTGTGTTATAGGTTAAACAGCCTGCAAAACTTCACTGCAAAATTCATGAAAATTCCCCTGTGTATTTAGGCTTGATATTCTTTGTGTGTAAGCATGTATTATACTACCTTAGCCTTAAAGTAGTCTGCTGCTGTGTTGCGTTAGGTATGTCAGTGAATAACTTCAATAGTTTTAAGCCTAGAACAGCCTCATCCAGTTTTGCCTTCCCTTAAAAACATAATTATGGGGAGTAGAGATGGAGGTGCTTGTATCCCCACAGAATGAAGGTGTATCTTCACGCTTTCATTTAGAAGGTATCAGACTTCATTGTGTAAGGGCAGACTTGAAGCCAGTCTATGCCTTTCAGGAGCCACCACACTCTAAACTCCACGTCAACAGTGCAGTGTGTGTGACTGTCACCATCTCCCACAACACTGGCTTTTCATTCACATGATGATGGAAGCCAAGTTTGATCTCTTTGGATCAACAAGTACTGGTTCAGTAAAAAGGTGTTGGCAAAAACTGCATTGTCTTAAATGAGGCAAAGTATTTAATGTGCTTTTCTAAAAGCCCTTCACAAGCTTGTTGCTGCCTGTATTAGAGACCTCTTCCTGTGACTTTGCCTCCTGGATTCCTCATCTATTTTTAAGTCTTATGCTCCTTCCTGCGCCTATTTTAACTTGGTTGCTGTACAGTTTAACCCCTGTGGGACATGGAGTTTGTGGGAAAGAAGTTGTGTATTACAGAAAATAATTTGGTTTAGTGTGCATGTTCCTCCAAAGGTTTCATAGCACAGGATGTGTAAAAACCCTAATTAGAATCCCATCTAGGGTTTGTTTGTTTGTTTGTCAGCAACTGTAACATCACAAAGGAGCTCACTGGACTGATTGAGAAATAGTAAGGCTATCCTCTTGTGTCTTTGTAATCTCTACCTGTATAATGCCCAGGAGAAATACGGAACCTGAGTCAATGCCCATGGCTCGGGGTTTGTCTGCAATTCTGAGCTGTTTTTCTCACAGCGCACATACTGGTTTGGGCTTGTTGAAGGGAGTTAATCTTGAGAGCTTTTCCTCAGTAGTATCAGTCTGTGTAGTGCAAAAGTAAACAACATTCAGGCCTTGGATCCCTTTAGGTATGACTTGTGCTACAGATTCCCCCAGCATGCTTATGAACTAAACTGCTTGAAGTCATGTTACCCTTTGTTTCACCTTGATTTGCTTTGTCCCAAATCCCAAAAAAAGGTAGTCAGTAAAACAAAGAGAAATACTGAATAAATCCTCTAGAATCAAAAGCTGCAAGTAAAACAAAACTATTCTATTTTAAATTCAGCAACTAGATAGCTCTCTAGTGGCTTAACCTCTGCTGTGCAGAATCCTGAAGACATATCTGTGAGAGCTGGAATTTAGCCTTCGTGGCAAGAATGTCTTCCAGGTGTTTTCAGAGGCATCTTCCTTATGTCTGAGATTGGGCTCAGGATGCAGGTATGAATCTTGTTGATGATGTGGGGTTTGCTGTGTTGCGAACAGTGATCTGTTCCTAGCCCAATACCTGTTCAGCCAGGCAGCCACACAGCCATTTGTTGATAAGTTTTTCTGCCTGGATGTTTCAGGGAAATAGAGGACAAGTGATAGGAGATCCTAAAAGTACCCCGACTTATTGGCTTGCAGAAGCATAGTGAGGAAGGTTCAGTGCTGTACAGCGCCCCTGTGTCTTAACCTTTGCATTGATGTCAGATGAAAAAGAAGGTTGCTCATTTTTGTTAACTATGTTTTGTCTTTTCAAACCCAATGCTTTTCAGTGTTAAGTCATGGTAAGTTAGTAGATGCTCCTTGGAATAACTTGGCACTGCATCAAGTGATTTGTAGGGTTATACAGATAATCAGGTGAGTAAATGCGTGCTCCATGGTTCTCATGATCTGCATATAAAATTTCCATAGAATACCCTTGGAGGCAACTCAAGGAGTCTTTCTTTACCAATCTAAACAAGAATCCCATCTGTATAGGTTAAGGAGGAAGAGGTTTGAGGCTGTTACCCAGAGAGTGGGAGGGGCTCAGGTGTACCCCTTGCTCTGTGGAGGCCAACTGTCGTTGTTGCCAGGAGGAATAGTTGTTTTGCCAGAATCGTCTGGCACCAAAACAAACTGTGTGTGTGTTGTCTTCCAAGAGTATCTCAGACCAGAGCTGAGGCCTGCTCTGGACCATTTCCAGAGAGGCAGGCGGTACCTCTGCCTTTCTGATGCTTGGCTAGAATGATGACTGTGATGATGCCAGGCACAAGCACCTATTTCTAAAGGGGAGTGGGACAAGTAAAAGTGATATGTAAACCTCTATGTGAGGAACTAGTTGTTTCTTGGGGTTCAGCAAAAAAATTGACTTGGCTTCCTTGTACGCAGCCTTGCAGCAGTTCAACTGGCATTGTAATTGAAACAGTTTGTGACACATTCAGATATTAGAAAAGCTGAATAGAGTGTTGTGGCAACTGGTGATTCACAGCCACCTAAAAGCATGTGATATCATCTGTCTCTGTACTGTCTGAGCAGTGGATGTGCTACTGAGTTAACAGCTTCCAGTGGTTATACTAAGCTATGATTGCAGTGGTCCAAAAGGTTACCTTGATAGCTGACCTTCTGCTGTTCAGCCTTCAGTGCTGCTTCCTCTGAGCATAGCGCTGCGCACTTTGCTTTCGGACCATGTGGGAGCATTTTTAGGCCAGATGATGTAAGGCAGAGAGGTGTTATTGCATGCAGTATCCTTCCTAGGAGAGATCTGAGAGCTGCAAGTGTATGTGTAGTGCATGTGGCCTGCTTTCTGGGGCTGCATCAAAAGCTACGGGAAGAGCAGTCCCAAATGTATCCCATCTTGTGTTCGTGTGGTTAGGACTGTACCAGAGACGTGCAGATGAGATGTTCCAGCTTCAGCATGGAGTATAGCTTAGTCTCCCAGCAGGAGCATTCTGGCACAGTGGTGTAAGTACAGCCAAGCTGAATGACTTAGGATTCTATTTGTTGTCTTTACATTAACCCAGAATGTTTCGCCAACAACGAACTATGCAGGGTAGTGTCCTCAGGCACAAGTAGTGCAGCAGTCCTACTGCTGCAGTTCTCCTCTAGCCCCACTTTGGAATGCAGAGCTGAACCTTTTCTTTTTTGTTCCTCTTTAAGGATTCTCTCTCCTTTTCTGTTAGCACTCTCCATTCATATGTGCATGAGTAAGTTTAGTAGGCAAAAATATCGTGTTAGCCCAGAGTTGGGAGGTTAGTTTCTCTCTTAGCTTGCTTGAACAAAGTTGCTTGTATTGTTTTCTGTCTTGTTTTAGACTTCCTCTCTCAGTAGTCGGCCTATTCACTGCTTTGTTCACCAGGAATACGTAATTGATCTGCATCTAACTTCACACTGTGAACTTTGGTGCATTATTTTCAGCATGCATGTTGGAAATTTAACTTTGGTGATGCATCTGAAAAGTATGCACACAAGTGATTTCAGAAACAAGAAAATCATATTAATTGAATTAGATGTTCCTCTCGAAACATCTCTAAGAAACCAAGGGTGGTCTGAGGCTGGAAAGAATACCAGCTTAACCTTTATGGCTTATGTTTACACGCTCTGCACAACCCTGTGTTTTGATGAGGCATTGTTCATAACTTGGCAAAGACCTCTTAAAAAGAATGTTGGCCAGAGTAAGCAGCTTTTTATAATTACAAGAGAAACAACGGGTTCAGATAATTTCAAATGAAGTGTGCGTGGCTCCAAACAGACCCTACTCAATCTCTTCTTTGTAGAGGCCTATACAGATCAACTGCTGTCTCTGCTGTCCTGGCCCTCTGGGTATCACTCTATACCTGAGAAAGGAAGGTTCACATTCATTCAAAAACTGCATGTAGAGAATTCCAGCTCAGGTGTATGTGCCACCTGGTACAGAAAACTGGGAGATCAACGGTATTGGTTCCAATGCTGGTTTACTAAATGTTCCAAACTCATCAGAAAACCATCATGTGATAAACAGGGTTACTCAACTATGTTGTCTGCTCTCAGGGTATTCTGGCGAGTGCTCTGCGAGGGCTGGGGGGAAGAGAAGCATCATACCTGCTTCTGTAAGCATGAATCTGAGGTGGGTATTGGCTCATGTTGAGATAAGGGTTTGATTCATCAAAATGAGGGTTTGTGCTAAGTGTGTAAAGTCCCCTGAAACAGTGAAGGCAGCATCCAAGGACATGGTGGAAAAAGATGATAAAATGTGAGGTATTATGAGAGGCAATATCCAGTGAGGAGTTGGTCAGAACAAAGCATTTTACTCTACCTATAGTTTAAACAGCAACAACAAAAACAGAAAACAAAACAAAGTAAATAATAATAATTAAAAAAAAAAAAAAAAAAAAAACACCAGCTAGTGGACTTTCTTGTTTTGGCTCGTCCACATAGCTGGGCCAGAGCACAGGGAAAGGGCAGCCATCAGCAGGTCGTGTCAAAATGTTGCTTCTTAATTACAGTGAAGGTACGTGAGAGGGCAAGCTCTTCACCCCATCCACGTTCTTCCTGACAAAACTAACACAACGTCAAATGGAAATTTCTTTGGCTGATTCCATTTCTGGGGCTGATGCCCTCGGGATGCTCAGTGGTGGTCAGGGGTGGCTCCTCGTGAGTTCTGGCAGAAGTACTTGCATAGAAAAGGCAACTGGAGAAACTTCCATTTCTTGGTCTCCGGCTACCTTCCCATTTCTGGCAGCAGCAACGTGAAAGAGGACAGATGGGAAATGCCTCCTAGTGCCTACTTGGGCTGTCTGCTTGTGCCCTGCTATCCCACATTTTCAGCTGTAGGGATGGTGGGGCATTGTTTCACTGCTTCTCATGTTTTGGCCGCTAATAGCGTCTGACTTTGAAACGCTAATTTGGGTGCACTTGATTTCCATTTCCAGTCTGTCCTGCTTTGCCGGGCGGGACTGGGGCCGACTACGCACATGACAGAGCATGCAGGGCTGGGGGGTCCGGGAGACGCTCCCCCCGCGGACGGAGCGCCCGCAACCCGGCCTCTGCTCTCGGAGGGTTGCGCACAGCCCCCGCCGCGCGTGGTTCAGGCCGGCGGCGCGCTGCGGCCCGGCCGAGCCCGCGACTACCCGCTTCGGTGGCGCTGAGCCTGGCGGAGGGAGCCGGAACCGCTTCGCCGCGGGAGCTGGCGGCGGGCCCCACCAGCGTGGCGGCGCCGTTGCCCTTTTAAGCGGGCGCCGCCGTTGTCCTCGGGTGCCCCGCGCGGCCGGCCCGCAGCCGCCAGCGCGCTATTTATAGCGGGCCGCGGGCGGGGCGCCCCTAACACGCGATGCGCGGCTCCGCGGCCCCCGCCCACAGGGACGCGCGTGGCCGCGGCGGGCGCTGCGCCGAGTCCCGCCCTCTCCTCGCGACGGGCGGTGGCCGCGCGTGGGTTGCGGGGCCGGGCGGGCCTGCGTGCGTCTGAGCCCTGGCACCGCTCCGCCACCTGCTCCCGCGGCGATGGCGGTCCCCCCTTCTGAGTGCTGAATGGGAGACGTGCGAGAACGCCGACGTGTGTTCTGGCAGCGGCCTGCCCACGCTCTGAGCTGATGGGAAAGGAATGGTGCGTTTTCCTTCCACTGAGGGGGATCGTTTACCGCGCACAAACCGTACTTTGTGAAAGCAGTGAAAAGCCTTTGTCTCCCTGGAAGGACCGTGTAACAGCGTGACACACTTGCGTGTCCCTGGCGTCAAGGGAAAAAGAGAGGCTGTGCTGGATGGGAGCTGTCTGCTTGAGTTTCTTGCGTGAGCCTAGCTGGAGAAAGACATTGCAGAGGAAGGGAACGTGCAACTGCTCTTTTCTTGACTTCCTTTAGAAGCCCTGGAGTGTCTATTTCAGCCCTTTGCCTGTTCCCTGGAACTTGAATTGATATCTGTTTGTCTTTTATTTCTGTACAATGAGAAATACTCCCGTTAGTTGTTACAAAATGACTTTCTTTGTTTCAAGTTCTGTTACAGTGTGGCAACACCACCACTCTCCCCAGTGGCTTTCACATTGCCTGTCTCCTAAGCAATTCTTGCAGCTGCCGTGTGTAGGGTGTGTGTCCATGTTGGGTGTATTTGATTTTGCTTCTCTCCTACGGTTTTCATCCAAACAGCAGCAGACTGCTTCCGCCAATGTCCATCAGCTTCCCCCTTCCTGCACCCTGCAGCATGGTTGCGTGCACTCTGCCATCCAGCTGCTCCCAGCACTGCTACTATCTCTGATCAGCAACAGCCCAGGGAATGACGTACATTGAAAATAGGGCCTGTTGTTTTATAGCCCGTGCCAACAAAGCCGTGTTATAGCAAATGAATGTGAGTCACTGAGTTGGAGTTGGGAGTGTCCTTGAGACATTCCATTTATAACTTGACCAGGTATTAGCGGATTTTCTTGCTTTTCAGAACAAATGCATTGCTACCATCTCCCAGCTCCTTTAATGTATAACAAATCGGCCAGTGGCAGGGAGAGTTTACCTCGGGGGCATCTGAGGTGAAGAGAGCAAAAGTAATCTCTTAAGTGCAGGAACGCCCTCAGCACTTTAAACCACAGCCTTAGAACAGGAGTCTCAAGTGCACATTAGTAATGCTTTTGCCCTTTGCTCTTTGGAGGGGTGATTTGCTCTGCAAATACCTTATGAATCTCATGAGGCTCTGGCATTGTGTTATTTTTCAAAGGTGTCCTCTAGTAAATACCCATTGCATTACAGTATGGGCTTCTGCCACAGCGTATTAAATAATCATGAACAAATGGTATCTTGTGACGGGATTTGTTCTGGTAAATAAAGGTCTCTCAAGCCACACACACAAAAGTACATTTGTTCTGAGGACAAATGAAAAGATCAATGTTGTTTGAAACTGGTGAGAAGGTTAAGTGTCTTATGTCTTTAAATGAACAGGATAAGTGAGGAAGTCATGAAAACCTTTCTTGAGTATAGCCTTTCTTGAGTATACATGTTCTGGAGTGCCATCTTTTCTGTGAATAGTTAACAAATTGAACACAGCTGAACCTAATAAAATCTAGGTTCATGTGTCCACAGACCTTCATTTGCTGTGTGGCATCAGTTGCTGTACTGAGACTAATCATCTCAGGAGGCTGCCGGAGAGGATTTCTCTGCTGATGTCTTGAAGCATTAGGAGTTATAGTCTGAAGTTTGTTGTCTGTTTGTTGCAAAACTGAAATACAAAATCATGGTCCTGAATGTAAAAAAAAGAGTTTAGCTGCTTAGGTCAACCTCAGGTTACAGTGCAAATATCTGTGCTGGATGACTGTTAGATCTATCAGCTCTTTACATACCCCCATTCTGCCTCTGAGTTCAACAGCATGTTTTACTTAGGCACTCTAAATATCATATACCATGAGAGGCTGCTGAAGAGGACGCATCTTCTGCTTTCCCCTGCTTTTTGCTCACTATTTACAGCACATTGTTTTTTAGGGCTTATTACAGCTGTCTCTTGGAGCCACACTGCAAGGGAAGTTTGGGATACTTCCTGCACAGTCACAACATTCTGGCTGACAGACAGAACTCTGGTCTCTTAGGTTTGTCTGCTGACTCAACGGCATCAGAGCCTCGCGTGAGGACTGGCCTGTTTGTATGGGTAACTCTGTGGGATCGTCACTCACATACAATCTAGCTGTGCAACAGGATGTGAATGAGAAGTACCTATCCTGCCATCACACCAAAGCACTTAATAAAGTGTGCTAGCAGTGTAAACACAGTACAAAAATTGTGACCCTTCAGAAAAGGC
Organism: Lagopus leucura; assembly: GCF_019238085.1. NCBI lineage: Eukaryota > Metazoa > Chordata > Aves > Galliformes > Phasianidae > Lagopus > Lagopus leucura. Next base: position 2,938,421 of record NW_024962269.1, read on the forward strand.
CTATTTTTTTTGGTGCTTTGCACTTTCTAATGCAGAAGCTCTCACCTTTTGTTCTTGGACTCACTTTGTATATTTTGCTTTTGGACCATTTCACTTTCCATACTATCAAAACATCTAGATGTCACTTAGACAAGTTTCACACTCCAAATAGCAGACAATCTAAAGGATAATCATCACTCAGACTTTTCTGTCATACTGATCCTTATTTAACCAAGTGGCCTCACTGGATTGGATGCGAGCATACAAAAAAAAATCATTTTTCCTCATCAGATGTTACATGGGTTTTTCACTTCAAATATTTACTTATCAATTTACATTCACATTACATTTGAAGCTTATGATGTAGAAGCTTTAGCGACCTCAAAATTTCTTCATAGGTATGAAGAGTTTAAAAACAAACAACAACAACAAAGAGAGAGGTTGAAAATTCACTGATGAGAGTAAGAGAGCCATGTGTCCTTTCACTTTTAATCCCAGCCTGGAGGTAGTTAAATATCTGTGTTAGACTGCTTTTTCAAACATGCCTATTACCCCAGAAGGGAATACATTAAAATTCCCTGTTAGCATTTAACCTGTTTTGCCTGGGTAGACGATAGTTTGCATAGGATAAATAGGTTTTGCATAGTAGATAGTACATTTTTTCTCATAATCTTTTTCTTTTATAAAACTAATTGCATAAGTTTGGAAAGCTTGGCCTCATACTGTGGGTTGGTTTTTGTTTTTAGTGTAGCTGAGGCAGTAATTGGATTGGGTCACATCTGTGATCAAGTGGTTTTGCAACCGTGTAATCTTACCCTGACTTGAAGTGTGCTATTTCATCTGTGAGTTAATTTTCTCTATGCTGCTTTAATTAAGGGAAGTGGAGGTTACATGCATTTAAATATTAGTGAGAAGCAGAGTAATAGAATGTTGTCAATTACACTGGTTTTAAATCATGAACAGATGTGCCTGACATTCATCACTGCACTGAACAATATAGCTGTAAGACATGCTGATAATAGGTGTAGATGTGAGTATTGCTAAAGCTCCTTTTTCATACTTGGTGAAATCTCTATTGTTTATTTAGATCCAATTGTAGTCTGTATTCTCCTTTCACTTTTGTTAATGTGGATCAGGATTCATTTTTCTTAAAGTGAGGTCTTGTATTTTTGCAAAGATCTGATCCAAAGCAACAGAAAAAACTTGTACCGTCTTCAGCGGGAAAGGAAGGAGTAATCAGGTAATGTAAAAGTGGAGAATCAGGCTTGCAGGCTGTGACAAAAAAGATTTCACATCTATGAGCTTGTATAACTTGAGGTTTAATAAGGAGCTTTTTAAATAACAGGGTTGTTTAAGAAAAATAAGAGCAGTTTTGTTGACACTTTTAAGAAAAATAAATGATGAAAGTGAATATGAGATTCCCTGCTCACAACAAAAGACCTTAACGTACCTTAGCTCCCAATGGAGTTGTTGAAGTTCTCTTGCTCCTGTAGAGGATGAATGCCACGTGAATGGATATTTTCAGTGCTGTTTAAGCTCCCAGAAATTCAGATGGTGTTTAGTGAAGTTTTCAGAATTGTAAATCTCACTCATCTTCAGCAGCGGAAATGAGAATTAGGTACGCAGTGGTGTTTTCTGAAGCATTGTCTACATTGTAAAACATCTGTTCAAAAAGTTCTTCAACAAATCCAGCTCCAATTCTCCTTTTATGCATGTCTTGGAAGTTTGCTGTTGTCTTTGGCAGGAATGAACTGTAAAGAGGCAGTGACTGGCATCTGATTTGAGTCTTCAGTCCATTCTATAGAACTGATGGAAAGAAGCTTAAAAATGTTGTCCTTAAAGCTTACACTGCATTTGATTACTCTCTAAAATGTCCAGGACTTCAGGGGAATTGGACTCAATGATCCTTGTGGATCCCTTCCAACTCGGGGTATTCTGAGATTCTGTGACTAATTATCACTCAGTGGTATTTTGTATTTTCCACAATGAGTGCATAGCTTGTTTGTTTGTTGGAAGTTTATCTAAATGTGATGTGAACTGTGGAGCGCTCCTGTGCTGAAGAGATGTGTTTGTCCTCTCTACAGGCCTTTCTTGTCTGTGGGGTTCAGATTACTTTTTCTAAGGAACTACCTTGGGAAGAAAACTGCCCTCTTCCCTCGCTTATGCTTCAAAACCTGCAAAAAGTATTCTATTGTTTATGACAGGTAAGTGCACTGGATAACAACTGCCATCAGTGATAAGAGGGGTGATGAGTAGTAACAGTTGATTTTAACAGCATAGGCCAAATTATAACCTGAAAATGAAATGAGAGCTTTGTCAGGTCTCATGCTGTCCCACTGCTGACCACTAAAGTTTTGTTAAGCATTCTTTGTTAGCGTGTTTGAGAAGCCTTTGGTGGGCAGGATATGAACTAAAACTCAGGATCACCCCTTGAAGTTCCAGTGTGGACCTTCAGATTTCTCTTGCTCCTGGGTGAAATGGCTTCTATTTCATCTGAGGCTGAGCAGTGCAAATTTGGACAATGACCATATACCAAGATTGCTGAGAAGCCTATAAACCTTTAAGCAGCACTGCATGGAAAGATAAAACACAAAATGGATGTGTGTACGAGGGGAATGCACCCAGTGTTTTGTGCATTCCAGGAGCAGCCTCAGTAGAGACTGGAATTTGAATTCTCATCTGATAACATTCCACAAAGACAACTTGCATTCCCTTCCCGCCTCCCTCTCCTAAGAAATTTCTTTTGGCTTATTATTATTTTGGCTTATTATTATTCTGCCTTGGCTATCAGGTAACTTCTGAAGTGCCAACATCAGAAAAGATTAGTTTGGGTGCTTTTTGTTCAGCTCATAGTTTAGGTTCCCTGGGGTTCGTTACTGTCGTGGATTTTCTCTCTTACTGCCGTTGTTAACAATGTAACTGCTTGATGTTGTTGCTCTAAATCAAGATCAGAAACGTTACCAGGTACATCAGTACCTTTTTAAGTTTCCTTCTACTACTTCCCCCCCCTCCTTCAAACACACCCCTGTTTGTACAGTACAAGGCCATTAGAAAGGCAGGAAAAAGGAGAGGCGATGAGTCATGTTAATTTCTTAACGGCACAATTAAAACACAAAGCCCCACCTATCTTAGCAGGAAAAATGATCTTGGTCTGTACACCTGCTATGCAATATTTTTGTGTTTATTCCAGATTTTTAGTTCTGAATGTAAGTGTGGAAAGTAGGCTGCTGTTTCAGGAATTTGAATTAAGGAAATATTGCTTTTGGACCTGAGACATCAGAGTGAGATCAGGAGAAGCAGATCTAGTACAGTGTAATCATCTGTTCATTTCTGGGTTATGAGCTCTATAGAAAGAGATGCAGAAGTCTGTTTCCTTTGCCTGTGGGTCTGCTAGCACTGATAATGTCCCATTTAAACTCCAACTGATGGTTTTGTAGCTAATATCATAAAGCAGAGAAAATAACTACTTCAAATGAGGGTGCCTTTTTTTTTCCTTCTGACTCTATTTTTAGTAATTCCAGTAATAATCACTGTGCATTTTTTTTATTACAATAGCTTCTGCTTAGCACTATTGAGCAAAGGTGTCAGCTTGGGAATCCAACTGCTAGTGTTTTCTTTGTTTCTCTCTGTTATAAGTATCAGTCTGCCTTTTAGTTGATAGTTGTGTTTTTTAGAAAATCAGGTTTGGTCATATAGTGACAGCTGTAAGAAGCAGAGCAAGACATGCAGCCTAACGGGGGATGATGATTTCCCTATTTTTTCTGCTTTTCTGATTCTAGACAGCTTCTGAATCTGGGAAGATTTAAAGGATGTAGACAGTATCTTGTGTATGACAAGCCATCAGTGTTGTGCCCCATGTCCTCTTCCTGGCACGCCTCTTAGACCTGAACTGTCCCTGGGATCCTGGGAAATGGCCAGCATGTTGCTCTCAGTGTGACTTCAGAGGATTTTCAGGCCGCCTTATCTTCGGTAAATGTGCTAAGGTATGGGTAAGAATCTTTCCTCATAACTCTAATTAGTTCCTAGCATAGATAAAACCCTCTGGAGATGTCAGAACAGATGCTCTGTGGAAATCTGAAAACTAATTAATGTGTAGGAGTTGGAGCTATTTTTTCCTCTTTATTCTCTTACTATTGAGCACAGTTACAAACAGTACGCTAGAGGGAATGAAGATGAGTACTGCCACGTACGTCCCATATGACTTGTTTGCAATGCTGAACTGTGCTCAGGACAGAAGGTAAAACTGCCCTGCAGTGATGGCATACAGGGTGATTGGGAGGGATCCTCTCGGGAGGAAGAGGAGCAAATAATGCCTTTAGTGTGTTTCCATGTTCCCATGTTTCTTGTATCGCCTCACTGCAGGAGGAAGGAGCCACCCTGTTGCTGTTCAAATAACTCCTGAAGCTTTGCAAAAAGGACAAAGTCATTGCCCAGGTCCAGCAAACCTTTTGCAGACGTCTCAGTCCCACCTCAGTACATTGCCTGCAAAAACACAAATATATTTGAAAATGCCTGAGGTGAACTTTCGTTTGAAGTGTGGTCCCTCCGTGCTCTGTTGGCAACATAAAAGGGTGGGCACTTGGAATCTGTCCCTTGGGAAGACCCTTTCCAGGAGGACACCACAAATTTTATTTCTAATGTTTCTTAGAAAAGATAATAGCTCTCTGCAGTGTATCTGTCAGCCTGGGCTCTAATAGGGGCCTCAGTGGAGGTGTTAGGAACTCTACATGCTCTGACAGCCTTCTGCTTGGAACACCCGGATCCAGCACAGACCGCAGCACCGTCTGTTTACAGCAGATAGGAGCCAAGCTGTTCCTGCACGTGAGGAATGCAGTGACTTAAAAATTCTTCCCTACACAAGCTTAAGAACAAAAGCACAAAGCAGTACAGCCAGTCCATGGGCTAGCTGAGTAAAAGGTAGGCCTGGGTTTTGGAAATAAGTTCATATGGTTATGCCATAAGGTTTTCTTATAGATACGCTCTTGGCTTAGGAATTGCCTGTTTCTTTCTCCAACTGTGTTCAAATGCAGTGAAGCACCTGCTTTCCCTTCTGTTAAGGAGAAAGAATAGCTGGGGGGAGGGCAAGGTTGCAGGTATAGGAAGGGGATGGGAACATTCCAAATGCTTTACTGGGAATTGGCAGATGCTCTGGGAGAAGTTTGAGGACCTAGGGATCTTTAACCTGAGTTAATCTGACTTGCCTTTTAATCCAGCATCCCGAGCAGTGCCTGAACACTGCTTGCATCTGTGAACACTAACTGAAACAAGTAACAAAGATAATTTTTTAGAATACATGTTTTTAGTAGAACTAGTTAAAAGCAAATCCTCAATCGAAATCTTGAATTCCTTAGCTTTGCTCTACTTCAGTATTATTTAATGCTCGTTTTGGGTACTACTTACAATAGCAGTGAAGCAGACTTCTTTTTATGGTAGCTATAGATCTACTTACGTATTTTCCAGGAGCTAATGTAATAGTATTAATACTTCTATGAGTCTCTTATTACACCTTTAAGTCCAATTTTCTAACGAGATACTGATGATGTTGTTATTCTGACTTCAGCAGTTTTCTTTGTCTCAGGCCCCGTGAAGGGGTAGTGAAGATAGCCATGATTCTTGTTTGGGTAATTTTGTTGGACAAGGGACTGTTCTCAAAAATATTTACCTGCTTTCCTCATTTGTAAGAGTCTAGATTTTGCTACATCAGTTACTCTTACATTGTGACTGCCTTACAGCATACAGTTCAAATAGATGAATCTACAAAACCTCTGCTTCAACTGATAAGAATTACATTGCTCTTGTTTCAGTTAGTGTAGTGATTCTTCCACCAGCTGATAAAAATCTGCTTATATTAAAATTACAGTTACCAAAACATTGCATTTAAAAGTGATTCTAAACAAAATCTCCAGGAGTTCAACTATCTGATTCTGAGAAAAACAAATTTATCATCTGCCTTTGTCCATATGTATCAAAAAGAGTTCCTGAGTCAAATAATGTGGTCAGTTGGCTGTGCAGTATGTGCAGAGGTTGCTCTGCACCCTCCAGCCGTCGTTAGTACAATTGCACTTTGGCAGTCGCTGGTTAGGTGCATGACCTAATAGATCAGAGAGGGGAATAAGACTCAACTGTGTGAAGAACAAAGCTACAGTCAGACCTGCATGGGGAGATAGAAATTAATTTTTTTAGGTCACATTATCTGTTTGAACCTATTATACAGTCTTAATTCTACTTGTGTTAGGGAAGGGGAATTTTTTTTTTTTTTTTTTTTAAGGCTCGTAGCTCCCATTTGCAGAGATTCACTTTAAAGGTCAGTGTTGCAGCAGGTTTTCGTTGCTTTTTTTTGTTTGTCTCTTTTTTTTTTTTCAGTGTATGATCTTTAATAAAGGCTCTGTGGAAGACCAGTTTAGGTGATACTATCGTTGCTTTGAAACATACTGTACTATTAACCAGCATCCTATGTAAGTGATTAATGTAGCTAGGATACAGCAAGGGAAATAGAGATGGAGCAGCACATTCTCTGCAAATTCTAACGGTAGAAGCTTTGTCACATTCTGCAAGGATCCCCCAGAGTTCTCCCATAATATTTTTTTCTTCTTTGAGTCTTGTTCCGGGGTGCTGACAAGAAGTGTTCTGATTTTGAAAGCTTATTTTGAAAGGAGAGTGGAGAAGAAGCTACTTCATATTTTGCTCTGGCGAAAGCAAGTGGTGGTAGAATATTTGATTTGCGCAAGATAAGTTATTATCAGCTAGTTTCTTAGCACTGGTAAGTAAATAGTGATAAGGTCTAATGACTCCGCCTAACGCCTCTTTCCCTTGCGTCTAAGCCAAACAAGTGTCTTGCTGGCTCCATCTGCTGGACCCTGATGATGTGAACGATACAGTGAAGCTTGGCTGGACTCACACGGAACAAACACGTCTGAAACTGAAGCACTCCATGCGTGTCATGGAAACCGTGAGAAAAGAGATGGGAACATCCGTCCCCAGAATGCATAAGTGTGAAGACTAATGATTTGGAGTTGCATTCATTATGGCTTTTCTAGTTGTTTTGGGACACCAAGAACAACCCAAACCAATCAAATTTACAAGAGAACACATCCGTATAATGTTGGCTTTTACTTTGTCATGTGCTGGTGTATAGGAAATGAGACCTTGAAGATAGTTTATCTCAGTCTGATTAATACAAAATTAATGAATTATGCATAAAACTCTAAATGGTTTCCCAGATACAGAAACAAAAGGGTTGCTTCTGAAGTAGCAGACCATGGAGGATAATTTCAGACTTTTAGAACATGTGTTATTCATGCATTCCAGGCAACAACTCAATGGCTGATGACCGAGCCACACCTGCTGGACTTTGAGGGCTTTCAACTGTCTTATTACACTTATTAAAGTTCCACTGTCCCCTAAATTCATCTCCTTTTCACAGAAAAGGTAAAAATAAATTTACAAGGAAGCTTCTTATTGGGTACTGTGTCCTGCACAGATTACTTTCTTCGAGTAGTCACATACCTACAGTTAAGAATGTGATTTTTTCTGCCTCAGATGCTTGATACATTTAAGAAAGTTCATGTTTTTAACCAAGTCATTGTGGGACATTGTTTTGGGGAAAAGAAACAAGAAGTGTGTTTCATGGGAGTGGTGGTACTTCCCACTGAAAAGGGCCTTTGCTGCTGTTGTGACACAGCTGTCTCTATATCTGAGAGCGTTTCAGTGTTCTAAAACCGAACAGAACAAATTGAGAAGCCATGGAAACAGTGACTAAGATGAGAAAATATTTGCTTTCCTTGCTCTCTCTTCTGCCATGGTTGCACAAATTCTTGGAATGACTGGAAAGAAAGTTCTAAAAAATTTCGTGATTCCGAGATTCTCCGTCACGTAAGGATATTCTTTAATGAAACCATAGGGAATACAGCTACCAGGGGAATATGTGAAGATTAGCCTCAATACATAGAATTGCTGCACAATCTGGTAGTTAGAACATCTAAGAGTAAACAGTTAATGCTGTGGACTACCTGATGGTAGTTGATTGCTAATTACAGGTTTTACTGTAGGGATGTCTCACATTCTTTTAATTTTATGGAAGATGTAGTAACAGCAGGTTTCTGAAGTTAAAGAAAAACATTTCCTAAATAGAATTATTTCCTGAGTCGGTGATGCAATTACGGCTAGCTGGAATATTTTAATTATGATTTCCATTTGTAATCAAATATTACAAAAGCACGAGAGAGGGACTAAGATCTCATTACGTATAAAAAACAGTCTGTCTGAACCATATACCAGGAAATGGAATTAGAAACCTATCAGTCTATTACAGAGAGATGAGGGAAAGAAACCAGAGAACTGTGAAGACTTGGACCAACTGGCAGCATTATGATCCCCAAACAGGCTGTTAGATGCAGAAATGTGAAGCACTGTAAACAATCAGTTCAAGAAATTGTTTTGTGGGAGTTCAGAGCTGTAGTGAAGTTTGACATGGAAAGAAGAACTTTCTACATACCTGCTCTCCAGAACTAGATTCCTGGGGAAGTCATGTCACACTGTGTCACATTGTGGTTTTGTGACTTTGAGAAAGCGTCTTGTCAGTTCAACCATATGAGAAACTATATTTTGTGAGATGCTAAGCACAACCAAGGAGAATAGGCAGACAGACAACTGCAACTCCCCAGAGGAGAAGGAGCAGCTTGGGTGAGCCCAGGTAAGTCAACCTTATCTGATACCAAACGTCTCAACATAGTTTGTTTAAATAACATATTTCAGCTTAGTGAACATACAACTAAACCTAAAATGCTCAATTTAAATATTTGTCAAAACATATTTAAAATACCTCAGAACCCTTGCAGAAATTCAAATGACTTTGTTGCAGAATACCATTAAATTCCATGTCTCTGCTCAAATATGCTTTGGGAAATGCCTTGGTAAATAATGACATTTTTTGCTGTTTAGCCAGAGTTGTGATTGTGATTACAGTTATGTTGCTAGACATTTGTTTCTTTTCCAACTAGCAAGAAAGACAAACCAAAATATCTCCAACAGATACCATTGTTCTTGTTCCTGAAGCAGGTGGAAGTAACAGGCGTTGACCCCTCTTAGTATTTGTTCTATTGTTTAGTAATCAGCCTGGTTTTAAGTTCTAAGTCAAGTGATTAGAAAAGACTTACTGGCCTACACCCAGAATCTAAAAACGAGCATGAGCATGTTCCTTTTTCTGACATGGCTTGACCTTCTTCCCTTTTTATAATTGCTACTATATGAGGGTTAGTATCAGCCTTCTCTAATCTTTTAGATTGCCATTGATTCTTTGAATGACAAACTGTGGCATGTGAATGCAAAGAGAGTGAGATGTTATTGTGAGTTAGCCAGTGCTAGAAAAGTAAAGCACAGCTATGCATTATTTTAGGCTTAAAAGTCTGCAAACACAATCATTTAATCTTTTTACTCAAAGCTAGAGTTTTAGAAACCCTTTGCTTTATTGCTTTCTTACTTACCTGTGACACAACACCGTCACCTTGGGCAACCAGTAAGTCTCTAATAGGAATAAAGCCTGTAGTAGTCCATAGCAGCGAGCAAGCTTAGTAGAGGGAATTAAGAATTAGCCTTTTCTAATACCCTGAGTAGTCGTTTGAACATCCTTTACAGGGCTAAAAGAACTCTGCATTCTAAGAGCTATGGAGAAGACTTTGCTTTTGAATTAAATGTTATCTTGACGTCGCTATCAAGCAGCACAAGCAATGGCACTTTCTCCAAGTCTGTCAAGGTAGGTGCTTCTCATTTTTCTATTTCAAGGAAAACAGTAAGGTAAAATGAACAGGTTGTACACCACTGAGAAAAGAATCATGATACTCTCTTCCACTGTTGTTTCAGTAACCGTTTGCTTGACTCAAAGGTCTTCTGTGAAGTGGGATACTAAATGCGCTCGTTCCTCATTTAAGTGAGCTGAGCGCTACCTGTTTTTTATCTAAGTGATAGAATGCTAAGCACTCTTCAGTATATCTTCAGAAACTTGAACTTAAATTCATCTTAAGCAGTTTAAATTAGAGGTATTCTTTTAATTCAGTAACATGTTACTTTCCTGGAATTCATTAACTTAATAAAGGCATTCTCTGTATTTTTAAAATTTGTTAAAAGAAGAGAGGTACTCTTTTTCAGGGTTTTAAAATGAATAATGAAGATGAATTTTTAGCATCCAAAATATGCTTGAGAGAGCAGTGTATGTATCTTTCAATATATTTTTTGCTATATGCTACAAGATTTGAAGTGGACTAACTGCATCGACCTGGTGTTCACTCTATTGAGCTGTCGCGTTGATCTCTTCAGTCTTTATTGACCTGAACCAAAGGAATACATTTCATAACACCTGCAGTTCATCTCACTTTATCAGCCACACTGAGATTCTGTAGTCAAATAATTTTGAAACAGAGAAGAACTCTGAAATTCTCCAGTGTGTTCACTTTGAGGTTTGGGGGTCAGTTTGTGCTTGGAAATGTCTCAGCAGGGCAAATTGCTGAAGGTGATACGGATCACATCACTGCCAATCTCCAGATTTCAAACTCTTTATTTTCTAGAAGTTTCATCTAAAATCTTTTATTGTTCCAGAATCTCACAGTAAACAGGGATTTAAATGTCACTCAGCTGCTTAAAGTGATTAGTTGCAAAACAGCTTTTCTTAAAAATGCAAACTTTCCCTATTCTGGCCACTTAATAAATAAATAAATAAATGTTAGCAATGATTCTTCTAACTCATCCCTAGAAATTCTAAGGGACTTCCTGTCCTAAACAAAGAAAAAGGAAAATTAGTCATACTTATGTCAGGACGAATATCTTGAATGTCGTTTTAGTTGAATAGATTGAAGAAATAGATTGTTACAATCTAAAATGAGCATGTAACGGAAAGCCAAATGATACCCACACAATAGATTCCCTTGAATGTGTGTTGGTTATGTTGCTGCTGAACTGGAGCTTGGCAGCTGGCTTAGCTGCTAGTAGGCTTTGAATGCCTCAAGGATGAGAAAGAGCCTGCACCTCATTGGTGCTCCTGAGGTGTGAGAAGTTGGAAGCTTTGCATAACTCAGTGAGCAGCAGTCAGGAAGTGAATGGCCTTGCCAGCTTCATACTTGTCAGCATGCACAGAAATTGAACAGATCAGTGGCAGCAATAAAACCTCAGTCTATTGTGGTTGCATCTGCTTCAACTGTGAAGACTTTTTGCTGGGAATTAATGTGTTCTAACTAATACAGCTCAGACATTCTCTCTATAGCACTAGCTATTAATTTCATGTGAGCTGAAGGGGAAGTCTTCAATTCTTCTTTCTACTTGTAGCCTCTTGTTAATTTCTCAGTTGATACACAGTTTTCTGATAATAACACCAATTTGAAGAATATTGTTATGTGCGTTCACCCTTTCCTGAGATAGTCACGTTTGAAAACCAAAAGCTCGAAAGTAAGATGTGGGCAAACATAGTTCTAGCAACAGCCCATCTGCATGGACAGCTGGGGTACAACGAGGGTTAAGCAAAGGTCAAAAGAGTCACTCATTTTCGGGATAGGTATCTGCAAATGGAGTCGGTCAGGAGTGCAGTCATCAGGAGTAATTGCATGTGTACATGTTCAGAGCTACGAGTGCTTGCTTTCAGTCTTGTTCCCACTTCAATCTGGTTGTCAGGCTTCCATCACAGGCAGTTGAAAACCTCTTCCATCAATCTAAGGCCAATTTATAACTGCAAAAATACCGATGAGTAATGTTTCCATTTCAGTGTGTTTCAGTTTGGGATTTTTTTCATTTGCAATTTTAACTAGATGTGTCCTGATAAAGTATGCCTTTGGTGTTGAGTTTCCTGGGTTTCACTAGGGAGCTTGACTCTTGTTTATGGAGTCAAAAATATGGTTACTGCCTTAAATATGTTTTTTCCTTTTAATACCAATATTTTCAGCAAAATCTTGTGGGAAGTCAGATAGTAATGTCTGTAAAATGTAAAATGTCTGATAGTAAAATTGCAAGTTAATTTCATTTAAAAAAAAGAACAATAACAACAAAACCACAATTTCACTTTATGATAGCACCACTGTAATAATTGTTGGCATGATCCCAGAAGGCTTGGATGCGGACCCTGTTGAACAAGGTACTAATCAAACACAGTACAAGAGATGATCTATTTAAGTGCAGTCAAAGAGCTAAATGGAATCCTTAGACTGGATCAATCATAATGTGGTTGTTACAGTTGACAACCATGTCATAACTGCATTACTTTGTCCTTTTGTCAATTCTCCTGTTAAAATACACATATGCTGAGAATTAGCTGCAATGAATCACTATAACAACAGTTTGTAATCTGACAATGGGCCCAATCCTCTGGGTTCTGGAAAAGCCTTGTTCATGCCAACTTCATTAAAGGTGGAATTCAGCCTACTGTTGAGGACTGGCATAATGCCAGTCTATGCTTAACTCTTCTCTAAGTCCTAAAACATGAAGTGCTGTTGTTTGTGAGCTCTGGTAAATCTGACCTGGGGAATTCCACACTTATAAGTTCTGTAGGATTGGGCCAAGACAGCTGCCAGTAGTTGCTAAGGGAAAAAGAAAGAAGTAATGTGTGCTGTTGCATAGCACAGAACACAGTACATCTTGGTGATCTAAAATTTCTTCTGGTATTTTCTTCATCTTCTAGATGAAACTAGAATTCGAACTAGAATTGGACTTCTTTACTTAAAATTTGCTCTGAAAATTCTGTCTAATTGTAGAATATTGAAGACTTTTTTTCAGTGCACTTCTATTGCCCTGTTGCGTATGAAATTTCTCAGACAGGTGATGAAAAGTGTTTTGAGTAGATCAGTAAGAAGGAATTTATTGACTAGATGTGTGTTTGTATGTGTGCAAACACGAACTGAATGTATTCTTTTTCACTTTCATGCTTTATCTCTTCTTGATCAAGAGCTCTTTAAGAATTGAGTAGATCAGCTTGTTAAGTTAAGGAGGAAGCAGAAGTGTGGTGGCCCAGGGAGGATCAGTTACTTTCCAATGCAGGGACCTCTTCTGGCACTTTTGCAGTGGTGCCTTTGCAGAGGTTTGCACGTTCTCCTTTTGGTGCCTCTTGCAGTATGTTTTCAGTAAAACGTTATCACTGTTGTCAACTCAGCAGCTTGGTTAGTGTGTTTCCACAGGTATATCTGTTAGACTTATAATCTGGAGAGACTGGGCTGTGATCATTTTTGTTAGTAACAACCTGCAGGCATGTGAGGATACATTAATATACATATATTTCTGTCTTAAATTTCCCACTTCCACTTTTCAGTCAGATGTTGATGTTTTGATTAAAACATTAATACGTTTCAATTAATTAGAGAGGAAGGAGAGAAGATAGTGACTTAACTGAGATGGTGGAATGGGCAGCTCCCATAGACATGCAGACACTCCTCGGAAAGAATGCACTAAAAAGGACATTTTTATGGGGAAGAAAATGTTCCTGGATGTACTTGATTCCCCAGATGCAGATGGTCAGAAGCCACTGACTGGGAAAGAAGTAGTTTGATGATACTGAGCAGGGACCCATTTTGTAGTGTGGTGATCTGGTGACTGCGGTGCAAAGAGACTACCAGGAGGAGAGCAATAAACTAGTTACATCTGCAGTTAAGCAGAGTCACCAGCTGCTGTATTCATGTGCAGTGAAGCACAGTGAGTATGCTGTTCCTTCTCAGAGTTGCCCCAGTTTAGAGCTTCCAGTTGCTTGCAGTCTGAGCACAGTATTTCTCTGCTAGCCAAAGGGAGGATGTCCCACCGCCAGCAAAGCATCTTTGTGCTGACATGCAGAATTTCTCTCTTCTGGAAGCTGTCTGCACTGCTTTGCTCAGACAGAAGGTGAACTCAAAGAGTCTGTAAGAGTCTTTAGTGTAACAGTGTTCTGCTGTGTTTTATATATATATACTTTTTTATATATATATATATATATATAATAATAATAAATATATATATGTTATATTATATTATGTATATGTATGTGTGTGTATATATATGTGTATATATATATATATATATATATATATATATATTTTCCCATGAATGTATGCAGTGTAGTTTAGAAACCTGCTTATAGAGCTCTTGCTTTATGAAGCCACTTTCAGGTCAATTCAGTGTGCAGCAGAAAATGCACCAGTTGTTGATGTAGCCACGGATGGCCTGTTCAACAGATACAAGTTTTGCACATGGGAGTTTTTCCCAGGTTAGTGAGTAAATATATAGTCCTAGCTGACTGGAGAAAGATTAGCTTACATCTGAGGGCTTAATCTATAACATAGACTAATCTTGATGTGATCCTATTACTGCAAGGTCAGGTGGGATTTTACTAGTGTTTGATTGTCTAGTTTTGCTCATTTGACCTGGGTGGCTTGTAGTTTGTTTTTTTTTTTTTCTTTATCCGTGTCTCTGAGACTTTGTAGTCAGGAGAAGGAGAAACAATCCCAACCACAAAAATGTAAGGAGATGCACAATTAAAGGGTAATATAAAAGGAAAGACAGAAACCTCTTCCCCATTATGTTATCCCTTTATCAATGTAACATTAAAATGTAGGAAGTAGCAAAGAAATTCCGCCATCATCTGTCAGATTTTTGGAGATTTGTGTAACATGAGTTGGCCACATTATTGTGATAAGTGTTCCTAGTGGAAACAGGTAACATGTAACTGAAGGAACTTGGAAAGGTGGGAAATGGCTGCTAGACAGAGGGCTGAGTTGTGTGTCTACTGCAGCTAGTTTCCATTTGGTTCTTAGTGTAAGACAGCATGGCAGGCTGGTAGCTGTTATGTTTAGGTCTTGCTGGTAGTGATCTATAGCTGATCAGAATCATTTGTTTCCAGAGATCAATGGCACCTCTCACCTGAGAGCGAGTGGAATCTAATTTTCTAATGAGCTGGTAAGAGGGTAAGGTGCCTGTGGGAATGTATGATGTTGTCTGCCTTCAGCTGTCCCCAGGAAATCAAGACAAAAGATCAGGAGTTTTGTTCTGCTCTTCTATAGAGATTGTCAGCACAATCACATTTATTATCTAGTGTTCAGTAGACAGATGAGTGTAATGGATTTTTCTACTAACTGGCTTCTTAGTATCTTCGTTAATTCAATTACATTCCACTACTTTGAAGCACATTTCTTTTTCTAACAAATTTCTGTCAACACAGAGCAAAGAATTGCAATCAGAATTCATCCAGTGAAAAGCTAAAACTTGGTGTACTGTCACAGGCCTCAGTGAGCTAAGCAATGAGAATAAATGAGGATCAGCAATCCAACGGGAGGTGCTAAGCTCTTGTTGAGAGACCATCTAGGAGATGCTGATTCATTACTTTCTGATGTGTGAGAGATTACAGAGCTGCGTTACCTAACTATCATCTGAGACGAGTAAATTTAGCAGTAAACAGGCCTTTCAGTTCTAGAGATAGAATGCAGGAGCGGGATCAATCCTATTGGATTTATATTCATCTTCCTTTGTTCTTAACCCTGCTGATATGTGAACTCTGAACTACTACTGACCCTCGTAAGTGAGCGCTCTGTTAGCAGTTGGGGAGATGACGTTCCCAGCCAACACCATCTATTTATTTTAGTAAGCTTCAATAATGTTGGCAAAGCACTTGATAGCAAATTTATCAACATTCTAAAACTCGTTACTATGAAGAACTCGTGGAATTGTCAATTCAGTTGAGAATGCTCTTGTGAAAATGTAAGGACTGTTTGCGCAAGTATTTTGTACACAAATAACATACTTCCATGTGTCCAAGGGCTCCAAGTGATTTTACAATGATCAGGGAGTTAAGAGTATTTACAGAGATTTAAATGTTTGCTTCCTTTATTCCAATGGAGAAACTTGCACGTTGACCCCACAGGATCACAGAATCACAGAATTGTAGGGGTTGGAAGGGACCTCCTGAGATCATCGAGTCCAACCCCCTGCCAAAGCAGGTTCCCTACACCAGGTCGCACAGGTAGGCATCCAGGCAGGTCTTGAACATCTCCAGAGAAGGAGACTCCACCACCTCCCTGGGCAGCCTGTAATTGTTTGAATCTGATATCACGGCCAGGACGAGAGGGGCAGAATCAGATATTTACAACTGTGTTTTATGTTGAATTCTGACTTGCGGCTGATCTGCATTTCATATTCTCATTCTCTTTATATAAAAAATATTGCCTATCCCTCCAGGACTTCTCTAATAACAATTGACATTACTTAGATCAAATTTATGTTATGTATATATTTAATTTTCTCATTTGAAAAGCTGTTTTCACAGTCAGTGCCGACATGATTGTGTGTGATACCAGTACATTATGGTTTAGGAAAAGTCATGAAGCAATTAAATTCCTTTCCTTAGAAGCATATGGTTTGGGTTTTTTTGTTTCTTTGTCTTTCAAACAAAGATGGGAATTTCAGCAGATCTGTAACCTTTTTATCAAGC
This sequence comes from Lagopus leucura, assembly GCF_019238085.1. Lineage (NCBI taxonomy): Eukaryota > Metazoa > Chordata > Aves > Galliformes > Phasianidae > Lagopus > Lagopus leucura. The sequence continues at coordinate 2,954,820 of NW_024962269.1, forward strand.
TAATATAATGTAAAAGGCTAATTTAATTCAATGTTAAATGTTAGACTTTTTAATTCTTATATTTCCCGAAGGAGGAAAAACAAAATAGTATTAGAAAACACAGTGCTTCACATTCCAGAAAATGTGTTCTACAGAATATCCACCAGATGGAGCTCATGATGCTTTAAAAGCAAAAACAAACAAAAAAAAAAAAAAAAAAAAGGGGGAAAAAAATGTTTCTGGTGAGACAGAAGTTGCAAGTTAGCCAGGTGGAGTTAAAAAGTACTCATTATTGAATATACCAAGTGGATGTGGTACGTCTAAATATTTGTTTGGCATTTCACAATGAAACATAATTCTGTGAATAAGAGAACTGATAGCCTAGCATCTAATGGAAGGCAAAACTTTCCAAAAGCATAATTGAGAGCAATTAAATTACCATCCAATAGTTTCTTCCTTAATTTCAGGAACTTTCAGGTGGAGTACAGTAGATGGCCTTGTTTCACTGTTTAGCATGTTGCAAGTAAGCAGGTTTCCAGCTCTCCTGTTGCTTAGTCTCGTCTTGTTTCCCAGGGTAGGGAGTGGACTTCTGTTACCTGTTGTAGGTGTTGTCTTGAGATGGGGAGCAGAAGTCAGCATTTGTTTCCAGGTTTATGGGTTCTTTCACTCAATCCTGAAATCAGTGGAGTTTTGTGGACTGATATCTGATGATACAACTTCAGAACTTACTTATGTTTAAATTTTTTTCTCTGGTTTGATTTTTCCATCTCTCTCCTTCACTGTCTTTTCAAGTCCTCTGTTACTAAGTGAGTAAGAGAGATTCTTTCAGTCTTTATTTTAGTTGCTGGTGGACAATGAAACATTGTGAGTATATCTAACTAGCTTTGTTTGAAACTCCAGTATGGCATTGCAAAAAGTGGCATACTGGATACTTACATGATGACAATTTTTTGCTCAGCTAAAATGCAATAGAAAAATCTTAAGGTTACTGTCATGAAATCCAATGCTCATTTAAATCTGTGTAAAAACTCCATTTGGTTTTAAGATTGCGATGCTGAAACTGACTGCTGCCTGTGCTTATACAGTATGTAACTTTTATAATGGAAGCCTACCACCAATGTTCAACAATTCTGCTTTTGAAATCAGTCTTTTTGAGCCTTGGATATAGGATCACAGCTTGCACCCACAATGGATTCCTGGTGCTTCCATCTAGCTCCTGTTTGTTGTTACAATAAAAGGGCTATCATTCAATTTTTATTACAGAATTTAAGTGACTATGATAATGTATAGAATGCTTAAACCTTGTCTCATATGTAGGAGAAAAACTGCCCATGCTCATTTCATGACTGTATCTGTCCAGTTCCTCTGAATTAATCAGTTTCAGAGGTAAATTATACATGCAGGAGAAGGAGCTTTTTTTACTCCTATTTATAACATTCCAGTCATTTCCAATTGTAAGTCCTGTCGTGTGATTATTCACATCAGGTCGCTGTTCAAGACATGGTGACATTTTTCATCTCTTTCCATCAGCTCCTGTTATGAACAGTTTAGTAGCATGTTAAAATGGGCTTGGAATACAACACAAATAGTAAACTGCTTTGCTTCCTGTAATGACTGACAGTCTGTGAACTATTTACTTACAGCTCACCTACATGAGTTTCAAATCACTGATTTTGCAAGTTACTACAGAATTATTGTTCTTCATTACAATTTTTATTTTTTTTTATTTTTATTTTTTTTCTCCGGAGAATTCTGTATTTATTGAAACCTTTTTTTGGAAACATTCCTATTTTCCTCACAAAACTGAACCCCAGTAGTTTCACCAGAAATGCTACTTTTATAGGAAATGAATTTTTTTTGTACAGGATTATATCTGCATATTGCATCATAAACCCATTTCTTTTTGGCACTCAGTTCAACCAGTTCTACTGTATTCTCAAGTTTGTAAGAAACTAACTGGGTCTGGGTTTAGTTCCATTAGTACTTGCATTAAATCCCAAACCTTAAATTTCCAGCATTTGCCCTGTAACTAACACCAATTGATTTTAATGAGGATCTGTCTCCATTCCTCATTTCTATGTGGAAATGCTTTACCTATGTCACTGGTTGGAGAACTGATGAGTAAAGTAGGCTTCAGATAAAAGGTGTTACTTTATCCAGAAGGAAATGTTTAACAGTAACTGTGTTTAAATAAGCCTCCAAATATCAGCACTGATATCTTTAGAAAAGTTTTGAGGAAAGGGACAAAATGACAGCATTCTTGTAAGCCACAGATGTGTTTCTGTGAGGGATTATTTAGCACTGTTTTCTTATCTGAACTGCACACTTGATGTCGCGTTTTAAATTTGGAAGAGCAGCTAGTAGCAAAGTACTCACTGTGCCAACTGATAGAAAGCTTGGTACTAGTTCAGTGCCTAGGGCACAAGCCATTAGAACCAAGCACTGTGTGTAGATGCATTGTGTACACAGAGATTGTTTTCACTCTCCTGGTACTTGTACCTTTTCATATACATACCAAAGAAATAAATAAACATGGAAAAAAATTTCAAATTTCCTTTTCCCCATCCTCTGCCCACAAAATAATTTGTGAACTCTGCGGAACATTTACATTTAATCTCTAGTAACCTGGCATCTGAACTCAGCATTCAAACTGGATCGCTGCTGTCTTTATTTTCTTTTCCTGTAGGGCTTTGCTTACTTTGTTTTAGTGTCACTCAGTTGTCTCTTCACAGCTGTAAAGTCTAATTTGCATAAAAACTTTTTTAATTATGTATGTAGCCACATGTGTTTTAAAAAAACAAAAGACAACAAATGCATTTTTCTTTCCCCAGCTGGAAGACCTAGCCAGTCACAGACTGCCAGGATGTGACAAGTGATTCCTCAGAGCACTCCCAAGGTGATTATATGTGTGCCACCAGCTCTGTCATTTGAATTGGAAATTGAATGTGATGCAGTAGGGAAGGAATCCACTGTCTGGTTTCCACCTTTTTAAAAACAGAAATAAGATGTTACATGTCAGTTGTCTGAATTTTGTTGTTTAATTAAGTGACATTTAAAGTCCAAATATATATATATATTTTTTTGCCTAGGTTACAACGGCATTGTTTTGAGGATATGTAGTTCACAGAAAAAGTCATCGACTTTTCTTCACCCAGCAGATACCAGTCCCCAGCAACCTTCAGTGTACTCATTCTGATGGTAGGTAACTGCTGAACAGTATTCTGTCTATACTTCATTTCAGGGATAGAAACCAAAGAAGAGCGGTTGAAACATGTAATGGCTGATACCTACAAATGAGAGAAAACAGGTACATTAGTATAAAACTGGGCTGTGTGAACTCTTGAAGGGAATAGAAGACATGGTGTTCTCACTGTGAGTTTTGTTCTGCACAGGAAGCTATATATGATTTTTATAGAACTTGATGTAAGACTTTCTACGTGTACCTTATTTCAGTTGCAGTTATTCAGAGCTAAGAAAGATGCCAAGCTCTGTGTTGCAAAATTATGTTGGTTTTTTGTTGTTGTTGTTTTGCAAATAATAAGTGCACTTTGGCTAGCAAACCATCATGCTTCCAAGGAAAAACACTATAATTTCATGAATTTCTTAAGTATCTTCATAACATGAAAATTCAGAATTTCTGTATTTTGTCTATTGCATTTAGGGTTGTATAACTTTGGAATTTTTTGTTCGTCTGGTTTGGTTGCTAGTTCTCCTCCATCCCTGAACTCTGCAAACTTACTCCTTATTTAAGTCTTATCCAGGTTAACATTAAGATGAGAAATAATAGGCCTGCCTATAGTGTGAAAAAATGGGTTTTATAATTCTGAACCTAATGTCATCAACTGACCAGAAAGAAAGAGATTTTGAAACTGAATGACAATAGTTGTAGTAGTAGAGCTGTATGATAGTAATCAATTATTCAAGCTTGTGGGTTGTTTTTTTTTTTTTCATCCCCTAGTGTCTCTCTCATCATCTGGAGCTCTTTCTATGTACATCTTTCTCTGTAGTTTGGTATTAAGTCACTGTACCGTGCTGTGGAGCATCACCCCGACTGTTCTGCATTTCTGTTGGACAGTGCTGTGTTTAGTTAATAGATTCTCTATTTCTCTGTATCCCTCCCTTTCTTCCCTCGTTCTTTATGTATTAGGTAAGACAGAAAAGTAGCTATAGCACAAATGCAGAAGCATTCAAAAGAACAAAAAAAAGAAAAATTTAAGGCCTTATTATTTCATTTTTAGTAAACAAAAAATTTTAGTTAAAAAAAAAAAAATCCAGAGAAGTGTGTTTTTTTTCTAAATGCAGTAGATTTATAATGGACTGTGGTTTTGCAGCAGGACGTTTTGCTTCTTTTGGCTAATAATGAGACCTAGCAGTTCATGGCTTTCTGGTTTTAGTACATATAAGTAATGCACTACTTCTTTGATCTATGTGACTCCCAGTCAGTGAATCCCAATATGTAGATGTTGGGAATGGAGAAAGCTGAAAAAATGTTACAGTCTGAGGAAATGAGAAAAGTAGGATAATGCTGTTTGTTGGACCACTGAGAAGCCTGTGTAACTAAACAACGATGTTCTTTCAAACATTAAAAAGATTGTCGCTGTTTGAAGTGCTCAAGGCTCCAGAATAAGGTGTGCTAGTACCTAGTTTTGTTCTCTTGTTCGTTTTTCAAAAGTTAATTTACTGTGGCAAAATGTCTGATTTGGAAATCAAATGGATTGATCAGATGAGTTTCTTGCTTCTTTCCTTTAAATTGATGATAGAATGTTCTTCGCTTTCTGCTTCATCTCATTTGAAATGGACCCTCCATCTTCTACTGCAGAGAAACTGTAAGAAGTTTCCCTGCAGCTTTTTATGCATACTATAATGAGGAGAAACAGAAAAGGAAAAAAAAAATAGGAAGAGGCTGGATTTTTTGAAAGTAAAAAATATGTAAAATAATGAACTGGCTGTGAAGCCAGCCTACTCATAGGGAGTATATAAATGGGATTCATAGGATTAAATATTCTTGGACAGTCATTTTGATGTTTCCATTTATTTTCAGACTGGGAGAGTAGCAGGTTTATCCTGCTGGTAACTGAAAAGCAGGTGGGTTTCTGAAGATTTGAATGTCTTTAATAATGGGTAGTTTGCAGCACCACAGTGATTTTAGACTACCTTGGCATACATGTCCTCCTGCAGGAAAACTCCTGATGAAGTAGAAAATTGATTTGCTTGTTGGGACGCTTCTCCAGATACTTTGGTCACAGACTTTGAAATTGAAGTATCTTGCTAACAGTGAGATTTTTTTTTTGCACTTTAGTTGCTCTTTTATGGGTATTCATGGTTTTGGGTTTTTCATAATTTATTTGCCAATTGATTTGGTTTTTTTTTTTTCCAATATACTGAAGGTGATTGACAGGCGTGTACTTTCATGTCACAGGTTGTTTAGATACAGAACCAGTGTAAAGGTCTTTCACTTCTCTGCTGTGCCAGATTCTCATCCATTGCCAGCCACATCCTGTTCCAAGAGATTACCACTCTTTCCTCCTCCAGTGCTAATTTGAACCAGATCATTATACAGATCTGATTTAGACCACGCAAGCTGTTAAATCAGCTCAACTGATGAAGTGGAAAACTCCAAGGAGAAACAGGAACCTTCAGCAACAGTGTTTGTTTAGAGGGATTGCTAACGTGAGACCAGTCCTAAAACTACAAGCTGTTTTGGAAAATCGATTAAACTTGTGCTTCTAAATCACGAGAGCTGATGAAAATGCCAGCGTGGTGCATGCTTCCATTCCTTTAGCAAAGTGGGATCCACCCCCACAGTGTTGAATAAGCACAGCGGGTGCGAGAACATCAGCAAAACTTAGTTGCCTGATTTTTCAGCTGGGGTTAGTATTTAGCAGCTTCTGTTTCATTGACTGTTGATGGGCTTTCACCAGGCTCTTGGAAGGTCTCCTGCTGCTGATGACTTGTGAAAATCCAGCATAATCTTTAAAATATATTAAAAAGGGTGTACAGGGAGCTTTGGAAAAAAAGTCCTAGAATTGCAGATCCAAGATAAAAAAGTGAATGAATTTGTTATTCACGTTTTACATTGTATCCTGGAGAAGGGAATCATATTCTGAATTTCTACGTTCTGAGAGAAAATGGAAGAACACCAACTGATTAAGTAAAAGGCTTAAGAGCGATTTTGACACCCATGATGTCTTTCTGTGGCAAAAATGGCCCTGTGGATTTTAACTTCAGTGTCTAGAGTTTTCTTAAAATGGAACATGTAAAAGTAAAGACAAAACGAAGAGAAGCTGAGAAATGAAAGAAATGGGTTACAAAAATCAGCTTTAACTTCCTTTTTCCTATCCAATAGTTTTGGTTTTCTTTTGTTTCATTCTAGGCATCTGTAGGTAGCTACCTGCTCCTGGTTATAGCAGGATTGTTTATTTGAGAGCTGGCAGCTCTCTGAAGATGGGAGTTGAAGATAAGCTTTTTACAGTGAAGCTGACATACCCACTTACAGAACTGAAATGAATTGCTCCAACTGCTTCATCTTTTGTTTTTCCAAGTGAGAAAAACAGAAAGGAGCACAATCCTCATGCTACAGCACTGAGATCACATTCTTGTACATTAGAGCATGACAGACGTTGCCTATCTCAGGACAGATCTTTTTACTATTTCTATGCAAAATATCTAAGGACTAATTCTATTTAAATAAAATAAAGTTTTTAAAAGCCCCCAAATCTCTCTTCTGTGCTCGGTGTTTGCTGGGCAACCTTTGTGTTTAAGCCAGCTGAAGTTCTGGACCTTAGAGAAAATGGAATTCTCGTGCAGCAAGATTCAGATTGCTGCATGAGAATTGCTAAGTAAGAATCATTTAATCTTCAGTCAGCATGTGCTCATTTTTGTCTTTTAGCAAAATGCCATCTGTCATCTCCTGAGTAATGCAGTCCAGTATCAGTTCAGGAAATTGTGCTGCTGGAATATGATGCCAGTTTGCGAGGTAGCATCACTAGCAGGGACAAGTATGCACCTCAGCTTCATTCATTGCATCTGGGCGTGTGTAGTGCCAAAAATTAAAAAAATTTAAAAAAATTTAAAAATTTTGCAAAAGAGGTAAAAGAGTTTTGAATTTTTTTTTTACTCCTTGACAGCATTCATAGTGGGTTTGTTTAAACTACATTGCAAAACAAAAGTGCTCTCCCTAATACAACTTCAAGCATAGCTATTATCTGAATACTTTTCAGTTTTATTTATAATTAGCAAATAAGATGCTAGATCACGAGGATGTATTGTCAGCTCTTGATCAGACTCACTGCTGTGACATTTAACCACAATCTGAGAATATGATTCAGAATGTAGCAATCAAAAGTAAACTTTTGTGGATGAAAAATGCAGGATTGGATAAATCAAGTTCTGGTGTAAATGGAATTCCTCAGTGATAACAGTGTAGAAGACTAGAAAGTAATTGCAATGCTTTGCTGCTAAGTGTGGAAGCAGTGTGCCTGGCACCCACACCATCTTTGCAGAGGTACAAAGTGGTTGAAGCTGAAAACCCTAAGTAAATGAACAATAGGATTGTGCAACTCCTTTGTGTTATTGATATTTCCTTACAGACACAACCAGGCAGATTAGCATTCCATGTGTAGATTTCTGAAATGTCCTTCTTGATTCTCTGTGCTGTTGTCCATGTTCTTCTTTAAAGCAAACTCTCACAGATTCCTTACTTTGAGAAAACAAGCCCTTTTGGAGCCAATTAGATAAATACTAGTTGATAATAATTCCACTGGTCTTTTAAAGCACCTTGCCTCGTTCTCATTTCTTGTTTATTCTTTAATAACTGCCTCCTTTTGCTTTCACTCTGCATATTTAGACACAATAGTACTAAATATATGAATGGAGCTATTCACAGAAATCTGTAAATATAATACAAATATAATACACGGCACACCTTGTTTGTCACAATCCATATGATCTGATTGTCTAAAATCTAACTTGTGATCTTATGGGTTGCTTTCTTTTAAAACCTTAGATCTACTGTAGGCACACTCTCTGTCAGCAGTTACCCTTCAGCATCGCACAAAGCCTGTAACCTATAGTCTGCTGAGGACCATCTGCTCTTTTCATGTGCCTTTCTACTGATACCAAAATAATTTCCATCTGACTGCTCTGCACTTTGCACAAATAAAAACCTTTTGGGCTGCTGCTTGTAAAGTAGATTTACCTTCAATCACCATTTATTAAATCTCTGTCCATTAAAAACCATAGCTTGCAGAAGCTGCGTGCATTAAGCCTGATTATAGAGACGGTAGAGAGAAGAGGGAGGGGGACAGCAGTACATTGCCTTGTTTTTCTACTTGTCTACTGGCTGGTAACATTTGTGATAGGGTGCGTGTCAGAACAGGAGTCTCATTTCTTAGCTTTGAATTTGTTTTATGCATCCGCGACTCTTTTTATTTAAGATGTAACTTAATGATTGTTGGTCTTGAAAAAGACCGCTCAGACTGTATGACTAAAATCAGAGTTTTCTTTGGTGGTGGGGTACTAGGTTCCTTATGGAGGGTAAGGGCCAGGGGACTATGAAGGGAAGAGGAGGAAAGTTCACAGGTTCCTTACGGAGGATGAGCAGCTCCTTCAAACGCACTTCATTTAAGGGCTCAACATCTGGATCACAAAAGGTAAGCCTGCAATTACCCAAATAGCACAAGGTGAGGGAAGCAGCTGGAGACATGCTGTTTGTTTTCCCTTTGGTTTTTTTTAATAGCTGGTGTCACTTTGAATGAGAATGATTTTCTTTCCTTCTGTACAGTTTTTTTTTTTTTAAGTTCCAAAGGTATTTGTCGTGTTCATTGCTTTGGTTCTGACAGTGGATCTTATCCTTACTATGGGAGTTCATTCACAAGTGCACGCTGTGTTAAGGATCTTTGTGATAAATATCACCAAATAGGAGCAGCCTAATTATTTCCAGGCAAAAAAGTATTTTAATTTCTGGTATTTGCTGCTTACACTAAGTTTAGATGCAATCAGTGAGAAATCTGATAGGGTGTATAAAAGGGTTTTGATGTGATTCACTGAACATCTGCAGCAGATAGACTATACCAAAAACAGTTTGTGGTTGGATCGTGCTCTTTGCAGTATATGAATTAAGAAGTCAAGGAGGGAAAAAGACAGATGAATGCTTTATAATATGTACTTTCACTCTGTTCTTGTCATAAGCTTACTAGTTGTAAAAGAATATTGAGGCTTTTTGGTAACCACTGAACCACTCAGATTTTAGCTGTGAAGGGATTTTGAATATATCTTTTGACCATGGATTGATGGATTCATTTGGAACAAATGTAGACTTTAACTCGGGATTATGTAAATTGCATTTCAACAGACCTTTCTCAAATTGACTCCATTCAAATAATGAGAAATAGATTTATCTTCTCTTCTAACCCCTCCAGACCCCTTGCCTTTAATTTCTGCTGATCATCATGATGTTAACGTGACAGATTCTAATTAGGAAGGTGAAAGTAAATTTGAAAGAGTAAAATTGAGGGAAGGAAATGTCTAGCAGCATCCTGGGAGGAATGTTACTGACACTAGCAACTAATTATCTGTAAAAATGTTGAAAACAAATTCTTCTATACAATATGAAACGTTGGCCATTCTATTGCTGCAAAAATAGCTATGTCTGGTCTGTGGAGACTTTTTCAGCAGAGATTGATGGTCACGGGCATCACAAGATGAACAATAAGTGATGAGTAGGGATAAAATCGCTGTAATGGTCTTCATATGGTTTTATATGGTTTTATATTTATATTTATATATAATAGTCTTTATATGGTTTTATAAAAATAACTAGGACCATATCTCTTCAGTCTGCTGAAGAGACTGTCATCCTTTTGCATGTAATGTCCACAATATAGGCCATATTACAGATGCTGAGTGCTAGAAAAAGAATTAGTATTTCAGTTGAGTCCTTATGTTTCCTTGTTCCCAGGCCCCCAGCACGCTTAAAAGATGCAGAAAAAGCTCTAAGCGTTTCCAATGGGTTCGTTGTTTTTTTTTTTCTCTGCTGATAAGCGTAAAAGCACAGTGGAGGTTACAGTGTCAGCTAATACTTAGCTAAAGAGTTGCATTACTTGCACCATTACTTCTTCAGATATCTAGTGGCTATGTAAAGACTGAAAAAACAGGCTGTTCTCCAAGACATTTCCATTTGCATGAACAACTGTATACTGCTTGCTTTGCCAACTTCAGACATTAACAGTAGTTCTCAGGCTGTTAACTTTATTGAGTAATACAAAGGAACAATTATAAAGAAAATGAAAGATTGGAATCTCTTTTTTAAAATGTTCTTTTCTTTATTCATTATCACAGGTCATATAGTAGAAAGTCCATAATGCATGCACAGTGCTCCAGGTGCAGTCATCTTTTTCATGTTCACAAGTCTTATCTGCCAAGAATATAGACTATTGTTTCCTGAATGGAATAAAGTCAGAATGAAAAACCAACATGAAAATTGCTTAATCTTGTCCCTTTACTCCTATGGGTAAGGCTAGACAAGGAAGGACAGAAGGAACACCGTGCAGTTTTTATTTTTCATAATGAGGCTAGATATGTGTGGGTTTTTTAAGTCATTTTTCAAAAGCTGCAAATTCCCTTCATGTCTTACTTGTTACAGTCTTTCTAATTCTTTTGTTGTTTCTTTAGACATGATATCAGGAAGAAATTCCTTACTGTGAGGGTGGTGAGACACCAGAACAGGTTGCCCAGAGAGGTTGTGGATGCCCCCCTCCCTGGAAGCATTCAAGGCCAGGCTGGGTAGGGCTGTGAGCAGCTGGGCTAGAGGGAGATGTCCCTGCCTATAGAAGAGAGGTTGGAACTAGATGATCTTAAAGGTCCCTTCCAACCTAAACCATTCTGAGATTCTGTGATTCTGTTTTCGTTCATGCTCATTTCCAGAAGGAAAACAAGCAACTTCTGTGAGGAAAAAAAACCATTATTTATAGTTGATAATGGATTTTTTTTGTTGTTGTTGTATAACGGGCTGGGAATGATTCTTCTGAGAAGTAATGTCTGTTGGCTCTGAGATTAATTTTGCACTGTCAGCATACATGCAAGTGGAAGCCATCATCTCTGGGAACAACTATGTTGTAGATAGAAATTGGGTGTTTTTGTGCTCAGGGAGAACATTTTGCAGCGAATGTGAAGTTTTGCTAATGGTATAGCTGACAACAAGGAATGAAACTAGTCTGGAATGTGTGTGTTTTACAGGGATTTAGTGCTTTTTGGATCCATTAGAGAAAACTCAGAGAGGAAATAGTTATATCTATACAATGTGGCTAAACATACAGATTTGTAATGATAATTTCACCTGTTTTTCCCTTTTAACAAGAGTGGATGTTTTCCTGATGAGTGTGTAACAGTGTGGCCCTGGTGCATGATTTTGATGCCATTTTTACTGCAATAGGGCTGAATAGCAAGAGTAATTAAAATGTCCATCTCTACTCTGCTTAGCTTTCTTATGTGTTCCCCTGATTTTGATGGCAGTGCTCCAGAGGAAGATGGCGTTATGGAGCAGTTTTGCAGAAGTGCCTGCTTCGCAGTCACTGCTTGCTCTGCCATTAAAGGCATTATTCTGTACCTCAGTGTTCAAAGCTGTTGACAAAATGTACCTACAACGATTCATTTTCTGTTCTTCTGAATAGAGAAACATTTTATGGCAGCAGCTCTGCTTGTTATTTCTGTTTGCATTTAATTTTTGTATGCTTGTAAATTCTCTGCAACTATCTGCTTTAGGATCAACTTAGTACAAGATTTCCAGATGCTCAGATATAAGCTTTTATAGAGACACTAACGTATTTTTAGTTGCTTAATTGCTCGCATGGTTATCCTCTTCCCAGCTATCAACTGCAGTGCAAGGAAAAAAAAAGTCTGAACACAATTATAGGATTTTTTTTCTTTTCAATTTTAAATGCTGTCTAATAACGTTATATATTCGTATATTTAATTTTGTATGCTTAAAAACTCAGCTTAGAAAATAGTATAATTGCTGTTATTCCTATTTTAAAGGTATGACAGTATTACCCAGTGAATTACAAGAAAAGCTTTTGTGAACTACAAAGGGGGGAGGGTTCTTAGACCTTCAGACTAAGACAAATAATCTGTCATATGTTTTGTAGATTAGTTAATATAAATCCCTTGAAATTAGTTGCACACGTTAATCTTACATCCATGCTTTGTTTTCTTGCTTATGTTAATATTTAACTTCCAGTTGGAAAAAAAAAGATCAATAGGATGAATTTACATTCTGTTCCTGAACTCTTTATAAAAAAACTGTGATTTTCTTCAAATTACCATACCTTCTGATTGTTTATAAAAGTTTAGTTAATGGATTTACTTGGAATTGTTGTATGCAACTGTTTAATATTACAGTTATGATGATATAGATCACATGACAACAGTGGCATCATTTTCACAAGCCTTCCCTTACAGAATTTCAGACCTCTTTTTTTCCCCAGAATTTCTGCTGCGACTAAGAAGTTCTCCTTCCACACACATTTTAGCCACTGCCTCATTGGCTCAGGAGATAATTGCTGTGTTGTTTTTATTTCAGTTTAGGGAGTCAGATGACTGGAGGTGAGAAGGCAGTTTGCGTTGTCTTAGAAGGAGGAATCTCCTGGCTCTTTTACTGAACCATGTTGCTGAATCAACAATGGATCAGTTTAGAGTTGATTTGGTGTCTCAATGTTCTACAACAAATTGGATGAGTGCATTGCAAGAAACAGTCTGTAATAGAGGATGTTAGAGAAGTGAGATCAGTGCCAGCTGATCTCAGCAGGAGTTGGAAATAAATCCTTTAACCCTCTAACCAGGATACACAATTGGCCAAGGGAATTACAGAGCTTTTGTTTTGCTGTGACACACACTACAAAGGAAGAATATCAGTACTGTGGAGGATTTATCCAGTTTGAAATACAGTTCTGCTAGGAACCTGCTGTCCTTCTCAAGACTTTAAGGTACAGGTTTTAGGAATCTCTTATTTGTTGCCTGGAATTGTTCGCAAGGAGCTGAATCTGTGTTCTGCAGATACAAGTCGCAGTGTGGCTAGGCATGTGATACTGCAGTAAGCAACTTCTCCACAAGTCAATGTACTGCAGACGATCTGCAGGAGCAGATGGTGTGTGCATACGGCAAGAAATATGTGATCTGTAGCATGAAGGAAAGGTTACTGCAAAGGCATGGAAGTTTGCTGTTCAGGACAGGCTGTCAGCATGGAATCAGAGATAACACTTCTTGCGCTGCATTAGGTGTTAAAACTTTGTGTATTTCTATTCAAAACAGTGCCTATCTACAACTACTGTGTTTGTCTTCCAGCAGTAAGAATGTCATAGATTTTGCTGGACATTTTACACTGGTATGCCTGGCTAACTACCATGTAAACCCCAGAATTTCTGGCAAATGCAGACTGTCCAGCGGGATAAGATCATGTATTAAGAACTGCAAGTGTAATGGTAGGTTTGGGGTCTAGCACTTAACATAACAATCATTTTCTTATCTAACACTTCTCACCCCCTTTTAAAATTTGAACAGCATGTGAATAATGTATACAGAAATGCATCTCTGAAGAACAGTATGTTATTAGCCTGCTACAAGTGGCTAGGGCCAGGAGAGAATTTTTTAGAGACAATAAAATTGCTGAGCCAATGTAGGTTGGCAGACTGTAATTGCAAGGCAAATAAGAAGCATTTCTGGACTCTGTTTTACTAGCCATGGCAGTGAAAGTAAGAATTTAGTACCAGGATTCCAAAGTGTTAGGAAAAAACCATGAAGCTGACAAGGGAACAGTTGGAGAGCTTTTCCTTTTTCATACTGCACATGAATAGAGTCAGTTTTAAGGAATGATTTGTTTGAAATATTCCCTAATGCTGGACTTTGAACATGAAAAACTGATATTGATGAAACTAGTGGAAAGAACAGAATCCTCCCCCAGGAGTCACATGGCATGTACTGGATGTCAGAATTTCCCTGTCAATGATGTCTGATTTTTAGCAATTTGTGGTACTCTGACTAGCTGTTTATATGCCTCACTGGCAACTGTAGGATTCATGTACTTCTACACAAGCGTGCTTCGCTGACAGCTTCCCAGCAGAAAGTACTCCAATTCTGATTAGAACACCAGTCCTGCTGTAGAGCTTGGTTCACACTTCACCTTATGCCAGTGCATCTCCCCCTGAGCCCTGTCACTGAAAACCTGCAAATAAGCCTTAGTTCTGACTAGAGAAAATCAGAGCAGAATAGCTCAAGAGTTATTGCTTGTTTTGAATGTAGTTTTATAGAAGAAGGCTGTCATGTCTACCCGATTAAAAAGTGAAACAAATGCTCATGTGCTGCAGAGCTTTCTGACTTCGGAATGTAAAGAGCAGCCAGAAGTTATTTAAGAATGCTTCTGAGATGGAGAGGGGATTTGAAGTAGCAGGAGAGATAGAGTGTGAAGTGATATCCTGCCCTAGGTGATTACCCTTGGTTTTATCTGGAAACAGTGTAGGTAAAGAGAAAGGGTTTTGCAGAAAAACAACATCAGTTTGTGTATCATGTAGTGACTGTAGATTAACTGACCTTGTAATGGCATAGGTTATGGTGATTTCTGTTCTCCTGGTTAGTTTAAACAATCATTGTTTTCACGAATAGGACTTTTCTGGTTTTTGGTTGATTTTTTTGTTTGTTTGTTTGTTTTTGTTGTTTTTTTTAAATTTCAGTCTCTGCATTTGCAGCATGTACCAAAAGGGATGAAGATTCTTGTAATTTAGTCAATCCTTAATACTCAGATGCAAAACATAAACAACGGAGTATTGGAGCAGTGAGAGAGAGCATTGAAAAAGAGACAGATTGTAGACCAGAATCAGCAGCTTAAACTCAGTTTTGTTACTAGCTTTGCCATCCACTCAACTCTGTCAAATTGGGCAACTCGCTTTCCCTCTGCTTCCTGTTCTATCCTATGTCTCTTGTCCACTTTGCAGAAATATTGTCAGTTGCATGTGGATTGCAGTTTCTATTGCAGCTTCCTTGGTATACAATAATGGAAAAGCTGGAGCTGGATAAAAGTAGCCTTTTTTTTCTGGGGAGCTAGTGAGTGGTTCCTCTGGTCATGTATCTCCCATTCGAGCCTCCATTTAACTAATCTGTGGTGGTAGTTTGCTCATGCAGACTCTCTCCAGGGTTGCTAAACATTGATTGATTTATTTTTTTTTTCTTGATATATGTGCCTGCAATAAAGATACTCTTTCTCATTTTGAAAAATGGAAACTTAAGCTAAATTAGGCCATGGCCATCCAACAGGATAAAAAGAGAAAGCCAAAATACATGAGCTAGAAAAACAGTGAAAAGCAAAATCTCTAAACATCAGCACGGAAGAGGGAGAAGAGTGTGTCATTTTTTCCTAGAACACAACATGCAAAAGAACATTCTTCCACAAGGGGAGAAGGTGCAAGGGCACATTTTAATACTGCTTTTATGTTTTACAAGCTTTCCAGAAAATTGAATAAATACTGTCCAAAATTTTAAATAGATTTTAATTACCCAATAGATAAACTGAGGCTTTCCAGTCAAAATAATTTGCTCATATACAAGATAGAGAAGAATACAAATGAGAATCTTAAGTACATTCATAATGTATATAACTCGAGGATTCACTGCAACAACCTTTGGAGCAGAGATGTATAAAGGCCAAATGGAAGATTTTACATAGGTTGCAATTTTTTATGAAACCAGCTAACTGTCTGACCATCTTGGCAGTAAAAACAGCTGATTATTCTCATTCATATTCTCCTTTACGATTGAAGATCTACAACTTCCTGAAGGGAGGTTGTGGTGAAGAGGGATTTGGCTTCTTCTCCCAGGCAACGAGCAGGACACACGGAAATGGCCACAAGTTGTATCAGAGGAGGTTTAGATTAGACATAAAGAAGAACTTTTTCTCTCAGCGAGTGGTCAGGCAGTGCAATGGCTGCCCAGGGAGGTGGTGGAGTCGCCGTCCCTGGCAGCCTTCAAGAGGTGTCTGGACGACGTGCTGTGTGATGTGGTTTAGTACTAGTGGTGGCAATGGTGATGAGGAGACGGTTGGACTGGGTGATCTTGTAGGTCGTTTCCAACCTTGTGATTCTATGATCTAGCTGTGGGCCAAACGAAACAAAATAAAAAGATGAAACCTGTCCTCTTCATTTAATTAAAAATTATCAATGAGATGAACTGCATAGAGGCTTGTTTTTTGCCCCAGTTTTACTGCCTAATATGTGGATAATCTTTTGTGCTGTGAATACCTCTATCTTCTCTTTCCTTTTGCTAGTTGTTAACAAGAAGATTCTTGACATGAAGCATGGAAGTGTCACTGTCAGGTTAGCCCATCTGTTTTAGAGATAGGAAGAATCCTGCAGATAGTCAGTAGCAGGGTGAAATAAGAAAGCTGGCTTGTGCTGGCAAGTGACAAGAAGAGAAAAGTGAAATAATCACATTTTAAGGAACCTTTTCTTTGGGAAGAGTAAAAGCAACAAGGAGTGAAAACTAATGTTCATCAGCAAATAAAGATGAGGGTGGAGAGTGTTAGAACAAGTAGCGGAGTCTGTGAAAGAAAATTGTATGTGCCATACTGTCAAAGATACAGGCAGGTTTGGGAAGCATGGAGGCAGCTGAGCAGCTGAGCAGATCAGGCTCCCCAGGTGAGGTGTAGGCAGAATGAGGAAAAGAAAGCCACTGAGAACTTGCAAATTTCAGGAGAGAGTGAAAGCAGTGGCTGCAAAGGAGGCAATGTGCAAATTGCAAGGAAGAGTGGGAGAACAGTGAATCATGCAACCCCAGACTAATGAGATTCTTCCTTCACCACTTAGGTTGTGCTATAAAACTAGCACATGTATGCTCTCTAAGACTTAACTGCAGTCCAAGAGAGTGAGAAACAAAGGTTCCCTGATGTATAGATGTAACATAATAGTGAAGAAGCTGAATGAACTTCACATTTAACAATATGAGGAGACTGCAGGTATAGAGGACGTAAAGTTTTTTGTGACAATGTCAACTGATTTCCCAAGGGTAGCTAGTACAGTCTCTTCCAAAACTCAAGAAACTGATTAGAAGCTTATTTTTAATGATGATTTTGTACTCTTCAAAGGATAGTTCTGGCCTTTTCTGCCAGTAATCTATTTCTGTGCAGAGTAATACTTGCTGTGATTTTAATAACATTCCACTGACATTTGATTCAATGGGACTTTCTATAGAATCTGCAGAAGCATTTGGCTGTAAAACGTATCCAACAGTGCAAACAATTCCTCCCCTAACATCTTGGCTCACCTAACAGGGTTGTTATATTGCATTGGAAAATATTATGTTCAGTGTTGATTGTGTTTTGTTAAAATTCTGTTACAATCCTAAATAATCCTCACATGCTCCGTCAACTAGACCATGTTAGCTGCTTTTAACTGGTTCATTCCCTGCTGCAAGAGAAAGGAAATTACTTGGCCTTGGACTTTCCGTGAGAGAGCACTTATTATCAGTGGATGTCCTTTTCTTCTGAAGTAAATTACAAATTGGAAAAGTGTTTTTTACAGTCACAACAAAAACTAACTAATCAGTTGACTACTGTGATAGGGAGCATCTTTTCTTAACGTAAGTGTATCAGATTTGAAGGATAAAAATGAAGGTAATTTCACCACCTCCTTTCTTCTACCCTCTTTCTGCAGATGTGTTGTGAAATAGTATCAGCTTGTATGATGTCCTCTTGGAAATGACATGAAAAGGCAGCCTTGTTGTATAAAGATTAATCTAATAATAGCACAGTAGAAGATGTAACAGCTGGTATGGATTAATATTCCTTAATATCTGCTTTCATGTGATTAATAGCTGTATGGCTTAAGCCTCTACCAGCAGAAAGCAAACAGTGGTTACTAAGCTCTAATAAATGTATTATTTGTAACTTTCTTTTAACAGAACAGAAATTCAAAAGTGAAATGTTCTTTCTTTAACTTTTCTAGGTTTTCTGGCTGATTTTTATTTCTGCCCTTTGCCAATTTTTCTTTCACAGGTCATGTATTACAAATGTTTATTACAATATTTGTTCAGTGGCTCATCCTCTCGTTTCTTATGCAAAGTACTCAAAACTATTCATAACATATGTAAGCAGTAAATTATTACCTGTATTCATTAATTCATTTATTAATGTGTTGTACATTAATTCACAGGTCAAGATTAATGCTTTAGGTTTTTGCCTTGATGTTCACATTATCTAGTAAATATCTACATCTGTTGCTATGTTTTTGGTAGAGATTTTAGTATTATGTTATAGAAAAACAAAGACTTGATGCGTATGGAACTGGTGAGCAAGAGATAAATTTCGAAGCTTTTTGAAAACATTAATCAGCGCATGATTAACTGGGCCAGTGCTCATAAAAGGGTGCATGCTGTTTTGAAGTTACATCTTTATCACTTGGTAATTGGCCTAGGTTCCATTGAAGTTCAGTTCTCCCAAATCTTTGCCAATTATGAGCAAATTCATCTCTATAAAACTGGCAATCAAAAATCTGGGTAGGAATCAGGCATACTGCTTATGAGCCTTTTCTATTAGATGCCCTAATAAATCCAGAGGTAAGGCATGATAGCTAAGAGCAGCCCTACTAGGTCAGACAGAGAGCTGTTATCCACTGTATTGACAGTGCTGTCTAGGGAGTGATGTAAGAACAGGAGAAAGATGCAATTTTCTCCAACACAGAGTTGGCTCCTCATGCCAGCAAGTCTTAAAGTAATGATTGTCTGGACCAGAAGTAATATGATGAAATTACATTGTTGCCTTTTAGTATCTCAGCATCCTGTACCAGTTGTTCTACAGTGTAGCTGCAAGTACAGAAGCCAGCTGGGGCTTATTAGTTTTGAATAGGTTTTTTTTATGTTTGAGTAAGTTCTCTTTACCCAAAACTAATATCCATCCAAGATTGAGAATACTTCTGTACTTGTTTTGATGTTTGGTCATTGTAATTGTCAGACCTAGGTTTGAACAGAGGGCTTTAAAAGTGGAAGGTTGGTGTGTTTTCCTAAGTTACCAGCTGAATGTCAGTTTTACCTTCAGTTGCGATGTTCAGAAGCTATTTGTCCTAGCACTGATGGAGTGTCATGTTATCTCTGTTTTCTGTAACAGAACCTTTTCCTCTGGGGAAGCATTATTAATGGAAACACAGAAGGGCACTAATGGGGTACTTGAATGAAAGCAGTTGTTGCAATTTCCCAGCCCATCTGGCCTCTAGCTCCTGAAAAGGTCTTCTATAGAGCCTGTGAGATGCTGGTGACGATGGATCGGGGAGGATGCCTTTGATACGTAGTTTACAGCTGAAACTTTTGGTAATCAGAATGACCTAATCTCAATGCCAGCAATATTA
Organism: Lagopus leucura; assembly: GCF_019238085.1. NCBI lineage: Eukaryota > Metazoa > Chordata > Aves > Galliformes > Phasianidae > Lagopus > Lagopus leucura. The sequence goes on from NW_024962269.1 coordinate 2,974,175, forward strand.
GCTCTCATGTCAGTATTTAGGAACCTTACATGAGTAAGGATTGGGAGCCCTTGTTCCTACAAATCACTTCGGAAAAAGAGTTAATTGCAAGAAGAACACTGCATGGAATCACACTCAACTGTGTATGTAAAGGTAGCATTTGGCTAACAGTACAACCTTTCCTGACGTATTTTCAAGTTTACACAAGGTGTCTAGGTTGGAATACAAGTGCCACCTTCCTAAGGTTTTGTTGGTATTCATCGAACTTATGATTTGGTTTTCTTTAATTACATGCACTTGTGTTAATCAACCACTAGATAGAGCTATGTTAAATAGAATGTGCCTCTCTATGAAGTTTTACCCTGAAAGTCACATTTTCTGTAGGACAGAGGCAAAATAAGGCTTAATTGTTGCACAAGACAAATATGATAAGGAAGATATTTTTCTCCATTAACATAAAACTTGCCCTTTAATTATACAATGAGGATCATGAACACTTTTCTGAGTATACCTCATAGTAAATCTTCAGTGAACAGTCCAGTGTAGATCCTATATATTAATTATTAAATAAGCTCTATCTTTAAATTGCCACAACAATTAATTTTTAATCAAGCATTCATCACAGAACTATTTCTCATCCCTGTGAATGAGAACCTGAGAAGTGAAAATTTTATGATCTTTTTTTTCTCTTTTGTTTTGCCCCTCTGGTGCTGACCAGCATTCATGTATCAGTCAAAGAGTCATAACCATAAGGAAAAGGAATTAAATCTAGTTTCTAATGTAACTCTGAACTGAAGGAAGATTGTTCTATTTAATGATTTCTGGATTCTCCTTTACTGCTATGCTCATTTATAGTAGGACATTTACTTGTGATTAGTACTAGAGATGAGTTGATTATAAAAGCTCAGTAGCAAAACAAATGATGATGAGATTGGCCTTTAGACTGCTTAGGATTTTGTTTGCCAGAGTTGTACTGAGCAAAAGCTATGCCAAATCCAAGGATTTTCAGAATACAGTATAATTCAGATAAAGATGAGTAGGAGTTATAGGGAAGTGGTAAATGTGTGGATCCCACAAAACACACAGCAGAATTCCCCCACATGCTTTCCAGAGCTGTGCTGTAGCTCTCAGCAGGTACAGGCATAGCACAGACAGTTCAGATTATTTCATTCTGTCAATGAATGGAAGTAAATACCTCTGGATATTTCTTAGTGACATGTTCAGCTCTTAGCTGTCACTGAAATAGTTCCAAAGTGCAATACTTGAGTCCAGTACAGCGTGTCTACGTCATAGAGAAATGAGGCTGTAATAATGAAGCATTTTTCTAAAAATTCCTATATTTACTTTCTCTGTTTTTACTTTTTCATTTTCTGTAGCTGAGGTATGTCTTAGGACCTCTTCGTTTTTATCAGGTACAAGCAAAGTTTTTAACTGCCAGCATTATGACTATTTATTTGATTCAATTTTGTTCTCAATTCTTGTGGGTAAAATGGCATTCAGCTTGCTGATTGAGTGGATTTGTGATTCTCTCTGAGGATCAGCCATAGATTAGTGAGGTACAGCTGGTATCTTCCTCCTGCCAAGTGGTTTTGGCACTTTTTTTTTTTTCTTTTTTAATGCCCTTCTCTGAATAAATCCTTCCTCTTTTTCTCTTCTTCACTGCCTCCCCTTCGCTCATGCTTTTTCATGTTTAAGGAGTCTAGTTCCCTAGACTATCTGTCTAAAGTGCTAATGATCTTTGCAAGAAGATGGCACACAGTAGAGTGTTTTTGAAACGTAGATCGTTACAAGGCTTACAGTTACAGTGTATGGTATATGACTACACAGCTAGATCGTACTTCTAATGATTCTATTTTCAAAGTGAGTTGCATCTAAGCTTTTAAATCCTTTTAGAGAAACCTGTTGAAAGAACGTGCTTTTGTTAGAAGACGTGAATCCTTCATCTCTTTCATTAAGAAGCAAGGTGTGAGCATGAGCTTGATAAGCTCTGCAGGACTGGAAACAGATGCATTTTTATTCAGATTCTTGCACATAGCTTCTATCAAAAATCATGTCCTACATCTTCTCAGATAGGGATCAATTTTCTGTTTATCTGGATTGATTTTTCTCTCTTATCTGTTAATGTCACAACTTCAAATGTAAAAGGAAGACTCATTGTCAGGCTAGATACCAGTCTTTCAGGCTGCATCTTACTGCTCAGGAAGCCTGAGGGAAAATGATTCTCACAGGGCGAATCCCACTAAGTCAGTCTGCTGTAGCGGCCTTAGAGCTCATCTCTGGGACAGAGAGCTAATCTTTCTGTCTGCAGGTATTTGAGATTGTGATCAACAAAAGGTAGATGAACCCTGCTGCAAATAGGTCTTGAGCTGTTCTGCATTATATGCAAACTGATTCGATGTAGATTTAGGTAATGAATGGCAGCTACCTTGTATCTTGGGAAACATTCAACATAATTAACACCTTTAATAGAGAAGCATGATGACTATTTTAATTTATTCTTTAGCAAAAAATCTCCTTTATTATTATTTTTCAAAAACAGTTTCAGACGGGTGTTGGAGTTTGACTTGCAGGACTCGGCTACTCTTTCAGTTTATGTTTTGAACGTAAATGGAATGGCATCTAAAGAAAAGAATGCAAAATACTCTCGAAATAAACTGAGTTTTTTGGGGAAAAAAGAAAGAGCTAAAATATAATGAGATGAGCAATGTGAGGAGGCATGCATGCAGAAATGTTGAACCCTTGGACAACTGTGAGCCCTACAGTGATAACAGGCCCCAAATACGAGTGGCTGGCAAGCAACTGGAAAGCGTTGTAAGCTCTCCTGGAAATGGTACGTGAAAATTTGTCGAAGTGGTGTGATTATCATCTGCTTGGTTATCCTGTCTGAATGTTCCATATCACAGCTTAGCATGCAGAGTGGCCTTCCTTGCAGTTAACACTTGATTCTCTTGCTTTTTGGTCTTCGAATTCACAAGACAATATTATATTGTAAACTACAGTTTATAAATTATCTATCTTCATCAGAAAATAGAACTTTTTTTTTTTTTTTTCTGAAAGGAGACTGATATCAACTTCCAAAAGAAATTCAGAATAGTGCTTAATTGTATATTTTACTTCATACTGGTTTATAAGTATTTTTACTGTCACAAAAATGTGGATTTCTTAGAAGGTTTTCTTGGTAACTCCTTAAAGGGCAATTACTATGTAAACCAATAGGCAGATAATTGATTACAGTATGTTGCTCATTTTGATACTGTCAATTTGATCTGTCAGATTTTCCTGTAGAAATCAGGAAAGAGTACACTTTGATTGCAAATGTAGTTTCATATTCAACTGATTCTTCACTCCACAGTTCACTTGTACTCCTCTTGCCAACTACATCAATGCAATGTAGGAACTCTGGCAGTCTTTGAAAGTAAACCGCATGCAGAATGGAAAATGCCAGAGAAGCACATCATGGCTTGGACGTTTAAAGCCATTCACAGGCAAAGATCCTGTCAAGTTTCGAATCCCAACATTCCGTGTTGATAAAGTGAAGGAGATGTCCAGTATCTGTAATTTAGTTGTGTAGCATAGCATATTAAATTACAATGCTCTTTCAACAACTTTTGCTTATGGCTTTGGGTTCTACTTCTGCTTTATAAAGTCTTGCATTTCAGCACTTAAAAACATTTCTCATACACCGCTCCTTTTTGAGGACACCTACAGCATGCAATTAAATCAAGCATGTTTCATTTTACAGTTAAAAAAAACCAACAACAATATAGCAAAATTCTGAATGTTTTATTTTTCTTTTTCCCTGTCAAAACAAACCCATGCTGTTGTGCATGAGTTTTTTCACTGATAGATCTGAAATAGGACTGTTCTAAAATAAAATGAAGGTTGCTGTCAGTGTTTTAAACAACATACATCTGTTTTCTATGTCATATTTGTTTTAGAATGCTGTTCATAATACTGTTTTCCTTCCCCTGTGCCTTTCTCAACTGACAGCCATGTGAGGAAAAAGTATAATCTCATGCTAATGCTTTATGGCGGCGAGCTGTAATTCTGTAGTAGTCAGAGCTTTGTGGAACTGCACATTCAGCAGTTGACAGTGCTGAGAATATGTCCTGAGTGCATCCAGCTTAGCTTGAGCTTTTGAAGTAAAAGGCAAATCATCTTACTTAGTCTTTCATGGGAACGTCCAGTGGTCAAATCCAATAAATCCAATAAATTACCTACACTGATTCTTTTTAATGTCTCCTGAGAAGCTTTTTTTTAATAATAATAATAAATTAAAAAAAAAAAAAAAAAAAAAAAACACAACTTTTGGCATAGTTTTAATATAACTGCATGGAATAGTTTAGGGCTAGTGGAAGATTCAAGATAAAAAGCGACACCAACCTGCATCTCCCAAGCCAGTCTTAATACCAGGCAAGCTGGGAAAGCAGTTACAGGCTGTTCAAAGGATGTTGAGAGAAATGCAGTGGGATGTATAGAAGTACATTTCACATCCTTTTTGTTTCTCATAGTTGCAAGCTAATAAACCTCTCTTGCTCACTCAAGGCAACCTGTATTTGTCAAGTCTAGCCAGAATTCAATACAGAACTTTTGAATAACTTTCAGTAAAAGATAACCTATGTCATATTGGTGAAGAGATGAGTTCTGTGCAGGCTCAGGTACCAGAAAGATTAGATCAACATTAGGGTTTTTCCTTCTTTACTTTTCAAGGAAAGAGATTTCAAAAAACCGTCTAGCAGGAATGTCCATGATTTCCAGCCAAAGAAGGTAATTATGTGACAGAAATGTGCTCCAAATAACTTGATTAACCACAGCATTGCAGTTTTATAAGTGTTGCTTGTTGTGATATAGCTTTGGTGAAAAACGAGGAGCATTCACTCTTATAAGGCAGACTATGAGGGTTGATACATGCCGTACATTCCAGTAGGATTATTACAGCATAGATCTTGGAAAGAAGGTAAAGCCCCAGATTCCAGTCTACTACATGAAAGCAGCAGAGATTTGATTGTTACAGCTATGTGACCAGAAGTTTTCATATGTTTTTAAAAGTTGTGTATAATATATTGCACATGGACTTTAATTCATATATATATAAGGTGCTTCTTTATGCTTTGCTCTTTACAAACTGAAAAAAAAAAAAACCCTTATCTTAGCAAGTTTTCAGTTTCAATACCAGTGAATGATTGGAAGTGGAGATTGATAGTTTTGGTCATGTATTTTGTGCTTCCATGTTTTTAGTGTTCATATCCTCACACTGGGTCCAGTAAGGCACTAGACCTTTTTGGAGGGGCTCTGGAGCCTTTACAGTATTTCCAGGTGAGATTATAAGGGTCAGCATGGACACCTCTACAGAGATATGGTTAAGTCTTTCTATATAATGAATGTTACAGAGCTATTGTTAGCAACACTGTTTATTTCTTTTAAATTCATTTCAAATTTCAGAACTTCTGCTGTATTCTAAAGCTGTAGTAACGAACTTCCCTCACATGCTAGACAAGTTGTAAAAGCACAGTCCTGTAACAGATGTGTCAGTAGCACTAAGACAATAAGTGGAAAAAGTCTGCTCTTTAAAATCACTTTCTTTTTCTTTCACAAAGAGAAACATTTCAACTATGTAGAAAAAATCTTCCATTGAGAGTAATCTGATTTATGGCAAAATACTCATTTGTTCAATATCAATTTAAGGTAGTAAATGATCCTTAAAAAAATTAGAGTTGGATAACAGCCTCCTCTTTATAAAAGTTGTTCTGGTTTGAGTGAAACTCAGAATCCAAATACACAGCCCTGGGTGTAAACGTTTTTTCTTCTATTTTATTAAGACTATGTTTATCGGTTTAGTTTTACAGCAGAATATTTAAGCTTCATAGCCTGATATTAATTTTTCTGGCATCTGTGTGAGAAAACAGATGGTGCCCTTCTTCTCTCTGTGCCAGTTCACGGCAATTTTTCTTTTGATAAATTTGTCCCTTATCATAATGAATATCTTTTCTGAAAGCTAAAATACTCCGTGTAATTTCTGTTGTTTAAGAACACTTGCTAGCCACCATTTCTTCTAAACTCAGAAATATGCCTGGTAAGCAGCAGCTGGTGACAGGTTGTCACAAATCTGAAAATCACTATTTTTTGTCATTGAGCTGAGAGGCCTGAAGCAGGAGAGTGCACCTACTGTTTCTGCTATCAAAAAATCATCTCTGACATTAGAGAGAGAGATGCTTCACAGGTGTAAGCCTATACCTTGACTGTAAGGCAGGCCAGTTTCTGTATCACTCTTTTGTTATTCCAGTTAAAATTTTGATTTATGCCTGTCAAGAAAATAACTATTGTATGGCACCTATACAGTAGATGAATCTATCCACAGGTGCTGCAACGTTACAGAGTTATCATGCAAAAATGTAAAAATAAACCTCAGTTGTATCCTAACAGTATTAGTGAAATGAGAGATACATTCCAACAAATCTCAGTTGCGTGGGCTCTCTCATTTGTAAATAATTTGCAGCAAAACCTGCGAGCTGATTTTCTGCAGACCAAGGCAGTGTTACTTGGAGAACTTTGCAATTATTCTCAGATGCTGCTGCTTAATTAGTAAGTTTTGAATTTCCATTCTAACTGATCCTTATGTAGACATAAGTGTTTTGTGCTTCCAGGGCCCCATCTTGATGTGCTTTGCTACCTTTTGATGCTGGATGGAATCACCAAGTGCATTAAATTGCACTCTTTCCAAAAGTAAAGTTGGGGGCTGCCATTTTTGAAATGTGGGTTTCCCTCTGTCAGAAAGAGCTTTGTAATATTAGCTTGAATACAGAAATAGAACATTTCTTGCATACATTTTCATGATGAGTTTTCAAATTCTACAACTTTTCAAGGTGAAATTATGGCATTGTAAGCCCTGTGTTTCTTTTATCTAAATGTTAGTGCAAGTTAGGATTATTTGTTCACACGTGTCTCATGGCATATGGTGAAAAGAGGAATCTAGTCAGAAACATTTCCTTTTGTTCAGTCACTACCATGCTGTTGTTAGCAGTGTGTTTTTTATTGTGTCTGTTTTGTACTTTCTGTATGTTCTTTATTTGTGTAAAAATTCAAAACAAAATATACTGGGGAGAAAATTCCTAAATTGTGTTTTAGCTGTTATGCAGCTAAAGAAGTAAATACGATATGAGATTTTTTTTTCTAGTAATTCTTAGAAGAATTATTAACTTTGGAATCTCTCTGAAGTGTATTTACTGCTTGCTTGCATTTATGTTTTAATTAGTGTGAGGAACATAACAAGTTTGACAAAGCTGAAAGCTGCAGTGCCTCATACTGCTTCAGCAACTTACTGGGGTTTTAATTTATCTCAATCCCTAGACTGATCAGCAGGGGCCCCCATTTATAACAATAGATTTCTATTCAAATATTACATGAATTCAGAACGCCTACAAACAGGCTTGGGAATAGGACTGACTTCACACATTTTTTAATGAGCAGGTAAATAGTGATTTACTGTGTAAGACAAAGTTGGATAATCCATGTCTGTGCCTTAAACTTTTCAGGTGAACACAAAATATTCATCCTATTTATTGTAGAGAACACTTTGCACCATTTTAAAACTCTAGTTGTGTGTTAAGTATGCATACTGAATTTCAGTCTCATTGGCTTGGACAGCTTTCTGTGTACAGTACTGTTTCCAGGAAATCAGAGGGGCTATTTATCGCTGTAAATTGTGCTTAAGCAGTCAGAATCAAGAGTTAAGCAAATGCCTTCATGTTAAAGGTTGGGTGTGAGTAGTCGAGGTGGGAGAGGAGCTCAAGCGATCAGCACGAGGTGGTAGGGCTGACATGGAATTGGTACTGGTCTGCTCTTGCCCTGGGTCATCAGTACTTTTTTTCTCATTGTTACAGCTTGCCTTTGATGTCAGTTATACTTAAGTAAAATTTGATGCTATTTTTGCTGTATAAAACTCCTTCAAACACACGCAAAAATAAAGGAGAGAGGGAGGACTGTGAAACATCTGTAGTATTCACTGTTGCAATGCACAATTTAGAAGTGTTTCCATAAGTGATGCTTACAACAGTTAACCGAATTACAACAACACTTACCAGTGAATTTCTGCCAAAAATAACCCATTTCCCTCATGCTTCTCACAGGCTGCAGCAGACGTTGAGTTATCAACAGATAATATAAGCTGTGCCAGTTTTCTTCTGTTCTTCTTTAAAGATATTCTTTCCAATTCTGAGTACTTGACAAGCTCTAAAGGAGTGCTACAGATGAGTTCAGAGTTGAACCTGGGCAATACAGAAGGATGTTTTTTAGTCATTTATACACCTGTGTCATTTGGAGAAAAAGTGCAGTGGTAATATTTGAAAGTAGGAAGAAAGCTGTCAAAATTATTTTACAATTCTGTCCATAGAAAAGCACTCATTCCCAGCGTAAAAGGCAATATATTCTTTTTTTAAAGGAACTCTGTGTTTTCAGTGGAATGCAGATTGAGAACTTCTATGAAAGAGGGAATGCTTTTTATTGCCTCTGCACTTTGTGGTTTTGTCAGGTCTGACTCAAGATCATAACAAATTTGCTGGGGATGATAGCCTGTATTTTAGACTAAGCAGGTAATTCCTTTTCATATCCACACCCTTTTTGTATAGGACTTAGTGCATTTCAAAACCAGTATCTTTATTGGAATAAGCCTTTTTTCATGGATTACGCTGTTGATTGATTCCACTTGAAAACTTTTGACCAAATACTATCCATTGCCTCCCTGAAAGTATAGTGAGAGTGTAGTTAGAGATACTTTGAGTCTAGTTTAACAATTCAGTCCTGCACACAGGACCAACCTAAGCCCCAGACACCAAGGTACACATCTATTGTTTTTTTTGCCTTTGAGTTTTCCAAACAGTCCACTTACAGTCCAGTTACAGATTTGGCAGTAGCATCAGGTGGTATCTATTGAATCAGAATCTCTTGGGTCATTCACTTTTAAAAAATGATTCAATTTTTGAATAATGAAGAGATCTGCAATTACGTAGTTGATTTTGTCTTTTCATATGTGCCTACTGCTTTGCAGGATTAATTTTGTCACCAGTCAGAGCAATGAATGGTGATGATTTTACTGCTACAGAGCAGTACTATCAGGAAGGTTATGAATAAACAACCCTATTTCATTTTCATGTGAACAAGCTCGTCATGAGCAGTCTATCCTTTCATCTTTATCCATCCCAGACTGATGGACAAAGCTTACGTTTCCTCTTGGGCAGATTGCTGTCATGCTATTTCTCATCTATTCTGACATCTGTGTATGTGAGGTTTGTATTAATACTCACGACAAGTTTTAGTCTTTTGGTAGTGTCGCATTCTGTGAAATACTGGTTACTGCTTTAAGTTCCAATACAGCGATGAAAAAACAGGATTCTTTGGGCTACAGTTCATCTATCTTCATGTATGGCAATGCTATTGGTTACATAAAGTGTGTGAGCTATCAAGTCTTCCAGCCTAAGTGTATTGTTACATTTACTAAGTTCTCAATTATTCACACATAAGTGTAACTGATTACTCTGATAGATCTAGACTTACATCAGTTGTAACAATACAGAATGTGTTGCTTTTGGAAGATTAATCAATTTGTTCATCATTCCTACTTACTCCATCCAAACACGTGGTTACCCAGTGCTACTGGTAACCAAGGGAACTTTTTTCCGAGACAGTCACAGTGAGGACAGCAAAGAGATGCATATCTTTATCCCTTTCCTTCACAGTGCATTTATATCAAGCCCTGTCACAAAACAAACTCCAAGTGCTGTGAGCCTTCCCATGGTATGAGTGCAGGCATCCATGAAAACTGTCTTTTGTGTAGTGGCATTTTCTCTGAGAACGTCGTTTTTTCACTCGTGTATTATTCCTTTGAACTCTGAATGAGCACTTCAGCTGAAGTTGACAGAATTATATATTTGAAATTAAAAGTCAGTGGTTTCTTCTTCTTGTCATAGAGAATTTGATCATAGGCATTTCAGATGGCAAATGCAGCAAAGAGACTGCTTACTCTTTGCACTAAAAGTGTTATGAGGTTTTTAGCCAACTCAATTGTGCTTTATTTAATACACACTTCATGTAAGTTCCATTTCTTTGCTTCTACGTGACCGTTTCCCACACATACACACACCAGAAACAAATTAGTTATTGCACTATTATTATGCTATATGTGGATGTATATAGTCATATCTTGTGTTATCTGAAATACTATTCAGAATATTTTCATTAGACTGTAGGCATCCTGTCAAGCTTCAACTTTGTTAAAAACATCCAATACAAAATCTGTGTCTCAAAACAAAATTTTTGTTTGTAAGTGAGGAAAATACTGTCTGTAAATGATATCTTTGATGTCAGTAACCTTTGATCATGCTTAAAAGCTGCATTTTTTTTCTTTTGTCGAGTTGTCAGTCGTGTTACTTAAGCTGAGGTGCCAGAGCAGTTTACAGAACTGTAAAACAATCCCATTTACATTGAGGGAAGGTTCAGTGATAGTTGCACTTCAACTTTTTAACTATTGTTCTTTCTATGTGTGTATTTGTTATTTCAGTTTGAGCTAAGAAATGAATGACACAGGTGTGGTATTTTCAGTATTGATTCTTAAACTGTGTTTTGTCTTCCAAACGCAGTTACATACAGATACAGCTCACATTCTTCCATAAAGTCTTTCCAAGGAGAACCACACTGCATAGTCCATATTCCAGTTTCAGTTGTGATTCAAGTGCTCAATTAACATTTTAAAATAGATTTTCTGCCTTAGATGTTTCTGGTAATAATTCTTCCTGCCTCTCAGTGTATCAACCTTTTCTGTCTTGAAGAGGACAACGTGTTCCAGATAGAGGAGGCATCCATAATGGTCGCTAAGTCTGAAATGTGATTTTCACTGGAAAAAGAAACGCCTGTGGACTTCAACATATACTCTCCATTTCAGTGCTGATTTTGAGAGTGGTGAGGTGGTGAGCCTCCCCCATCGCCTGAACAGGATTACAGGCAGATTTTGGAACAACAGGAACTTAAGCCTGATGTGATTTCAGAGGTCAGAACTGACAAGTTGATTGTGAAACCATAGGAAAACTTATGCAACAGTGGAGTACAGTTGTGATATGCCCTGTTATGTTGTCTACTGAACAACACTGATAGTCATCTGTTATATTTAGTGAACTTGGTATGAAGGCTTTAAGCAGAAAATTCTCTAAATAGTGAAATACTCTACTTCCAATATTTACGGAGTGCTGCACCCCACACAGACTTCTGTGCTCGCTTTCTTTGAGTTCATACTCTTGTTAGTGCCTGTTGCTTTCTTAAAGTGTTTCCTCAGACAGAAATGAAATCCAAAATTCATTTTACACTGTAGTTTTCCGTATGTTTGTCTAATTCTTTTATACTCCTATCACTTCCTTCCTGCAGCCTGAAGGAGCTTTTGTCTCTTTAGGAAGACCAAGGTCTAGTTCTAAAATACAGCTATTTCAGTTGCATGCTTTGGCGCTTAGGGCGAGTCAGAAGTTGAGATTATGCCTTTAAAATATTTCTCTGTTAAGCACAAATGGACATATGGTTTTTGCGTTGGCAAACAGAAGTAGGAACAATGAAATAAGGTCAGTATAGCAGACTTCTTGATTGAAAGCATGTTGCAGCAGAAGGAGTTAAAATTTGTTTATTTATTTACTGTCATTAACCTCTAAATAATATAATTCCTAGCTGTGATCCTTAAATGTTTCATTGTTGGCACCCAGCTCAGCAAGGTAGATTTTTGAAAGTTTGATCAAAATTAGTAACTATCTGTAACTCATTATTGTCCTTTGCTATATTGGTAGTTCTAAAGTATGAGTGCAGAAAAGGTGCAGAAGCCCTTCATAGCGAGGGAATTAATTAAATCGGCAAAAGCAGCAGAGTATGAAAATGCATGTGATATGTAAAGTTACAAAATGAATGGCTTATTTACAACTTTGGCTGTTTTAGTACAGCGTTTTGCCTAACTTCAAATTGTTCCAAAGAGGATTAGATATAATTAATGCTGTATGACCTCCTTTTTTCTTCTTTTCAAAGAATGTGGAGCCGTACATCTAATGAGGACCCCTGAAAGGACTATTATGTCCAATTGTCTCAATTATGCAAATTACATTGATATTTTAGCAGAAGGGAGGGGTTACTTCAAATTAAAAGTTTCGGTTCCTGCTCTAGCCTTTCTGCCGTGTTGGCGTTTTTACAGTGAGTATATCCACTGTTTGAAGAGAGGAAAGGAGGTTTAACAAATTGGAGATTTGGGCACTATCAAAGTAGATTTGTTGTGCCTTGTTCCACCATGAGATGAAAATACCCTCTGGGCAGGGAGATGGGTCATGAGACTTCTAAAGGATTACCTTCAAAGGGAGTCATGGGATTGGTTTGAACAAAGAAGCGGCTCACATGCTTATCATATGAGATTCTCTTCTTAAAGTGGTGGAAACCCATCTTCTTGGGAATTCTCATGAACTTCAGAGAGACAGGAAGTCCTACCAGTAAGATGAATGAGAACTCTGAACAATAAATGGGACAGAAGCTCAGAGTTAATGCATTTTATTTATTCTAGATATAAATAATCTTTCCAAACTCTGAAACACTTCCAATGACAAGCAGGTAGGACAACATTTTAAATATTTTTTGTTTGTTTTGTTCCTGATCATCTTCAGCTTTGCTAACTTCTTTAGCATAAATATGCATAATTTGCAATTATGCTAAAGAAATGTTTAGGTAACTTACATTTGATTGGAGAAAAATAATTTAGTTGAAATAGTAGTACTTTGACTAGACTACTTCCTAGATTTCTCACTCTTTGTTTTGAAAGGCATGGAACTCAAAGCACTAATTGCAAGAAGACAAAATGAATTTTCAAGCTCAAAATTAGGTTTTTCAAAGCATTTCAGAAGTAGAAAATTACTCAAGTATGACTATAATAAGTAGAAATGCTGAGAATGTGAGATTGAGTGGAAATGTTACATATTTTGTTGCTTTGAATGCTAATCTGCAGAAAAAGAGGAGGATTTCTGGTTTATTTGTTTTAAAGGTTGAGTCTTTGTTCTTTAGTGTTTATTCAGTGTTCTTTAGATATCAAAATTTGTCAGTAATGCTCTCTAGAACTCACTGTTGGTGACAAGCCTTCTGATAAGCAAACCTCTTTCTGTGAGCATTTGTTTCTAATTTGGTTTATCATGGGCCAGTGTTAGGTCAGGAATTATTGAAATTTTGGAACAGAGTAGGGCATTATTTGTGGTGTTTTTTCTCACACCAGCAAGGGTTCTCAGTAAAGAGGTTTTACCTGTGAAAGATCTGTAACAACAGCAACCCCATCACATTTGTATCAACAATGCAGCTGTCATATGAAGCAGTGCTGTTTTGCTCTAAAGCATATTGGGCTCAAAGATCAAAAGTCTCTGAGTGCTCCCTCACCAAAATTCAACCTACATGCTGTCCCTGGGTATTCACATACCAGTTGTTCAGCTGAAGGGGAGCCAAGGAGCTTTTGACACTTGTTACCCCCAGCTCTTCAAATCACAACTCTGTAGGATAGTGCTCCATCCACTCCTCCGGCAATCCAATCATTCGACTGAAGCACACTTGGGGATTTGTGGATAGACATCTCAGGGTAACAGTTATTTCAAGAGGACCTATCCTTGTATTCCCTTATGGGGCAAGAAGCAACTACAGAACTCCTGCCCATGTGAGTGTTCCATAATGCCCCTAATTCAGCCTTTAAAAATCTTCTCCATTCAAGTGCTGTGGACTCTGTATTTTTTCCTTACCTCAGGAGCAGAGAGTCAAATTTAACCCTGCATATCATGGACACTTCACTCTGCGTTTGATACCAATATGACCCATGCTAAGAAACTACTTTTTGGCCTCATTATGTATTTCTTGACACCATTCAAAATACTTTTGTGATGTAATGACACGTAGGTGCATATAAGTTTCTCCCTCAGAACATTTAAAATGTAGGAGTCTTTTTAGAAAATTTTAGACATGAACTTCAAAATTCTAAGATATATTTATGGAAGATAATAAATACATCCATAATCAAGTCTGAAATTTTATAATAGTTTCAGTTTAATTCAAGTGGTACATTGCAGCTAACAATTTTAAGTCAAATACGTTGCTAAGTTATGCATAGTAGTTGAACGTTGAACGATACTTCATGTCATTAAAGGCAGAGCATCTTCTGCACTGTTTTCTGGGTTGTAATACGCTCTGTTGAAGGCAGTTCAGGTCTCTTTTCTGTTTAGAGAAAAACACTACGTGAAACATGTCTGGAGATAGTTTTAGGTTCCAGGGTATCTACTACTTTTTTCCACTCATGGATTCAGGGGTTTTGTAAAGGGGGTAAGGGCTGAAGAGAAAATAGACCCAGTTTTCTGAAAGCTGTTCTTATCTATGGACAACTATAAACTCACTTGAAATCTCCCATTTCTCTTTTGCCCTTTGTGATTTTTTTCTGTCCTAGAGCACTCACACTTTCAGAAGGTTCCCAGTGAATGTTGGCAACTCTTAGTTCTATTCAATACAAAGAGTATTTTAAACATACTTAGTTATTCTCTCTAGGGAGTAGTTTAATTCTTGAATTCCAATTCTTCCATAGTGATTTCTAAAAGATTAAAAAGAATATTTCTGTACAAACCCTGCAGCCCAAAAGTTAAATGACCTGGAAATACATTCTTTTTTGAAAATGACAGAAAGCAGCAGGGTACAGAATGTGGCTGATTGCATTGTGGCGTATTTTCTAAAGCTTACGTATTAGCTGACGCTCAGAAAGTAATTGCTTTACTGAGTGTAAAATTACCCACAGCAAGTTGCAATTTTTCAACAGCTCAAACTGTTTAACAGAATTCTACCTGAAGAATCTTGCTTTCAGGAAAACTGTATGTACTACAAAATGATGATAATTTCCTAAAGGGTAAACTGATTATCTATTACGTTATAGTTATATGTATATTTGAGAGAAGAGAATGTGTAGTCACAAAAAGTAAAAAAGATAAGTAAATATTTATTATCTCCAGATTTTAGGGACTTCTGGGATATGTATATATTGTATTACATTGTGATTATAGAATTTTTACTTCACAGTAATTTTAAAATATTTTGTTCACGTGTTTAGCTGTTAACCTTAAGCAATGGCTTTCTTTTACCATATCTTGAAAATGTGAATATAATAAATTATCCAAGTGTACATGTTTTGTGTGCTGTGCACTTAAAGTAATTAGAACTGTGCACTTAAGAACAAACTCGTCACAGATGCAGTATTTCACAAAATGCGTATTTCTACTCATGATTTCCAGTATTTCATAGAGAAAAATAATAAGGTTTCAAGCTGTATCATTGTATCACTCGTGACAAATCATCACTATTAACTGGCTTATCAGAAGTTTTGTGGTAGTTATCTCGGAATTTGTAACTTGTACCTCTTACAACAAGGGAGTGCTTACATTTTTAACCTCTTAACCTAACAAAACATGTTAAATAATTTTTGCTCAAATAGCTCAAAAGCTCCAATGCTTAATAATGTGGACAGAAATGGCCCAGATTGCTATCAGATTGAGCTGTAATTTGAGTTCAAGTCCATGGTTTTTGCATCTGCATAACAAAGTGCAAGTTAGTCTTTGATGGCATGTATAATTAACTTCTATTGCCACAGTTTTCTAAGCCACAAATAAACTGGAGACTTAAGTAAGTGGACAGCTTTAGTTAGAACTATTCATTGGCTTAGTATTGTAATGAGGGAAGTATTTTGTTATGCTTATGATTTCATGAGTATTGATCGGTTTCACAAAGTGAGATTTGAGGATATTGAAGCATAGAAATATTCTTCGATAATAGCATTTCTCTATTTCAGGTTAGAATAGACTGGTTTTTCAGCTCTGTTCTCCAAATGGTTGTTGAGTT
Source organism: Lagopus leucura (assembly GCF_019238085.1). NCBI lineage: Eukaryota > Metazoa > Chordata > Aves > Galliformes > Phasianidae > Lagopus > Lagopus leucura. The sequence continues at coordinate 2,990,066 of NW_024962269.1, forward strand.
GCTTTGTTTTCGCTGTGCCAGCTGTGTCCTTACATTGATGCTGAACTGTGCCCAAGCAGCTTTATGTGCTTTTATGTTGGGCATCCGGGCTCAGCCAGCACACTTTACTAATGCGCCTTCACAGACTGTGTGCCAGAGCTGGATGTACACAACCATGGCAGAGCAAGCCAGCTCTGCTGTGGTGTTGAGGCTAGAGTCATTGCTCACTTTTCTATAGCTTCTGGGAAAGCAGAATCTCCACAAGATGTGGTAGGATTGCGTAAATTTGGGAAAGGAGAGCCTATTATTTCCTTTCTGTATCCTGTATCCACAAACTAATTCAAGTGGACAGGAAATGATTCCTATTGTTTTGGCAGATGCTTGCTGCCTGCCTCACCAGCCAGTCCAGAACACAAAGCATAATGAAGGCATGAAACACTGTTTATTGGCTTCCACATCATCAGCAGGAGTGATTTCTGGCTGAGTTTGAGATAATTCAGATGACAGGCTTTTTCTGTGATAACAGTATTGCTAACTGGCACTGCCATCTTGCCTGTGTTGTTTGCTTTGTTCACGGACCAAATGGTTCTCTGGTTATCTTGCTGGAAGAACACAGGGTCAATTTGAATCATATGAAACTTATCTTGGGATGAGAACAAGAATTGTTTTGATGAAAAAGACTTTCATTTGAAGGAATCTTATAACTATCTTTATTCCCTTCTTGATGCTTATTAGCAAACAACATAGGAGATCCTCCTTGTTGCAAATATTATTTGATATTTCACATTCTCAGTAGCATCCCAGTGAGCATTGGAGTAGTAAAGGGAACTAACCCCACCAGTCTTGGAAAGCAGAGTCTATTGCAAATTCAGCATGAACCTGTGCAAACTGGATATGTAGAAGAGATCCACAGATATCTGTAGTGGATTTGAGGTAAAAGGATAGCTCGTTTGGAAATGCACCTCAGATACAGCCACTTGCAGGTTCTTCAGCTGCAGAGAAATGAAGGTGCTTATTTCTGGAAGAAAGCAAAACTAGAGAAGTACTTATCTAGGGATGGTGCTTCAATGCTTGTAAATGAGAAAAAGCACAAGAACTGCTGGCCAGACATGACTCTGCTCTAAAGCTGAGAAGCTGTGTACCGTGACACAGCATGTACACTGGTGCTTCCAGATGTCCCATTTATGACCCTCTGAAAAAGACCTGCTATTAGACAGTATAATTGGGAAGTTGTCATTCAAAGCAGCTCAAAGTAGAAATCCCTCTAGTATTGATTTTTAAGTTCCAGACAATAGAGATTCTGCTGATACAGTGATTTCTTTTTTCCTAATTGATTGTTGGGCAGAGTTGTTGTGGGTTTTATTTCCCCCTCAGATAACAGCAATGGAATTTGATTACCTGAATGGTATTTATAGAAGTCTGCAGACTTGTTCACACAACAAATGGACGTGTGCTTACACCACACATGTTCACAGTCTGAATTTCATTCCACTTCCGGTTATTTCTTTCTTTCTCATCAAAATAAACTGCTGCCCAGCCAACTCCATTTTTATATTATTCTGTGTTTACTTTAGCCTGTTTTTCGCCTAACACTTTTTTGGCCTCTTGTCTCCTCCCTCATTGCATCTATCCGTGGCTCTGTGCACCAGGTGCTGCTGTCTGTGGGCTGGCTTCTCTGCTGCCCAGCTGTGCCCAGCATGACAGAGCTTCACTGGAGCACAGCAGCTGGGAGCATTTGCTCTTACAGAAGGGCCTCAGGTGCCAAAGAGATGTCCTACAATGAGTGCTGTCTGACTGCACAACAGGGGCAAAGCTTCATCCCATCCTGTGCCCAGCCTGCCAGGCTTGCCAGCCTGTCCAGCAAAAGCAGGTCCATATTGCATGGAGCATCATTTTTTGGAGAACGTTACAGTTGAGAGGTCTGATCACACTGCTTTTAGGTCTGGTTGAGTTTGGGTTTTGAATGTGCTCCAATGACACTGTAACCTTCATCTCTGCCCTCCTTCCCCTCAACATTTTTTCACTTACCAGCAAACAGTGGAGTTCACTTATGATATTACAGGAACAACTGATCTTTGTAGAACTAATTCTTGTGTTTATTAATGCTCATGCTCTAAAGGAGATATTCTTTTGAATCTTAGTTTTGTTAACTCAGTAGTTAACTTATGTACAAACTAACAGTCTTCTCTGAAAGCTCTCTTTCAGTGCTATTGGGACCAAAAAAAATCCATGACAAGCAAGAATTTGAAGTGGTTTGATTTGGTTTTGATTATAACTTAGGAGACCTGTAGTCAGTTTTCATAGAAGAGAACAAATGTTATTGAGCATCTAAAACATGATTTTTCCAAGATCAGGTGCTGATAGGTACATCCGGAATTTGCAATAATAAATAGGATTGAACTTGATTACTATCAGCAAGTTGGGGTCTTGCTGTTATTTTAAGTTGTTTCTCAGAGGTCTGTGGAAAACCTGCAGTGTTTTTGGTTGCTTCTATCTTGCTAGTAGCATTTATTTCTCTTGCAACCCAACACTCCTGTTTCTAAAAACTAGTCTAAAAACTGTAGCTGGTCAGCCAGAGTTCTTTCAGAAGCTATCCATTCCAAGGCTTTTAAAAAGTGCTTAATTTTTTTAAAAACTCATAAGGGACAGTGTACATCCTTGCATTTTTTCTCATTTCAATCCAGACATAGGCATGTACAGAATCTGTATCAAACAAGTGGGGAAATGACCCATTTTCTGACACTGAATATCTGCTCAAGTATTTGCACTGGATTATAATCAAGCTTTGGTTAAGCAGATTAAGCAGACAAAAGCAGTGAAACTTCAAAGGCTGACTGAATGTGCTGAGTTTTTATTTCTCGTGATCTGTAATGCCTGCTTTTGCCTTCCTCTCGTTAGCACTGAAAAAATAAACCAGTGGAGCATAATGTGTTGTCCAACTGTAGTTCCTATAGTGACTGAACTCTAGTGGGGTTTTTAGGTGTGAAAATATTTTCATTTTAGATACCAAGATGCAAAAGCTTCTGTCCAAACACAAATATTAAATCTATGATTTAATTCAGCAGCTAAGTAGTTATTTTCATGCGAAGTACACGAAATAGAAAAATTTGTTCTTTGGCAAGCTATGAGGTAAAGCAATAATCAATGACATGGTGTGAAAATCCAAGTTGTTCTGATATCATAGCTTAGATTCTCCAGTGTTCTCTACAGAAGAGTTAAACATGAAACATCTGTTGCCAGCTGTGTAGTGGAAAATGCACCCCACCCTGTAAACTGATTTGGGCATTTCTGTCAATTGATCAATGATTTGCACACCAATGCAAAAATTTATTCAGACAAAAAAAACAGGTTCTTATTTAACAAGGCAAATAAAAAAAAAAAAGTGGACGTGACCATTGTATAAGGATCCTGTTAAGCTTGTTTTATAACCTTAACATTCTGTAAGTTAGTATGGTACGCAAAAGCACGTGTAACACCAACACCACTGAATGTAATGGTAAAAGGGCAGTGAGTTTGGAGGCTTGGTGGTTTGGGATCTGTTTATTCATCATGCTGTAGGCTGTGCAGCACTTAGGGGGCTACTCTGCTTTCTAAGCTATTACCAGACAGACTGTCAGAGCTTTCTTCTAACAGAAATCTGCCATTCACTTTATTCAGGAAATCAGGTGAGGATTTTACTGCTTTTCTAGGGAAGTCCCATTTTTTTAATGATGAAGCGCTGAAAGTTCACGTCATTTTTAGTGTTTTGTCTCTGCAAAAATTTCATTTCCGTAGGGGAAACTAAAACACATGGCTTTTGCTTACTACTTGAAAAATGCATTAATACTAGTTCCTTAATTCAAACTCAGAAGCAGCAAGGCAAGTCTATTCACATCATAAAATTATGAGTGCTTTAACATTTTTAATTTAATAAACTTTTTAGTTTAAAAGTTCCTTTTGAATTTTCTTTATGAAATTCGTTTAGTATGCCAGTCATAATGGTACTTTGCCTTACTGGTGATGGATGGACAAGCCCAAAAGTATGGGAAACTGGCCTGCAGCCATTTCTAAACCCGCAGCCTTCAGCATTCCCAGACCTAACTGGACTGCAGTTCTGCTGTAGGCTTTCTAGCCTCATTGAACAGATTCACTGCACAGGTTCTGTTCTAGGCTGCCTACACTTTATACTTTTTAAATGGTTGTGAGATTGGTCTAATTTAATCTAATTTACAAACACACCAAAAATGGAAATTTTATTTTGTCTTCAGGATTGTTTTCCTCATTTTGTGTCACAGTTGTCACCGTAGCTGCAGAGTTTGTATTTTTTTCTGTCAAATGTTCATTCACTTTCTTACTCCCCAGACATATGCTATTGCTGAGTTAGGAATGACTTTAGGAATAACTAGAACTTTATTTTGAAGAGGAAAATAAGAGGCTATTAATCAAATTAGAGAAAGTTTTTGGGAAGCAATTTCTTTGTACAAATAATATTACTAAATTATTATTTGGGTTAAATGCTGTCAGTTTTTTTATGTCACAGCTTGGCTGTACTATTTCTGTACTACTTTCAGTCCGTTTACTAATTACTAAATTAGAAAGGAGCAACTGCATTTTTGGAAGAGCTTTGGATACCTTTGGGCCGTCGAGTGTATATGTTTGGGTTTAGAGATTTTTACACACATTCAAGGTTTGAATTTTATCCAAGTCATAGGAAACTTACATCACCTACTTGCTTCATGGGTAGATGTATGTTGTGTTTAGAGCTGATTTACTGAATTCAATGCTTGTATTTAAAAATAGAATGGAAATGTTACTGTATTTGTCGCAGGAATATTTAATTATTTTTCGTTTTATTTTTTTCTCTCTTTAAGGGTCAGAAGGCTTGGATAGAGAAGACCTTTTCAAAAAGAGAATGCATTTATGTAATTGCCAACAACAAAGACATTAGCAGGTAACATTTGAAATTTTTGCCTTTGACTGAAAAGTTAATAACGATGAAACTGGACTATATTTGTGTTTAGACAGGTGAAAGTGGGACCAAGTTTACTTGTTGCCCTTAAGGTGAGATTGATAGACAACAAAAGTGCAAGGCATAATTTCACCCTAGTCTGTATGGAGCTGTGGGATGTAGCATACAGAGATTATAGAGTTGTGCAGGAGGGGCAGTGAGCTGTTAGTTCTTAGTATTGCAAATGAGAGTTTAATGTCATACTGAATTTTGAAAGCAAGAACGTGCTATTGTGTGTTGTGATGTAAACAATACTGTTCTTCACAGGTTTGGATGACAGCATCACCAATAACAGTACTATGCAAGGAGGAATGGATTTTTTAGTTCAAACAATAAGTGCTGCTATGTGAGCTATCTAAATTGCAGTCCAAGATGTTTGGACAATGTAACTGTTTGTTCCATGCTAGCTGTCCCCTCTGAGCATGAAACAGAGTCACTGCTCCTGTTCTGCACTCTTCTCCTGTCTTTTAGCATAGAAATTCCATCCTGATTATTATACAAGTGAAGTGAAATGTATAGTCCTTGCTTGTAAGGAAACACTTGCAGGCTAGTAAATCTGGCATTTGTGTGTACGTAAATGTGGCAGATATGACCTAGAGATGTTTCTGTGATCCACGTAGAGCCAGGCACAGTCAGCTGAATATCACATATATGATTTTTTTTTTTTTTTAATCACAAAATGATACTGAAGATACTGTATTCAATTTTACTTAAAATTTTAACTTTTAGGTGCTGCTGTGGCCAGCTCATTAACCAGCATATTCCACCTCCTCCAAGTACAACAGCTAATAAAAATGGAGAAGAAACAAAGCAAGTGGAAGCTCAGCCAGAGAAGTGGTCCATCAGCAAACACACCCAAACGTACCCAACTGATGCTTATGGAAATCTTGAATTCCAGGGAGGAGGACATTCAAATAAGGCCATGGTAAGGCCATAGCCAACTCTGTGACACTCATTTCATATGCTAGATCAATAGAAACTTGCCAAGATTTCAGCTTGCACAATACACAGTTTGTTGAAACCAAAGGAATTCTCTTCAATTCTTAAGAAAGATGTAGACAGGATGATGAAAAAGAATAAGCAAGAGAGAAGTGAGAACAAAAAAATAATACCTACCTAGAAAACACCTTAAAATATCTTGAAGAAACAGCTTCACTAAAGTTACTGTTAGTAAATATCATCTGGGAAGTCATATAGTGCTGGTGATTCTGTCTGTACTACGCTTGTTAGACTGTGGGCCAAATAACCCAGGCTGGATATACATTTTTTTTAGGTTCAACATCTAATAGAAATAGAAATGAGTCTAGCTTTCCTGAAAGATGGAAGCTTCTTGGAGCTGGAAAATGGATCTTTAAATTTTCTGAGCAGTGGAAGTAACAGCATTCAAGTTTCCGCAAAAAATCTCTTTCTGTCTTGCCACTCAGATTCAGACCTGGATTATTTATTCTCTATATTTGCTTCCATATCTCTCTGCCAAGACTGCCAGTTGAAACAATTCACTGCAAAAACTTGTTTAAAATATATAGGAGGGCTTGATTTTTGTTAGCGCTGATTGGTTTGTTTTTAAAGCAGAAATTAGCACTAGTTTGTTCCGTGGTTTTGTTTCATAGAGTAGTAGTTGAAAAGGTATCACAAAGGCAGAATTGAACTGTGAGTAGTAGAAACTGTTCTTTCAGATATCGAATACTTATATCCACAGTGAATGGGATAACCGTAACATAGGCCTCTTATTTCTCATAATGATCACTGGGTCTCTAGCAGTCAAACCAAGATTTTAGGAAAGATAAAAAAGCAACTTCCAGTCATTTAGAACAGCTAGCCTCCAACAGTGTAGGTTTGTTAAAAGAGCTTGCTCATAGTCAGTTTTGAAGGAAAGGAGAAGAAAGCAGTTCTTTTAAATTCATCTGTTGCCAGTAAGCAAAGCATTTCAACCTATTTCTACTAAAGAGCAGATAAAATTAACCTTAAATTGATTAAAATTTGTAAAATTCTTCTTTAGAAATTGGGGGTTTAATATAATCATTCTGTGCTTAGTCAATGGACAATTTACAGAATAGAGAGATAATATCATGCATTGATCTTTTCAGTATATCCGTGTGTCGTATGACACCAAACCAGATTCTCTGCTGCATCTCATGGTGAAAGACTGGCAACTAGAATTGCCCAAACTCTTAATCTCTGTGCATGGAGGCCTCCAGAACTTTGAAATGCAGCCGAAACTGAAACAAGTATTTGGAAAAGGTCTGATAAAGGCTGCCATGACCACCGGAGCCTGGATTTTCACTGGAGGTGTTAGTACAGGTAAACAATTACCAGCACTTCTAGTTTACCTGAGAATTCACTGATTTTCAGTTACTGTTCTTTCCCAAAGGCGTAAGATTTAAGTCTTCATGAATGAATTGTTAGCCACTAGACTACAAAAATAGAACTGTAATGATTTTCATTAATCTACCCAGCCCAGACAGTAAAATATTCCTGCATCAGCATTGATTTGCATTACACAGTGTTTCCTCTGAAAAAGGTTATTGTCTTTGATTTTAGTAGCAAGGAATCTGCCACCAGATATGGTACATTTTTTTCAGTGGTGGATTAGCCTCTCACTGTTGGGGGTTTTTCAGGTGTTATTTTTTAAAATTCATTTTGTGTTAATATTGATTATACAATAGATCTTCAAAGAATGCTGTGTAATTAAGTAACTGGGTAAGTCTGTCCAAGACATGAGTGAATTCAGAATAAGGATATGAAAAAAACAAGCCACTCAGGTTTACATGCAATTGCAAAATACAAGCATGGGTTTGTCTGCATTGCATGCTCTATTTTAAATAGATACCAGTTTACGTAGTGAATGCAGCCCAGAAAAACAGGGATCTCAGTGAGAAGAGGAAAAATTCAATGTTTGGTAATCTCTCTCAAGAGGGACAAGATTTAATTCAGTGAGATTTATCTATAGGTGTCATTCGTCATGTGGGAGATGCCTTGAAAGACCATTCTTCAAAATCCAGAGGACGAATCTGTGCCATAGGAATTGCACCATGGGGCATTGTAGAAAACAAGGAAGATCTGATAGGAAAAGATGTAAGTCTTTAAGGAATTAACATGTAATTAAAGTAATGAAATAGGCAGCTCATCTATTTGGAGTATTAATTTTCACAGTTTCGAAAGCACTGCTGAAATTAGAAATCTCCTTAAAGAAAAGCTGTTGTTCAAATATATTTGACAGTGTTCTATCTATATTCTATATATAGCTAAGCAAATATACCCAGAGGTAGCGAGGTTTACATTACTTTCAGTGTTAAAGTTCTCTCTGGCAAAAGTTCGTTTTAGGTTCTACCTTCACCGTGTCTATGCTGAGTGCTCCATAAATCATTTAAGTGCTTTGACGTGTACAAGACTTGCATTTATTATAGAAAGGTACTCAGCAGTGGTACATTAATTTCTGCTGACTCCAAGCAGGAATGTAATTCCTAAAGCAGTGAGAGTAAGAAAGGGTGTGATCAAGGGCTGTACATCAATGAGAGTAGGTGAAAATGTAAAAGAATGTATAAACACGGCTGTTATCCTCCAATGAAAACAGTGCTGTGAAAAGTTCGAGTTTTGAGTATGAAGACAAGTTTTTTTCTAATTCTCCTATGTTTTCAATTATAAACATCTGGTTGATTTGTTTCCTCATAAGGTGTGTGCTTTTGTTGAACACTGGAGGATTTTCATGTTTATTTCATAGTTCTAATCCTGGTGCACCTAATCTTTTGACAGGTAACACGTGTTTACCAAACAATGTCAAACCCTCTAAGCAAGCTTTCTGTGCTCAACAGTTCCCACACCCACTTCATTCTGGCAGACAATGGTACTCTAGGTAAATATGGAGCTGAAGTGAAGTTACGACGTCAGTTGGAAAAACACATTTCTCTCCAGAAAATTAATACACGTAAGTACAGTGGGCAAGTTGTAAACATAGCACATTAAGGGAAGGGAAGGTAGAGAGGCTAGAAATACTTCATGGTATTGAAATTAAGTGTTTCTACCACTCTTCCTAGCAGGAGTTTGATCAGGACTGTGAGACTAAGCTAGACATACGCTGTCTGAATAGTGATGGAAGAGCCCACATCTAACATCATAGAAAAGCCAGAAAAGTGAAGGAAAATGACATAAAAGGAAGATGAAAAGATTGAAAAATAATTGTAAGATGAAGGTTCAAAGCAGTAAGAATTTAAAGAAAGGAAAATATAAAATATTTATGCATTTCTGGAAAGAATTCTTAAGCATCAGTAAAAGCACAGAATGAGATGATTTTCTGCACATCCCACTTACAGGAATCCTCTGTATCTCTGTGGCTTCTGATTCCAGGTGTTGTTACAAAAGGTTTTTGTTGTTTTTTTTTTTTTTTTTCTTTTATATGGATTGGTTTCATTTGAAATATTGCATTTAAAATTATGTGATCTTCCTGACATAGCTCGGCATTTTTACTTTTCACATTGGTGTTTTTATATTTTGAGTTTCATGTAGTTTTAAAATTTATGTCAGTTAACGTCCTCTCTAAAACAATTTTCTAGATTTGTTTTCATCATTATTTAAGAAAAATGCATTTAAAATGACATTTTTTACTGAAAAAATTAGAGATGAAATAAATAAGAAATGCTAGTACTGATGGCTTTCTAGCAAGTTAAAGCAAATCAGAAATGATAAAGAGAAATTTATCAGTCTTAGATTCCATGCTTGAATTAAAAGTTGCAGGCAAATAGGCATCAGTTCTACCAGCTGTCTTTCTGATTTACGAGAAATGCCTTCAGAAGTTGTGTAGACCTATAAAAATAAGAAAAACAAAGCATTCAAGATACTAATTGCATTGTACTGTACAAAAGTTTCCAATAGGGTTTAAGTTATCTTTACAGTAGAGCAGAAGAATGAAATAGAGTGCTGGGTAAGACTAAAGATACATGTAGAGATCTGCCAAAAGATATCTAAGCGTTCTGGAAAGTCTTCAGATACTCTTTTTAACCTCCAGTTATCTGAAGAAAGTTAACTCACCAAAACTATGCCTCTTGCCTTTGAGCATAGAGACACTATCACACACTGTTGCCCCCATACAGACATTTGAGACGGCTAACGTGGCTATGCTTTTAACATCTTTGTCTTCTGCAGAAGTGCTGGGAGTGTTGTAACATTATTAAAGAGAGCACTGGCTTGGAAGATAAGGAAGTCAGGGCCCAGAGGCAAGATGTTTTGTGTTATTTCCTTTGATACCACTTTGGGCTGGGGATATTTGTTCTGATTTAAGTAAGAGATTTTTCACACGAGGGGCAAAGTTGGGAATACGTATAGGATATTTGAATTTGTAAAGCTTTGCAGTACATTTACTAGTAAAAATGTACAGAAAGTTGTTCTGTTTGTTTTTAATCACTTCAAGCACTCGAGCACTAGCGCCTCTTCTGGAAATTTCAATAGTAGTCACTGAGGATTCCATGGACACAGAGGCCAGCCAATGCTCTGTGACTACTCGTTATCAGAGCTGGGGTATGCTGACAGGAGGATGTCAGGAAGCTTTTGCTGTTACTATCCGTGCTGTTCCCATTCTTCAGAGAGGAATGAAAACATGAAGTCAACTGTACAAAAAAAAGTGCATCTTACTTATGGAACGCTGGTCATTTTACAGATTAAGAATTGAATTCAAATGCTTGTAGTGGGGGGATTGGTCAGCCTTCAGGTAATGTTGTGTCCTTCATTTCCCCATTGTGACTGAGACTACTGAGATTGTGTGACCTGTGGGCTTCCCTTTGTCATCCTATGCCTGGAGATCACAGTGAGGCAGGGACAGCAAAGGGATGCTCAGCTGTCGTCTCTTCCATCGGCCAGCCATCTCAGCCTCATGATAAAGACACCAAATTCATACTTCTGTCTTAGGAGAAAGCATAGGCATATGTCACCTTACTGAAGACTTCCTGTAGGTAACCAAGGAACAGTTAAAACATCAAAGACACAGCAGCAGGGAGCCATTCAAGTAACAGTGGAGATAATGAAGTGATAGTAGGATCATGTTCAGCTGGTTTGTCTGTGCATGGTGTCTACTGCAAGAGATTACGAACAGTTCACCATTTGTCTGGTGGTGAGCAATTCAATTGTGTTGTGTATCAGTTTTTGTATTCTCTTCTTTTTTTTTTCCCAAGTTTTCTTTTTTTTCCCCAATTCTTTCCCCATCCTACTGTGGCAGAGAAGCAAGCCAACAGATATGTGGAACACAGCTTCCTACTGTGGATTAAACCACATCATAACTGAAAAGAGACTTGCTGTTTTCTATCTGAGACTTTGAAACAGTATACAGACACCTTCCTTGGCACTGGCTGTGAAATAATCATAATTTTTCCTAACTGTTCTGGTTTTAAGTGATGCTGTAACACAGAAAATCGCACCCCTTCATAACATATCAACCTCTTAAGCTCAGTTTCAATTACACTTCTTTTTTGTTTCTGCTCTTCTATTTTTTTTTCAGGGCTGGGACAGGGTGTTCCTGTAGTTGGGCTTATTGTGGAAGGTGGTCCCAATGTTATCTCCATTGTTTTGGAGTGCCTACGAGAAGAACCTCCTCTCCCTGTAGTGATTTGTGATGGTAGTGGACGAGCATCTGATATTCTGTCATTTGCACACAAGTATTCAGAAGAAGGAGGGTAAGACTATGAGACTTTCACTAAAGCTGTGTCTTGCTCAGGGGAGACGATGAGGGATTACGCCTCATTTTCCTGGAAAAAAAGCTCAGATACAAAATGTTCCTAACAGAGGTATTCTGCTGTCAGATTTTGTTGCCTGTTTGATCTTTTCCTTGGTGTTAATGAGTAGTAATTGTTACTACTTCAAATGTATTTGACAGCCTATTGACATAAGCTTGGTCTCAGTGCAGCGCACTGTCATATAAGATCCATCAAAGTTTGTTGCATGATACTTGATGCTGACTTGGATGCTTTAGAAGTAAGGAACAAGTGGTTCCCAGAATTACTCCTTTTCTCAGGTCAGAGCTGAGTTTTAATAGTTCATGTATTTGCAGAATATGTACTGCCTGCATCTAATGTGCTCTATGAATGACATTCGTGCTCCAAGAGTGCCAGGTTGAATAAATGTCAGGCTTTCTTCTTTTGCTTTTTCTTGTGTCTTTGATATCTCTTCAGAGCAGTGCTGCCATGACCAGAGCCAAATATTTGTCTGAAGCATTCTGCTTCACTGCCCAAATGAACCCTTTTTTGTGGAATTTGTGATTTTTACAGTTGGTTGTCTTCTGTTTCTGTTGGTAGAGAGTGCAATTTGTTCAAAGGTACAAAACATATAGCATAAAGCTCAACTTCTCTGCAGAGTATAAGATCTCTCCTGATAGATACTCCAAATGGAAGCAGAGTAGTGCATTTTCTATTTCAAATGCTGCTCCTCCCAATCAAAAAATCCTCCCAAACAAAAAACATTTTTGATTACACGCAAAGAACCTTGCAACATTTAGAGGCAAAGATGCATATCCAGTAAGTTGTACTACTGAAATTCTGAAGGCTGAACTTAACAAGAGTATATATGCACATTCACAGAAAAAATAAGAGCCATCTTGTAGTATAGAGATTCCATTCCAGGGCAAAAGAATAGCTGAAAGTACTTGCCAGTTTTTAAATCTTTATTGAAGGGCTGAGATGCACAAGAGCCAGTCTGGGTACAAATCTCCTGATTACTGTTATTACTTTGTAAACTTCACAACCTTTCCATATTGAATGCGAAAATGTTGTGTGTTTTTATTTATTTTTGAATAAAATCACTGTTCTGGTGCATGAAAAATTATGTTTCTCAAGCAGCAGACTTTCCTTACATATACATTAATTCCAACAACGTCTTGTTTTGTGTCTCCTTTATCATTTAGGATAATAAGTGAATCTCTCAGGGACCAGCTTCTAGTAACTATCCAGAAAACCTTCAATTACAGCAGGAGTCAAGCTCATCAGCTGTTTATCATTCTGATGGAATGCATGAAAAAAAAGGAACTTGTAAGTGTCCTAAAAGTATTTCATGAAGATAATTGCTATGAACAGACTTTTGCAAGTACTTTGAAGCCCAGGGTTACAGTTCAACTTTGTTTTTTCTTTCTTAAGACCCATAAGTATACATAATGATGCATTCATAAACCTAGACTCCTAGAAACAGAGATTTTGTCTTCTGGAAAGCCTCTAAAACCAGCTTCAGATTCTTCTCCTGTGTAAGAAGATAAAGAGTCTTTTTCTACAAGACACCAAGTTCTTGATGATCCCAGTTGTGCATGATCCTGATTTACAACAGGCCTGTTCTATGCACCACTCAATATGATTAATGCCTGTCTACCATAACTCAGCTGCAGAAAAAAGTGTGCTCAGGAAAAGAAAATCTTCAGCATTCATGTCTGTTGAGAAAGAAGTCTTGAAATTGTGTTCACTGTACCTGTGCAGTTTTTGAGTGGTTTCTTCTGACTAATTGTCCTGCTGAATTTTTGTAAATATGATCTTTCCTGTGAGTTTTGATAGAATTCCATTTCATTCTTTTGTCTTAAGCAACTGCTTTTTAATAGCACACAAACAGTTTAATACATTTTTATATGGTTTTCAAATTACAACTGGAACAGATATAGCTGACATTTTTATATTTTTTTGCTTAAGTTGCATATTTCTATAGATAGAAGCAAGAAAATAAGCACATCTTTCTCCTCAGACCATGATTCTTTGGGTTGCCTAATTCTATCACTAGGGAAGTGATGGCTGTAACACAGGCATTGGTAAAGAGAATATTTTAACCCTGAAGCTGAGAAAAGAAAGTTTTTTAATTTCTTAGGAAAATTATGTTTCATACTCCCTCAATACTAAGTGTATTTTCCTTCTGCAGAGTGCACATTTTCTGCCTCTGGTCAGCTTAGAGGCAAATCATTATCTAATTTCTTCCCAAGCTTAATACAGTACACAATAAACTGATCTGTAACTTCCTCCTTAGAATTTTAAATAAACAGTAAACAGTATTCCTTACAGCACATACTCTTTTCACTGGGGAGTATAGTTCTGTTTGATAGAAGTAATTGTTTAATTGTTCAGTAAAAAACTGTAAATCCTGCTATATTAACCAAAGATATATGGAGGGAAGAAAAAACAGTATTTTCTGTGCAGTATTTGCTTGTATCTTAATTTCAGCTAGGATGGAATAGTTTTTTGGAGTGTCTGGTATGATGCTATGTGTTTGGTTGTAGGAGGAAAACAACATTGATAACACACTGATGTTTATAGTTGCTGCTGAGCAGTGTGGTACAGAGCCAAGGCCATTCTCAGCAAAGGCCCAAGGAGCTGGGAGGGAACAGAATTAGAACAGCTGAATTAAATTGTCCAAAGGGACATTCCATGCCATCTGGCGTCATGCAGGATTTTTAAAGGGGGTGGCAGTTGATCTTTTTCTCTTCTGCTGCTCAGAGGGGCCAGCTGGACATTGGTCAGGGGGTGGTAAGCAATTGCTTGTCCATTACCTGTTATGTACACTCATATGTCTATGGATAGTCCTAACTATCATCCTTTTCCTTGTCTCTATCTTAGTAAATAGTTTTATCTCAACCACATGTTCTACTTTTTTTTCCTGATATTCTCCTACATCTCACTGGGAAGAGGGGAGGAGTGAGTAATTGACTTTGTGGTGCTCAGCCACCTGCTGGGTTAAACCACAACAGCTTGTTACTTAACATGACGATACTGCATAAGGCGTCAGCTGGTGCTAAACTTCGCGCTATGATTCTCATCACAATACAAAGAAACTTCCCAAAATTGGTACATCAGGCTTTATGCTGGTCCTCATTTCATATGGGCAGCTCCACAGTGATGAAAGTTCTGACCAGGCATTATTTTTACATTTTTCTTGAGCAATTAAGTGATTGAAATTTAGGAAATAACTTCTATCAGATTAGAATGATGCCTGGTGCCCCAGTCAAGAAAAGTGTACGCATCCTCCAGAAATCTATGTAATCATCTCCTCTGGATGTAATCTGATTCTCTGAGATGTGCAGATCTATTGCTCAACACTCTTTAATTCCCATATAAATAAAAAGGCAACAAGCAAGTATTTTGAAATATAAAGAACATTTTAGTTGTGAAGAAGCTTAATGATGTTTGCTATCTTTTATTTCTTCTGCTTTGGAAATATGGACACTAAAATTGTTTTGAAAATTTTCAAACAGTAAGTCAAATCACTTCTTAAGATACGATGCCAATGTATTATCTGTAGACTTACCATTAGGAGCCTACCTTTTCATGCATAAAGCCTGTACTAATTAGTGTCGCTAGGAGATTTTGGCTGAGTCAAAAAATGCATGAAAGAATATGCCCAGTGATTCTGAGGATTTATCTATAAAGCCATTTCTGACCCCTTTCAGGAAGGAGTCCTAAGATAACTGAGATAGGATTGGAGCATGGACATCTGTGTGAGGCACTCACTAAGTTCCTTGCAGTGTTTCTATTAGTTTCATATTCTCCACATTCTCCAAAAAGCTGCCCTTCTCCTGAGATTATGCTTGGTATTGGCTCATGCTTCCAGCTTTTCTACATAATGTTCATCTCAGCTGCCAAGGAATACTTGCTTATGTATCTATAGCTTTCAAGATAACAATATTTAAGCGTTCACCAGTTGTTTTTCATGTCCTGTACAATATAATAGCAGTCTGTTCTCCTAATTGTGCTTTCTTCTTTCCCATATTCTCTCCGATGTTCTTCTCACCATTGTTCATTAAATCTGATGTTTTATTCCCTTCAGCACTGGGGGATTCCTGCAAGAAGAGAAGGACTATTTTGAGTTTTATCTCTGTTTTTTTATTTCAGTCATATTCTGATACTACTTAGTTCTTGAGGTCATAAAGGCCAGATTTCAATTTTGCTGCATATATTTAAATACTTTTGTCAGAACTAAATTCTCTAGGGACTCATCCATCTGCCAATGTTACTTGGAACAAAATTCAACAAACGCTGTATTTTCTAATATTGCAACTCTGTGTTGCAGTCAAATAGATACCCCATCTGCTTGTATTTTACTTCTGCATAAAGTAGCATACTCAGCTTATTATTATATGAAGTCTTTTCTAGAGAAAACTCCTGGGGAACCTTATAGCAGCTTTCCAGTACCTGAAAGGAGCCTACAGGAAGGCTGGGGAGGGACTTTTTAGGAAATGGTTTTAAACTGGAAGAGGGCAGATTTAGACTAGATATTAGGAATAAATTCTTTACTGTGAGAGTGGTGAGACACTGGAACAGGTTGCCCAGAGAGCCTGTGGATGCCCTCTCCATGGAAGCACTGAAGGCCAGACTGGACAAGGCTGTGAGCAGCTTGGTCTAGTGGGAGGTGTCCTTACCCATAGCAGTGGGGCTGGAACAAGATAGCATCTAAGGTCTCTTCCAACCCAAACCATTATATGATTCTACAATTCCAGTAATATGAATGTACTGTTGATGCATTTATGTGCCTATAGTGCCAGGATGAATTCTGTACTTTGCTTTCATCAGAAGTCAAGTTGGTTGTAACTACAATAAGTTGATTATAAGTCAGCCTCTCTAGAAGAACTAATAGAGAAAAAAGAACTGACTGCTGCCTTAGCCAAACTGCTTCAGATTTAAAAATGACTATCACAGCAAAATTCAAATGCTGACTGCCCAACATAAGCAGGCTTACAAACTGCATTTGATTATATAATATTGTCTGCTTTCTTGTTCTGTAATACAACTTTTCCTTTAATTCTTTCATGTCTTGTGGCAAACATTTATCTTTGTATAGAAGTAAAATCTATTCAAAATGTTGAAAAAATTGCCATTCCCACTACTTAATGCTGACATCTACTATGCAGAGATGTTTTTGGAAAGTGAAAGATCGTTGTTTTTTTTTTATCTCTATTCAGAAAGAATATCATTAATATAGAATACACTTTTGAATATTATTCATTGTTTAATATGTGGCTCCTTTAATGGCTATGCTTTGCAGGAATTGCAGTTCTTAAAGGCAGAGAATTGGAATGGGCTCAGTTAAGCAAATATGACTAGAAGTATCTGATTTTTAAATTAATTGTATCTGTTTTGCTGGTCATTATGTGGCAAACCACATCATTTTGAAATATTTGAGTGTTATGGTCAATAACATTAAAGCTATCGTAGTTAGCTTTAATAGTTAGTGTTTCCTTTTTCCAAGTTGGCATTTCTCTTATTACTGCAAAATATGAGAAAATTATCAGTTTGCCATGACAGTTTTGTCTCTGTTCGTGAAAATTCTGGGATTTGGTGAAGAATTTCAGCAAGTTTATCATATTTAACTGTGTAGGGGTTAGTTAGGATAAGTCTTCTGAAAAAGTATAAATCAGAGTTTTTGTGAAATTGTAATTTCAAAAAGAAAAACATAGTGGAACTGGACGTTTTGAAAAATTTTAAGCCTTGGAAAATAAACCTTTACCATTCTGCTCTATTTTTATTTTTATTTTTACTTTTATCTTTATTTTTATCTTTATTTTTATTTTTTTCCTATCTATAATTTAGAGTCCATCTTTCATGTACGGCAATTCTGTGTTTTGGTTTAATGCTGTCTTTTAGATCACTGTGTTCCGTATGGGGTCTGAAGGGCAACAGGACATTGAGATGTCTATCCTAACTGCTCTCCTCAAAGGTGGGTTTTGCAAGGAAGGATGTATACTGTGATTCCTAAAAGGTCAAGTCTACACACTGCCTGAAGTTCACTCTAAATATTTAAATTTTTGGTTTATTTTCTTTTATTCAAAGTACTAACTTGAGAATACTTGATTGCAACTCAGATCAGCTCAAAGTATAAAATCTAGACTGAAATTTTTGTGTCGCTTTCCTCACCTGAGAGCCTGGAATGGAAATGCTGCCAACAGCTATCCTGATATTTCAGCACATTTTATCGCAGTCTTTGCACATATTAATAAAGATAGAAGAAATGGTAGGAAGATTAGAAGACTGGCTTTTTCCAGGCCTCAGATTGTATTCTTTAAGCCTTAGGGCAAAAATTAGGATCAGTTCTCAGTTTATTTGGAGAGTGTTATGTTTGCTGGAACAACATCTGTTTTCTGTCTGAATATTTATAGTTGATAGCAGGCTCAGTATGAGAACGCTGGAGTCCCTACGGCTAAGTAAGAGATTAAGAGAGGAATTATTGTGCTCATATCTACAGCATCAGCCAAGGGAGCTGTGCAAAGGAGCCTTTTAGAACAGTTTTATGTCTATCTTTAGCTACAGAATATAAAGTCAATCTGGGAGCTCTAAGGGAAATAGAGAGACAGTCTGCTTAATCCTTTTGAAATTAGGATTATGAGGTCAAATGGAAGATGCTGGAAATTGGTTTGGTGCATGCACCACTTTGTAGTAGAATTATTCTTGTGATAATAAGCTTGCTGGCTTTTAATTCTTGGGAAAGGGAATTGCAGAAGGTTGTTCTGTGATGTTTCATCATGCATGAAATACCAAATATTGGCATGTGTTTCTGTTTAGGTACCAATGCATCTGCTCCAGACCAGCTCAGCTTGGCTTTAGCCTGGAACCGTGTAGACATTGCACGCAGCCAAATATTTGTCTTTGGACACCACTGGCCAGTAAGACCATGTTATTTGCTAAAAATTGAAAATAAGTTGTCAAATATTAACTCCCTGGATTTTGCTGGCAGGAGGAATATTATTGAATTATTGTTTATGATGAGCTGATGGAGGGCATTTCATTAATTAAGAACAACCTGTTTGTTTTGAAATTTACTTAGGCTGCCACTTGCAAAAACTTAATTCTGAAAAAAGGAAAGCAACTTTGCTTTTTATCTCTTTGACACACGCTAGTAGTTGCTGAAGTCTCCAACTACCCGTTCAAGTTATGTATCAAGGCTGAATTTCATGGAGATGCTTTGAAGTAATTGCATATTTTGCTTCCTTTATAGCTTTGAAAATGTCAGTTTGGATTAATGGAGCAAAAATGTAGACAACCAAAGGAAACCGCTGCTGAAAACTCCTCTGGTAGTGCTGTGCTAAGTGAACTTAGAAACAGTTCTTTAGTAAAGCTTTAGTTTCTGCAGTGAAATTTTCCTTCTCAAAATTTTAGAATGTGGTGCTACACTGTTTCAAATCAATGGCGAATCACTGTGGTGCCTTTGTTTATCAGTATAACTAAAATACTCTATTTAAGCCACTTCTATTTCTCTGTATTGATGCTTTTTGCTTTACTGTTTGAGCCATCTGGTGTTGAATTACCATGGTGTTATGAAGAAATCAGCCTGAACTACATAAAGTTGATTCCAAGAATTCTTATTTTTTTAAAGTTAGACGTCTTTCCTGAAACTATACCATAAAATGAACACTATTCACGTATGTGCTTTATGTAATGCTAAGATTTATTTCGTTTAGAAGCCTGTGTAATTAAAATTCTAATGAATGGTGCTGCAGATATTGCTTTATTCCTTTACTTATAGTAATGTTTTCAAAGATCATTGGAATGCTCACAAGGAAAGAATTAAATGATCCTAAATATTATAAAATATTATTTGTATAAAAGATTTTGTTGAAATGAATGTCCCAGTCTCCCTAGCATTGCACTTAAATTCAGATGTACCACCTGGCAACTGAATCCATCTACTGTCTCTCCTATTTCATTATCATTCTCTGCAACAATCTGTGGATCCGCTGTCAGCTAATTGTGGTACACTGTCATTTCTAATCCATGAAGAATGTTTTTTGGTCAGGAGGATTCAGCCCTTATGTTCTGTGAATTGACAGATGCACTTTTGTCCAGGCTTACAAATGTTTCATGATGGCCAGAAAGAGAAGATTTTTTTAAGGTGGAGAAAAAAAGAGAAAACAAGCCTTGTTAAACATTAAAAACAAACAAAAATATAGCAGGCTTTGTTCTCTAGTTTTCTGGGCAGCGCACAGATGGTTGTAAGCTGCACATGGGGGTTATATAACCTAAGTGTTAGCTGGTGTAATTTAAGCCTCCATAGCACAGGCAAGGAATGTCAAGATACTTGCACGTGTGCTTTCCTGTTTTGGGTAGATAGCTTAGAAGGGGAAGGAGTCAGAAGAGTCTAGACATGCCTGAAGAGCTACAAACATAAATATTGTCTGCAGGGCCTAAATTAACTAGTCAGGAGCCCTCTTTTCTTCTTCTTTCTGCTTCTGCAGTATGGATGCAATTTGGCATTATGCAAGATCCTTGTTAAACATTTTGTCCTGCTTGTTGCTATTGTTTTTGGGTTTTTTTTTTGACAGCTGTAACTTTTCCTGAGAGGAAAGAAGCTGAATGGTCACATAATCAAGCAGTGTCTTTTCCCAGACCTCTTGCACTGAATTTTGGGAGAGAAAGCCTCTATGTTGAATCCCACCACAGGCTGCCTACTTCACTACTTGACTTTCAGTGTTATTGATTTTATTAGAGATAACAGCTTGGAGTTTTTGTTTTTGTTTTTTTAAATGAGTAAACCAAAAAGTTTCATATACCTAAGGAAATGGTAATTTTAAGTAGATTGCATGTGCAAAGTGGTGACTGAAAAACAAGTTCAATAGCAGTGTATTCATAAAATAGTGGTAGTACAATTAAGTAGATTTCTAATACTTGTGCATTATTAAATTAAGCCTTTAGGAAGCCTTACAGCTAGTGATGGTACAGCCCCTGAGAAGGAAAAGAAATCTCCAGCAGTTCAGACTAAAGCAGCCAGAGCAAAAGGAAAGGGGAAGAAAAAAGGAGGAAAAGTAAAAGAAGAGCCAGAAGAAGAAACAGATCCAAGGAAGCTTGAACTCTTGAACTGGGTGAGGTGAATGTACTTGTAATAAACTGTTGAAAACTTTGTTTGCTTTTTTTTTTCCCCCTCTCTCTGTATGCCTATCTATTAGTTTGCAAAGGTGGGCTTTACCCTTCTATGAAACTGCATGGGAGACTGAATTATCCAGACAGTACTAGTTTTTAAGTGTCTTGCAAAATGGTGCAGATGGTATTCTGCCATCTATAAGAGAGATATCTATACCTGTATCCATATGAAAGGAGATTTTAGATAATCTCACTTTTAATTTCTTGTAGGGTTTTAGTAGTTTCCAGTCTCAATTTTATATTCCATTCAACAAATCCATTTTCCGTGCAGGAGTTAACTGCTTTCAGATCACTCAACTAAGGTGATTAAGCCATCCTTGAAAGCAAAGAGCGAGGGAGGGAAACATGCATTTTCACTCTACAGAATGCTCATTTGCACATTTCCAGAGGGTTGACATTAGAATTCTGCAGGAGTGCTGCTGTTCAGTCTTTGAGCCAGGAATGTTTCTCATCCTACATGCACTACATGCAGCTGTACCACAACAGTACAAGTCAGTGCCTATCTGCTGCCTCTTTTTGCCTACGTTTATCAGAACACAATAAGCACGCTAGTGAACATCTTCATCCTCCCTCTATAAAAATATTTATCAAGTGAAGAAAACTTAAGTTTCACCTTGTCCATGTGTTTCACCTTCCATTTGCAATAGATTGGTGTTTTGTTGTCTGAAATCGGGATCATGCATCAAAAGGGCTGCTGCTCAAGGCCTTTCCACCTTTATCACTGCATTCTAACCCTTTAGACAATATTAAGAGATGATCCATTAGACTTTGTGACCAACATTTTTGAAAACCAGTAGGTGAGTTGGTGAAAGACAGGGAAGTGATCCTTAATGAATGATTAGTCATCATCAGCATATTTGGAAACTGGGCATCTCTAAAGTAATGAAAAAAATCTCTAAAGTAATGAAAATTACTTACTAGTAATTACTTACTAGTTACTTACTACTTACTAATTACTTACTAGTAATGGTTGTTGGTCAGACACATCTTCTGTGCTTGTGTGATCTCACGTTCTCTGTTCTGTGATTCAGGTGAATTCGCTGGAGCAGGCTATGCTGGATGCACTGGTTCTGGATCGAGTGGACTTTGTTAAACTACTCATTGAGAATGGAGTTAACATGCAACATTTCCTCACTATTCCTCGACTGGAAGAACTTTATAATACTGTGAGTGAGTAGAAGTAAAAAATGCCCTGTGATATCTTTTCTACTGTATAGGAATGACCTTTTTCTTCTCTTCCTTCTGATATATGCTTCTGAAATGATTTGGTTTCTAAAAAGCTTTGAGCCTTAAAGGTAAATAGAAGGTGAATAGCATTAGAGGGAGCCACTGCTATCATATGAGCGTCCTGATGTTTCCCTACATATGCACATTCCTGATGACTAGGCTTGCAGCAGCTGTGACTTGAATCAAGGCTCCTGAACTACCACATAAAGGGCTATAAGAAAAGGACTGTGCAACTCTTGATTAACACTATGCATGTCACTGTAGCCTAGTTCCTTATTTTCAACCCTGTAGAACGTAATGGCACATAGATGCCTTAAATTCTTACAGTGTCATTTTTGTTTATGTAAAATATGAATTATTGAAGCTCTAATGGACAGTAAATAATTTTTGTTTCAGAGATTGGGTCCTCCAAATACACTGCATTTGCTAGTCAGAGATGTGAAAAAGGTAAGCTTAAAAGCTGCATTTGCATTATTGCACTAATAATATGAGTCAACAATAAAAGCAAGCACAGCAGGAGTGAAATTAGATGATAGCTATTGAAAACAGGGAAGTCAAATGACTTTTCACTTGAGGTAAATAATGATATCAGTCTAATTTTTGTAGTTGAAAAGCTGCTAGTAGTGTGTTGTATTATTTAAGATTTAGATATTATTTCTTCTTCACAGTAGACTCCAAATTGAGTACTACAAAGGAGGACTGAAAGACCTGCTAGGTTTAGTAGAAGCTGCACTCCCCAGCAAAGAATTTCTTCCCTTTTGTATGTTGCATTGCATGTTTTTTAGTTTGCTCCCGAGCAATCCTACTTTTACTCGGGAAAAACTGTCTTGTCTCAGTGCTACAAAACCTAAATATGTTGTTTGTTTCCACTACATGCTCATTAGTTCATTATCTATGACAGAGTTATATATTTACTCTCATTGAGGTTTTGGAGCTTTTATTTCATAAAATTTAACTGCAAGGAATAGTCTTCCTTTTTTTTTTTTTTTTTTTTTTTTTTTTTTTTGAAAGGAAACTCCCATTTATCCAT
The DNA here is from genome assembly GCF_019238085.1 of Lagopus leucura. NCBI lineage: Eukaryota > Metazoa > Chordata > Aves > Galliformes > Phasianidae > Lagopus > Lagopus leucura. The sequence goes on from NW_024962269.1 coordinate 3,013,140, forward strand.
GGAGATTTAAATGTGGGAATCAGTGCAGTACTGAGTTGATGCATAATTCGTATTGACATACTACACAGTTAAACTTACCTCATTTGGTGTTTGTCTTTTTGATTGTCACTAATGCTTTTCTGCATTCTGCTTTCTGTCTGTCTCTTCATTGCATTTTCATGGCTCACTCATTCAGCGGCAGTCTCGGGGATTCAGTTGGGTTAACATGGAGGTGATGTGTTTGCTTAGGATATAGTTCTTTCATTGTAGCTACTGCTCAGTGGTGTTGTAGAATGAGTTCCTGTTGTAGGATATAGCTCAAACAGCAAAGCAGTTTTCAGCTTATTTTTCTAGAAGAGTTAATGCAACTATCTAGCTCTTACATGTGATTGTAGAAGTTATAGGCTTTTCTCTTTAATTCTGGGCTACGTATAAATCTAAATCATTATCTGAATTGTATTCTTAACTCTGTAGGTAATATTGTGGCAAAATGCAAATTTTTATAAATTGTAGAGTGTGTCTGATCTTCATTATGAAATTAAGCAAATCATACTTTTATGTTGGATTAATAATGGTCAATATAAAGAGTCACATAAAGATTGACTTCACCAATATAGCTCTTGCAAACAACTGGGACGTGTATTGATACTGATACAATGTACAAGTAAATTACAAATGAAAAATTGTCCTCAATTATAAATACTTCCAAAAATTCAATCTGTCCCCCAAACATTTATCATTTGAATTGGTTCTCATTAATTTTGTATAAATAATCAGAGACTGAGATAAGTACCTATAAATATTACTGCTGCACCAATATAAATTTCATGTATGTTATTTTTTCTTGTTCTAAATTCTTATTTTGTTCTTTTGTTTGTTTCCTTGCTCTTGGTAGGGCAATCTTCCACCAGATTATCATATCAGCCTAATAGATATTGGTCTTGTACTTGAATATCTCATGGGTGGAGCTTATCGCTGCAACTATACTAGAAAAAGTTTTCGGACTCTTTATAATAATTTATTTGGACCAAAGAGGGTAAGAATGAGTTAATTCTGGATGTGGCCATCACGCTGATGGTAAAAACAACCAGTACTCTGTTCCTTCATGATTGTGAAATACTACATGTCCAATGCTAAAGAAATGCTGTAAGACTGATGTTGAACTTCTAGTGGTACAGTTATGTAAGGATCCCATAAAACACTTTAGTTAATAGAAGCAGCCAGCAGATGGTAAATACTTTGATCTGGAGGTGAACTGCCTTCTATTTAAGTAGTTTACTACCCAAGTATTTCTAACCGCCTTGCCTGTGTACTTACTTCTTCCTTCTTTAAGTTGTAGCTTGATGTTATAACTTGAACTGTAAATTCTATTGGTCACATCAGGTTTGTTTTCCAAATAATTAAGTCCCTATAAGGAACTGCTATGAGCATAAACCGTATTCTACAGAAACCACTGCAATCTCAGTAAACATTTCAGAGCCATAGACCAATTATAAGAATATCAAGCATGGACCCTTGTTAAACATTTTATTCTATGCAGTTAGAATAATTCTCTTCATTAACTTACTTAATTTTTTTTTTGTTTGAATTGTGGGTTTTTGAAGATCAAGTGAAGCTTGCTTACAAAAAGCAACTGCTTCAAATGATCAGAAGGCTACTCAAACCCCAAAGTAATCTATTCTGTAGTCAGAATACTGTATGTGTGTATATATGTATGTATATATATGTATATATATAGTACTATCTAATTGACCAAACAATTAAGCCTTTTACGGAAAATGTAAATCAGAGATTCCATTATAGAACAGAGGAAATATTTTTATGGAAAACATTTGAAGATGTGTTGTATTTCTCTTTTTTTTTTTTCCATGTTTCCTATGAGTACATTTACCCTCTTTCTGTTCAGAAGCATCATTTTTATTTTTTACTTTTTGTGAAAATTTAATGACTTCTATTCTCATTTAACTCTTCCAACTTAATCAAAAGATTTCAACTGAGTGCAGGATGGAAAAAAATTTCTAACCCATTGCCTTCCAGGAAATACAATTAAGGAGAAGATTAGTTAATTGTACCATTATTGATACAGTTATTTAGAATAGTAAGTTTAATCAAAATGTGTTTTTCCTTTGCATTTTTTAGTCTTTGAATTTTCCCTCCTAACTAATTTTCTTTTCTATTTTAATATTTAGCCAAAAGCTCTTAAACTACTAGGGATGGAGGTAAGTTGGTTTTATTGTAAAATACTGGTTTTATCAGTGTGTTTCTTGGTACAATTGTGCTCTTGCTCTTAGCTTCTTCAGTGTTGCTGTGGCTTAAAGTAAATTGCAGCTAGAGAGGAGCTGTTTTGCAAGCAGCCTATGAAGTATTTCTGACTTTTTTTGTTGGTATGGTCCTCAGAGCTGCTTAAAGCTTTGCTTAGTAATCCATAGGCAGTTTTCAGCACTATTATATAATAACACATTATTTGCTGGAATGTACTGTAGATTAAACAATTCAAACATGAACATTGGTGATACTGAAGGAAGAGTATTTCCCAGCAGTACTATGTGTAGGCAAATCTCCTTTAACCACGAAGTAATAATTAATACACAAATGAGGTTTTATCATAGAGACAACATTTAAGTGGAGTAAAAAAAAATATGTTGTGTGTTGTGTTGTAGCATGTTAAATGCTCTTTTCCACTGAAAAAAGGTCTTTGCTAGCAGAGATGAAACTGAACCAAAACCCTGCTTCAATTACCCGTGTGCCTGTAGAAATTTTGAATGGATCAAGATCAAGTCTGAGATGATGCCTCAAAGCTCATCACCGAGGCAGATACTTCTATTTTTTCTGAAAAATGTATTAATATACAGTGGGAGGGTACTTGCATAAAGAGTCCAGGGACTTTTCTCTATGAAGTATAGAGCACATAAAGCATATATTAATGCTTTCATAGCGTTTGAACTCAATATATGTACATACTGCTTGTGTTACCTTCAACAGGTACTCTACCTGCACACAAAAGCCTCTGTTTCCCCAAGCAGATAAGCAGCTTTCTTCTCTACAAAGTCTAAGCTGTATTTAATCTCTGTGATCAACTTCCTATTGTCCGACGGATGAAAGTCAAAAGCTCAGCACCTCAGTAGTGCAGACCTGTTGCACCTCAGTAGTGCAGACCTGTTTGATTAGTGTTGATCACAAGTAGGCTACTTAGTGCTTCCCTAAAGGCACATTTTGATTTTTCCTGTTTCTTCCAGTGGGCAATACTGTATATGGCACAAATTGAAGCACTTTCTCCATTTGATAGTGGGTGTAGCTTACTCCCTTCTTCCAAGAGGAAGAAAAGTTGAAATGAAAAATCAATTTTTCTGTTGTTGAAGAGGTCAGTAATTTGATGCATCTCCAATTTTTTGTTTTTCGGTTCCAGAGTTGAAAGCTTTAAAACAGGAAGTGTAGACTCATTAGTACTTTGTCCTTCCCACCCAGGGTTTCCTTTTGACTTGATATTCCTAGTGTGGGGAGGACCTGATTTTTGGCCCTTCATTTGAGATTTTATGTTCTGTTCTTCTTCACTTTATTCACTTGCATGCAGTTTAGGACCCCCTAAATTTTTTGTAAGAAATAGAGGTCAACATTTGCAGTTCTTAGAAATGCTGAAAGAGAAACGCTTATTTAAATGTTGAGCTGAAGAGTTTTGTTCGGAAACCAGAGGAGTAAGGCTGAAGCCTAAGTTTGGGTTTGTTTTTGTAATAAAACAGTGCTGAGACTATTAGGCTGAGATTACTTACATGATCAAAAAATGATCCACAGAAATGTAGAATTGAAGAACGGTTTGGGTTGGAAGGGATCTTTAAGATCATCTAGTTCTGTAGGATGGGATTTAATTGCAGTCCTCTTCTGAGATCAGAATCAAGGCCTACAATGGTGATAAGCTCTCTCTCTACACCTATAAATGCAATGTTCTTCCTACATAATTTAAACCCTTATTTACCCAAACATGGTTTTTCTCCCTTCAGGATCCTGCTTCATTGTCAGTACTTCCCTTCAGTTACTCCCATGTTGGTTCCTGTAGTAATGGCCCATCCTCTCTATCCCTTTAAGAAACAGGATACTTTACCTTCTGTTTGCACAGCATACATAAGAGGAGATTGCTTATTCAAAGGTGAACACTCCCTTAAGTATCTTGTTGTTCTTAAGAATGCTGTCTGCCTGCCTTTTTCCCTTTGCATGTTAACCACTCTCTCTACCTGCATGTCAGTCTGAATACTGCTTTGATACCTGTAAGATATGCAGAACTATTCTTCAAGAATGGATACAGATATATCAAATAAAAACTTAGAGTAGAACCTTTATAGTGAATTCAGGTTTGGTAAAGCTCCATTTGCACTGCAGAAGAATTCATTAAATACTAATTCCTTATCACTCCACTGATGCAATTACACATGCAGTAGAGATCCGCTTGCAATGCAGTGTGAAGTGAAGGCTTCAGAACAATAAAGTTCTACTGTACGTATCTAGGAGAAGTAACTTCTAATTAAGTCTGTAAAAAATGGTTCTCTGAATAAAACATTAACCTGTGTTAAGTATGCTTGGTCACATGTTCGTCATATTTTTATTTCCACTGGCATAATAGCAAGCAACAGAAAAGGCATAACTATTAATATCATAACCTCTCGATATGCATTTAGTCCATGGTGTCATCAAATCAGGTGATAAAGATTGGTATTAAGAATCTTGTTTTCTTCCCAGGATGATGAGCCTCCTACGAAAGGAAAGAAGAAGAAGAAGAAAAAGGAGGAAGAGATTGATATTGATGTGGACGACCCAGAAGTGAGCCGCTTTCAGTATCCATTTCATGAACTGATGTTATGGGCCGTGCTGATGAAAAGGCAAAAGATGGCACTCTTCCTTTGGCAACGAGGGGAGGAAACTATGGCCAAAGCACTTGTTGCTTGTAAGCTGTACAAATCTATGGCACATGAGTCTTCTGAAAGTGAACTGGTGGATGACATCTCTCAGGATCTGGACAACAACTCAAAGTTAGTAGTTACAGAGCATAGTACATGTCTGCCTGATACAGGAAATTGTCTTGACCTGCTGAGAAGCTTGATTTTTAGTAGAGTACAGTTAATTTCCAGACTGCAGGTTCAAAGAATGCAGTCTGGAGCCTGTTTATCAACAGTAAACAAACCGAACTTTTGGCTCAGAGTCTAAAGGTAATGCTAGCAAGAAGATTTGTGTTGTGTTTTTCTGGCAGTGCATATTCTTTCTTCACCTTTTCTCTCTATAAAACTGGCTAGTTTTACTTCACAATGTTATTTTGAGGGTGTGCTCATATGAATTAAGGGCCATCTGATGATCTAGGTAAACTGGTCTTAAGATATCATTTGGTCTAAGCTAATTCTCTCTAGTTCCAAATTTGTTTGGAACTTTTGTGAACTATCCCAAATCAAGCCTGAGATTCTACTGCTCTTGTCCTTGTGTACAGAAAAACATAACCCCATATGAAAGAATGAAAATCCCAACTGTAAGCAAACACAGATTTCCAAATCAAACTTCACCAGACTTATCTTGCATGTTACAGAGATTTTGGCCAGCTAGCTGTTGAACTCTTGGATCAGTCCTACAAACACGATGAGCAGATTGCCATGAAACTACTGACCTACGAACTAAAAAACTGGAGTAACTCTACCTGCCTGAAGCTGGCTGTGGCAGCTAAACACAGGGACTTCATTGCTCACACGTGCAGCCAGATGCTCTTAACAGATATGTGGATGGGGCGACTACGTATGCGAAAAAACCCAGGCCTTAAGGTATTTCTGTTCTGCATTTGCTTTCAAAGACACACTTTGTTGCACTTAACGCTATATTATATATAGTGTATGCATAGAAAAAATGGCTTATTAATTAAAGATGCTTTAAGAACGTTTTCTGTTTTGAATCTCCTTTTTTTTTTTTTTTTTTCTCAAGCTCAGGAAGTCTAAGGAACAACATACCAGGACAAAGGAAAATGACGTATGAAAAAGATCTATGAAAAGCTTAATATGATTGGATCTGAAAGCAAAGTTGTAGCTTTCAATGAATGATAAAATCTGTTCATTAAAAACATGAAACTAATTAAAAGTTAATTAGTAGAAGCAAAAGTATCGTCTCTATGGGTACACACAGTGGGGTTAGAGAGAAAAGAATCTATACTTGGACAGATTCTTCTGAGTGTTGCTTAATATTGCTCCAGAAGACCAAAATTAAGATTCAGTTTTGATAAGAATGAAATGTGTGAAATCACGATGTGTGAAATCGTGTGATTTTTATTCTCTTCTGTGATTCAATTACTTTGCACCTTGTACTGATTTTTGTATTTCCTGATCAGTGGATCTGCAGAAAAAATTTAGAAAAGAGTAATATGAGAAGGCTGTCACAAAATACAAATATGAGTGAGCCACTGTTATGGAAGCAGAGCAGTGTTTGTTGCGTGTGAGACTTTGTATGTGAATATACTCTTCTTTGTTCTATAAGGTAGCTGCTGTCATTCTTGTAAAGACCTACCATGACAGTGCTATCATCTGCTGATGTTCTAGTTTTGTTACCTGCATTCCTCTCTTCTTTAACTCTTTTTCTGTACTTATGCCTGTGTTTTTATATCTCTGTTCTCATATAGTAGAACTCTCTGGGTGCTATCTGCACAGCTCCTTATACTTTCACAAGTTTTTTTAACTTTAAAAATTATGATTACAGCAGTTGACTAAAGTAACTGTGAAGTCCAGTAAGAAACCTGAAACGTTTTGTCAACTGCTACTGTTTCATTTCTCTGGTCAACTCTAATTCTGGAGCACAATTTCTTATGTGCAGTGGATTCATGAAAATGGAGTCTTTCAATTGACAGGTTATTGATTATGCTTCTAAACTACTACTACTACCTACGTTGTTTTTGTAGGTTTGGAGATAGGAGAGTATCTTGAATGCTATGCAAAAGAAAAAATTGGTTATCAGATTTGCCTTTTTATGAAATCTATTAGTTTTTAAATAAATATTGCAGTCTGAGTTGAATTCTTTCTTATTGAACAGGTTATAATGGGGATTCTCTTCCCTCCAACCATCCTTTTCCTAGAGTTTCGCAGTTACGATGATTATTCTTACCAGACATCACGAGAAAATGAAGAAGGCAAAGAAAAGGAGGAGGAAAATGTGGTCAGTACTGGAGTTTATCAGGAGGTTGTAACTCCCGGTTGTAAGAGTGCTGAGTTTCCTAAGTTTCTCTGTGCTGTGGGTCATTTTGGATAAAATGTCAACTGGTTCTGCAAAGAGTATATAGGTTGGATTCCCAGGGCATGCAAATTATCTGCATATTTGCAGATTTACTATAGTTCACAGTTTTTGTATTTTTAAAAAGTCAACAGGAGGTCTGTTGCTCAGAGGAAGCATTTGGTAATTAGTGGTTGATATTATAAATGAGAAAAGCTACTGTTTTTGATGTGTGTATTGGTGTAAACTGACAACTGTGGTCTTCTAGGATGCAAACGTGGACACAGGTTCCCGGAAAGGGGATGAAGAGAATGCAAATAAAAAGCAAAACAGCCTTCCAATTGGAACAAAGATCTATGAATTCTATAATGCTCCTATTGTCAAATTTTGGTTCTACACAGTAAGTCTGGTGATTAAACTGATAGCGATCACTTTTCTCATGCCTATGAAAGTTAAAGTTTTAATAGTGATGTAAAAATAATAACCACATAAAACATAAATAACAGTGATTTTCATGGAATCTGATGAGTAAAGCACTCTCTTTATTTAGAGAAAAATAGAGTGAAATAGAACAAATAACTGTAGCTTATGCTGTCAGCTCCTAAAGCTCTAACACACTTTAAAGGAGGCTGCACGGTTCAGTCACTTACTCCAAGCTAGTTTAGATCCTCTTGCTTTCTAAAGGCTTTGGATCCTGTTCTGCTTTTAAATATACTGTAGGACCCAACAAACAATGCTGTAGTATCAGTGCTTGCCATTCATTCTGTCAAATACAATCTTGATGGAAGCACTTAGCCTTAGATCCCTAAGGCTTAATAAATTCTTTTCTCCTGTTCAAGTAATTAAAGCCAATCTGAACTGCAATCATCTCATTTTCTTTTTAGCACATCAAGAAATATTTCCTTTTTAATAAAAACTAAATATTCTTGCTACTGCTGAATTTTGTGTGTGCCCTACATGAAGGATACTGTTTTCATTTTATGCTAAGTTAGCACTTGTGGTATCTTGTATGTCATTGTATTATGTATGGGTTCTTTTGTTTTAGCACACTGAATAATCATCTATTTTTCTGAAGTCAGTGATAATAATTCAAAATATAAATTCCTACTGAATTTCAAATGAAAGTATTAAACACAATTTCATGGAGTAAAGAAATTACATTGGAGTATATCAAAAATGCCCCAGGGGAAAGGGGCCTGATTTAGAATGTTTTGGCATTGTACTGCTTATTTCAACAAATAGGCAGCTGCCTGAATCACACCACGCTGCTGGAGGCCAATGGCCTCTACCAGTTTGCATGCCAGCTGTAGTAGCAAGAGCATTACCGTAAGCACGCTTTCTTCAGAGAAGAAAAACTTTTTCCTTTCACAAGTAGGCCTTCAGCACCTGAAACTGTCATGCATAGCCTATGCGTTCATGTGGATGTCGCAAAAGTCTATAAAGGATTTCTTTTTTATAGATATCATACCTGGGTTACTTGATGCTATTTAACTATATCATCTTGGTGCGGATGGAACGGTGGCCATCTGTCCAGGAATGGATTGTCATCTCCTACATTGTGACATTGGCTTTAGAGAAAGTAAGAGAGGTAAAGTATAGTCATACTTACATCTTAGTCCTTGAAAAGAATTATCCAGTCCAACACCCTTGCTAAAGAAGGATCCCTACAGTAGGTTTCACAGGAAATAGTCCATGTGAGTTTTGAATATCTCCAGAGGAGACTTCACCACCTCTCTGGGCAGCTTTTTCCAGTGCTCTGTAACCCTCAAATTAAAGACTTTTTCTCATGTTCAAATGGAACTTCTTGTGTTCCAGTTTGTGCCCATTGCCCCTTCTCTTTCTGGGCACCACTGAAAATGGTCTGGCCCAATGCTCTTGTCTCCTGCCCTTTAGATATTTAAGTGTTAATAAGATCTTCTCTGTCTTCTCTTCTCTGGCATAAACAGTTCCAGATATCTCAGCCTTTCCTCATAAGGGAGATCCTCCACACCTCTAGTTGTCTTTGTAGCCCTCTGGAGGATTCTCTCCAGAATAAGGCAAATTTTGCTGCAAATAGGGGTGGTCTCTAATGAGAGAGAAGAATGTGACAAGATTGATTTTATTTTATTATTTTTTTTTTTATGACTTCAGAAATGTTATTTCACATTTTTCTTAATTACGTCTTTCTTAATTTTTATTTCAGATTCTCATGTCAGAGCCTGGAAAGCTGAGTCAAAAAGTGAAAGTTTGGCTCCAGGAATACTGGAATATTACTGATCTGGTGGCTATTTCAGTATTTATGATAGGAGCAGTTCTTCGCCTACAGAACCAGCCTTACATGGGTTATGGAAGAGTAATTTACTGTGTAGATATAATTTTCTGGTACATTAGAGTACTAGATATCTTCGGTGTGAACAAATATCTGGGACCTTACGTCATGATGATTGGAAAGATGGTTAGTAAATTATACAGCAAAGACTGCCACCTCCTTATCACCACAGAAAAACTCTGTGCTGAAAGCAGAGCAAAGTGCACTTGATAGAAAAGAGAATAGGGATAACAAATTTTTTTTACCATGTTAAGTCTTTTATAAAAATACAGAACCTTTATTTCTTTAAATGACTTCTTTTTGCCTTTTTACGTATTTTTATCTCATGAGCAGTAGTTAAATTTGAAGATCAACATCAGGAAAATTATCCAGGAAAATGTGTGATACTTTTCTTGCTCACCTTACAGCACTTTGGCAAACAGATAGGTTGATGTCACTGTACTAACTGGTGATGATAGGAACATCTGTATGGTCTCTTTGTGCAGATGATTGACATGCTCTACTTTGTGGTCATCATGCTTGTGGTTCTGATGAGTTTTGGAGTAGCACGCCAAGCAATCCTGCACCCAGATGAGGAGCCTTCTTGGAGACTAGCTCGGAACATCTTCTATATGCCCTACTGGATGATCTATGGAGAGGTGTTCGCAGACCAGATAGACCGTAAGAGTAGAATTCATAGTAAGATTCTGTTTCCTGTTTATGAGGCAGATGATCAGACCCAAATTAATGCTTGCTTTTAATTTGGAATTAGAGTGTATTTGTCCATTTGAGGGTTTTCTTGTGACAGACTCCAGAGACTAATGAATTTTTTATTTCCCACATGCATGTCCTGCCTCTAACCAAAAATTCCAGTTCAGTCCACACTGAATGTGATATAGTCTGGAATATTTGCCTATCTGGTGGGCAACAGTATTAAACGTTCTGTTTACTTGCAGAAATAAGCAGAGATCATTCTTAAACTTTCTCTTGAACTAATATTTTACTAAGAAACTTCCCACCTAAAATGAAAAAAAAATGAATACCTTGCACAGGAGCCAAAAACAGATATGATAAATAGGTAACATGGTTTTTCATCTCCAGCTGGTAGCACAAGCAATGAGAGTCCACAATTATATTAGCATGGGTACATGTACCAATTTTTCCAGAAATGTTTCAGTTTCACAAATCAATCATGTTTCTCTGTTGAAGAGAATAAATAAATAAATAAATAAATAATCAGCTTGATTAGCTTCAGCTGTGGAAATAGCATTTTATGTACAAAAGCTGCACAGTTTAAAAAGAAAAAAAAAGGTCTGTTTTTGAGGAGATGGACACTGCCACTGTCATGTTACTGATAGTTCTGTGCTAGTGTTTGAAATTTGTACACTCAGACATGCAGGTGGCCTTCTTTAGTGTGCATAATGCACTTTATCTGAAACAGTACAAGCTGCTATTCCAGCACTGTTTCAATGAGCTGCGTATATTCTGAACAGTATACACAGGATATTCTCTACATTCTTTGTAATGTCCATATGCTAGTATGGATGTGGTTTCACCAAGGTAGATAGAGGGGACTAACTACCTCCCTCCGCTTGCTGGTAATGCTTTTCCTAATGCTGCCTTCAGTCTGATTCACTCCATTCAGAAGATGTCCATGATCAACAAGTTAGTGTTATTCAATAGCAACATATTCTGAGTTGAGTGTCTTCGAATGCTGTGATTCTTTTTACAGTCACTGTTTAGGGGCTGGGGAGCAAGTATCTATACTGCCATCTAAATGAGCTTTAGTGATACTGTACTGTAATGACATCAGTTTCATGACTGTTAATGGAAACTTAGCTATTCAGCAGAAACAGCTAATGAACTCAAAGCTAAGATGGTCCTTAAAACAATAATAATAATAATAAAAGTGAGAAATGTTTCCTTAATAGCTGAAACAATGATTTCATGTGGTAACTTTGAGTTGTTTTGTGTTTGTGGTGACTATCAATTTTGTTTAGTTGCCTGAAATATTTTGTGTGTTTAAATGATCATCTGCCATCAGCATTTTGTGGTTTATTTTAATGTCATGAATTTGCTGCCATGTGTAACATTTGGGGAACACAAAATGAAAAGGAAATTACAATATACCATGCAGTTTTAACAAAGACATTTTTTCTAAACATATGTCTCTACTGTTATGACATTTGAGTTTTCTGTACTTTTTTGGCAGCAAAACTATATTTTCAATCATCTTCTTTGTTGTTTTTTTTTTCTTTTTTTTTTTTTTTCCCCTATATTATTCTATTGTTTTCTTTCTCTCCTTGCTTCCTTTTTCATTTTTTCCATTGGAATGCTGCAATTCAGTCTATGCCATGGAAATCAATCGTAAGTCTATCTGGGGAGCTGATTATCTCATTTAGCTGAATGTGTTCATTAATCTTTTCACTAGATGCTAGATCTTCACTAGACATTTTAATTATAGGGTTCATCTGATATTCATGTGTGAGTTGTTTTGCTACCAAAATAGTTTTATCTGAAAAGAAGGGGAAAACTGTTGTAATGTATGTTGCACATCAAAAGTTTTAGTCAAGCTTATGTGATTGCTATGATTTGTTTCTAGTGGATTGCCAGCAAGGTAATCATTTTTAAACATTATCATGCATGATTGTCATGTTATAAATAATTCCCTCCGATTATCCAGGTATTGTATTGTTGGCTTTTTTAGCATTACTTTCATTGGTCCACATGAGTAATATTATGATTCATTTGACTTCCCTTTTATACTCTCCTTAAGATAAAATTATGATTGTGAATAATAAAGAAAGTGGGCATAAAAAGACGAGAAACTGAGGTTTTCTACTCAAGAACAAGTTAATAACTGCATACAACTTCACGACTTTTTTCAAGTGGAAAAATAAAGGTTTACTGACTTTTTTTTTTTAATCATAAACAATTTCTGTCTGTGTAGTAGTACTCGGTATTCAGGGCAGATTTGCAGCTCTGATCTGCCAGGAAGCAACAGGAGCAGGGCTGGCCCTAAGGTAAGAGAGAGCAGGGACCCAGGGTGAGCAATGCCCTCCCCAGGGCGACCCGGTCTCTCAGAGATGGCTGCTGCTAATTGCTAACAAGACGAGGCAAGTAATAATCCAAGGCCTAGGTAGGGAGTTCAGGTTGCAGTGAGAGAAGACAGGGCTGAAACAAAAGGTTTTATCCAGGAGACAAGTATAGGTCCAAAGTCCATCCATGAGAAAAATCTGATACCTGCACACCTGATGCAGCTTGGGCAAGGACAGATATGTGTAGGGCGTGTAGGTGTAGACCTCAGGAGAAGCTGTTTAGTAGTTAGGGCCTACTTAAACACTCAGAGCTCTGATGAAGGCCTGATACACATTCAGCAATCTTGAACCACAAAATAAATCCATTTATGCATTTGAAAAGATACGCATGCAAGTTTAGTCGGAGATGTTTTTAAAATGCTGGTATGAAATTATACATGTGCACATCAAGATCTTGTCCTATAATGTCACTGTGGAAAAAAAAAAAGCCTTGTCAATTTGAAGAGGAAGATACATTGTGCACTAAATCTCAAGCCATGTAACCATTCACTATTATGTGAAATAATTTTTGCATGGTGCTGTTAGAAGCAGAATTTGGACTAGAAATTATACATACTCTCCAGTGGAAATAAACTGACAAAATTTATTTGGTTTGGTAGACTTTACATGTGCGTCATCAGTAAGTGAGTCTGTTCTCAAGTGTCAGGAAATGTAAATACCTTTCCTCTCTTTTCTTCAGCTCCTTGTGGAGACAATCTTTACGATGAGGATGGTAAACGTCTCCCTCCGTGCATACCAGGGGCCTGGCTCACTCCCGCTATTATGGCTTGTTACCTCTTGGTAGCAAATATTCTGCTGGTAAACCTGCTGATTGCAGTCTTCAAGTATGTAAATCATGCACTAATTTCTTATTGTCAAGATAAAGTTTCGATGAGAGTCCGTCAACTAATTTTGCAATGCTTTGCATTCACACTCAAAATTTCTCTATGAACATGACTAGTAAATATTTGGAATGGTTTATACACTCTGAAAGAGCAGAAGAAAATTTGGTACAGATTTGCAGTGATGTGTATGAGAGAATGAGTACTTACAATTAGGGTCTAATGGTTACTGACAGGCTTCAAGATTGTTTTGTAAAGATGAAACTGAATCCACTAAACCTACATATGTGATAGAACTCTTGCAACCACTGGCAAACATGATTCTACCGTAGATCTGCAGAATGAAAATCTGAACATAAAAAATAAGAGACGTTTCCGCTGCATCCATGCATCATCTGCTTCTTTTCCTTTTTTTTCTTCTTACTTTGCTTCTAATTTAGAGAAAAAGAAATGAAAGCCTTGCAGAGTTCCTATATCTCCCAGGAAAGGAGTGTATATTACCTGGAACCAAGAGAAAAGATAGGTACATTTTACCAAAATCTGTGGCTGCGTTTATGGCAGTGCAACCAACGTGCAACTGTGCAAATTCATAACATAATTCCATAAATCCATGCTTAGAATTTTCTGGAGTAAACCTAAATGCATTTCTACTGCTTGTACTTTCTGCCAACAGTTATACGCAACAGTTATGCCACATGCATTTCCTATAATGACCTAAGAACTGGAAAATACAAATAGGAACAATTAATACATCTCTTTGCTAGTAAAATTTTCCCAAAACACCTATTGAGAAAAGCAGGTGATTCCATTTTGATTCCCATAAATATGCAGCGTTGCAGGGCTTGCTGGCATAGGTAATGGGCATCACAACCACAAAAATAGTTCATTTTGTGCCCAGAAAGCTACAGCTCACAAAGCCTGTCTTTCATTTGATGTATTTAGCTTAAAAGGTCATGAATTTTAAAGTACCCAAATGCCAGTCACATTGCTAGGGGGAAGGGGAAGCATCTTACAATGGTAACTATTATTGGCTGAAGAGAGGAAGGAATCAGCAGTTTGAGAAGTAGGTCATACTGTTAACTCCTGCTATCCTAGCACAGTTGCAGGGGGGCGAGTTGTAGCTGGGGAATTCTTGCTGTGCAGGAGACACAGAATGAAGTCAGATTGTCATTTATCAGTGTAAGTAATCTCATATTCTTAGCCAAAAGAAATGGAGTGCTTTGTGCAATCAAGAATTCTCCATTTTTGAAGAAATGTCATGTCTGGTTTTGTGAATATTCCAAAGCACAGAAAGTTAGAAAAGAAATAGAAAAGATAAGAAGAGGAAGTGTCAGAATCATCATAGAAGAGAACTGTCCTAGCATATTTTAAAATAGCTTGAAAAACATCATCTACGACAGAACTTCCAAATTTTCTTAGTTTGCATTTTGTAACGTTGAATATTGCTGTCTCTGGATTGAATGCAATTCTCTATTCCTTCACTGAATTGCTAATAGGTTGTCTTTATAGTAAAACTCATTCTGATGTAGAAATGATGAAACTGTAACTCCCACAAACAACTCCTTTTAAAAGAATGTGCAATATTTTCAAATTAGAAGTCTAAATGAACAAAGTTTAAATTTAGGGCATTTTGTTTAAAAACTTGAGAAGTGTTTTGTATAGGTCAAGCTGATTAACATGTTAAAAGAAAAAGATGTGACTCTTCTGGGTTTAGAGTGGAAAATATCTTTCATGGATTTAATACTTTGTATGATATCAAATATGAGTATATATTAATAGAAGTACTTTATAACCAAGCTCCAAAATGCTAGTTAGCTGACTCATAAATTGTGCACGTTTGTCTTAACTGACAGCTAAAATGCTTTATATGGTAGAAGAAAACGAAGAGGACTCTTTTGGGTGGTGCATAAGGGATGCAGAGCACCTGCTATGCTGCCTTCAAAAGGAGCAGTAAAATAATGAGTTTAGCTTAATCTTCAGCAAGTTCAGCTGCCTCAACGAAGAGCTGAACCAAGCAAGTTGTGTGGCCTTATTTTGCTATTTAGTTTCTTCTTTTTTCAATGTACTTCTTGTTAAATGTTAAGTAAACTTGGAGGCCTAATGGAAATTACACCTGTTCTCCTTCAGCAATACCTTCTTTGAAGTAAAATCAATATCCAACCAAGTCTGGAAGTTCCAGCGGTACCAGCTGATCATGACATTCCATGACAGACCTGTCCTCCCACCACCAATGATTATCTTCAGCCACCTCTACATAATCATCAAGCGAGTCTGCTGTCGCTGCAAGAAGCGTGAAGGAGACCAGGATGAGCGTGACAGGGGGCTGAGTATGCAGTGAATCTTCTCTGAATAGAGCTTTTTGCACATGATAGCAGAAAGGAGTAGCTATTCCAATGACAAGCATTAATTTCCTTCACGTTTATGGTCTGATGTATTTGCAGAGGAAGCATGGGACAAATTTTATATCAGGTTAACAGCTATTGACCTCTTCCTTAGGTATATGTGATGCTGTGCTGCTAATTAACACTTTCTTTTCAATAATGACATGGCATCCACTTAATCCATTTTCAATAAGTGCTTGTAAAGTTCATACACCGTAGGAGGCAAATAGGAACCTGAAGAGAAGAGGCCACAGTTTCAAATGTCATCTGTACATTCAACCCTGTGATTGTGAGCAATCTGTGTAGCACCACCTTCATTTCTCCATATTACAGACTTATCTGTCATTTCACAGAACTGTGAGGATGTGAGCATTCTACTGCTAACATTCTCTGCAATTATTGCTTTTTCATTATGTACCTCACTGAGATAATCAGACGCTCACAATGACTCCTATATTTCTGCATTTCACAGGAAATACACCTTGTAATTAATTATATGTTTGCACAATATGCTTTTGGTTTTAAAAAAGGGAAAAAAAAACTGAGGAAAGAAATGTAAATATAACAGTTCCTACAAAGAAAAAGAGACTAATCCAAGACAAGGATAAAATGTTCCTAAAAGCTTATATTTCCCTTGGATTTTCTTAACTCAATTTTAACTTTTTGAATGTCTTATCCAAAGAATGTCTGGGAAACTGTTACATCGGATTATCTTTTGCCTGTAACTGGCATGCTTTATGAGCAATATTTGAATTAAGGAACAATCAAGCTGGCAAACATTGTCTTACCCAGTAAAATCTGTTCAGTTTGTTCAAAATGTAGCACTACTATTAAACAGTTCAAAGGTCTGTGAGAAAATATAGCATACTGTGGATAGTCATAGAAGAAGATTATAGTCACAATGCATCACACTGCTTTCAGAGCCATGGCCATTTTGGCTAAGTACTCATTTCATATCTACAAAATCATCTATTCAGTTAGTGCAGGAGTGGAATTTGCAGTATCCATCTGTCTGAAATAGCCCACTACATTGGGTTTAAATTGACTGACAGATTTTCAGGAAAAGAAAATTAGTATTTTTTTCTTCTGTTTCACAGAGTTATTTCTAAATGATGAAGAGCTAAAAAAGCTGTACGAGTTTGAAGAGCAGTGTGTAGAAGAATACTTTCAGGAAAAAGAGGATGAGCAGCAATCATCTAATGATGAACGCATCAGAGTTACCTCTGAAAGGTACCTATTTAAAACAAACAAACAAAAAACCCGACCATGTCTGGAACAATATATTGCTTTTTTGTCCCTCATTATAAGCAAAGTTCACCTAAAGTGCAAATGGCTTCAGACCTTTAAGAAAAACACCACTATTTCAGAATCTTAATCCCAGGTAAATGTCAGTGCAGATGCATCTCTCACAGAATCAAGCTTTTTGTTGCTCCTGATGGCATACCACTAAGGCTGCTGGTTTGGGTATCTTCGGTGTAAGAACATTTTTGTTCAGTTATTTTTTCCCTCTCACCCAGCTAAGATCACAGTTATGCTGCTTATCTGCTTGAGCAAAACAGTACATGTTCAGATTCCAGCAGCTCATTCAATTGTAATAAACATGGTGGAGCTTAATAACAAAAGTACTGGGAGTTCTTCACTGATACCTATGATTCAGACTACAGTCCAGCATTCAGAACAGCCAAATTTGATCCTCTGCCAGATAGTCTCTTAGAAGATTTGAACAAGGCATTGAGCTTTTCTATATGGACTTCCTCATCTAAAAGACAGGGAATAGTCAAGTGCAAATAATGAAGGATAATCCTATTCTGAGGACTAGGTAATGTTTGCATATTGATGTGAAATCAAACAGTTACAATGGCAGCAGCACTTTTGTGTCATATCATTTGGCAGAACTGTTCCCAAAGGCTCTGCCTATTCTGGTAGTAGCTCTGAGTAACTCAGGGGATGAGGTCTCTTATCACCTCCTTGAAATGATGAATAATTCTCCTTATAATTCTCCTATACCTATAATGGAAATGGTAGATAGTTTAAACATTTTTGCCTTAATCTTCCTTGCAGTATTCTTCTTTAATTATGAACCACTCTCTATGTATGTATCTCACTTCCTTTTAACATTTCTAATGAGGTTGTTCCATAAGCCATTCAATTCCCTAACAGATAAATATCTTTCTGTTGAAGGGAAGCAGTAAACATCTTGCAATATTATATGTGGAGTTTGAGAACAGAGAAGTAAATGAAATCTGCTATGTGTCATCAACTCATTTCTATTACGCTATCTATGGTAATTTGTCAAAATCCTAGGTATTGTATGAGAGAATAAAGCAAGGTTGGTAAGCCTCACTGATTCACTATGATCTTGTAGCCACAAACCAGATTTGCATAATTCTCATGGCTTCTTGCTCCAAATGCTTCATCATCTTTTGTGTGCGAGAGCGAAAGAATGTTAATTTAATTTCCACAGTTGATTTAGTACTGTATGTTCTCTAAGTCACATCCTAATGCCTGGCTTTAAATGCATTCTTCTAGTACCATCAAGTCCATTACGAACTAAATGATAAAATAAATAAAGGAAAAGAAAATAAATTCTTCTCCCCTTTGCTCTGATCCTTAATTGGAAGGTATTTCAAGGCATAAAGTAATTCTGTAAACAGTAGCGTGTGTTCTCTTCGTACAGCCACAAAACCTGTTTTACAACATGCCTTGATGCTATTTTAAGTCATCCTGTGAACATGCCTTTAGAAGTATTTTCCATATTATTAATTGGTGCTTCACAGTGAAAGAGGATAACTGAATGTGAAGCAGGTGGCACACTCAGAGAGGAATTTAATAGTAGGCTCTAACAAAGGGCTGCAACTCTTGTACTGTCCTGGCATGTAAATAAAGGCAAAGTGCCCTCCAATAGCCCTCCAATATAGTGTGAGGAAAGCACAGGTAAAAAGTAAATGCACAAGCACTATGCTACAAACAGGAACAAGTAATGAGTTATACATAGCACAGATTTCTGCCATAAGAAGAAATTGTTAGCTGGTGTCTATAATGGGTTACTGCACCACCCCACTGTGTGTTTTATGCTTCCTCTTTTATATCCAACAGAGTTGAAAATATGTCAATGAGGCTAGAAGAAGTGAATGAAAGAGAACATTTCATGAAAGCTTCTCTTCAAACAGTTGACCTTCGACTCTCTCAGTTAGAAGAACTATCTGGTCGGATGGTGAATGCTCTTGAGAAGCTGGCAGGTGTTGACAAATCTGAGCTAACGTATACACGTTCACGGGCTTCATCTGAATGTGATGCTGCGTATCTCCTAAGGCAAAGCAGTGTCAACAGCTCGGATGGCTACAGCATGTACAGATATCATGTTGGTGGTGATGAGTTAGCATATGATGACAGCACAGCTCCAATGTCACCAGCCATAGGATCACGTAAAAAAGCTCATTCTGTTAGTACAAAAGAAGATGGAGCAGACCCAAGGATGCTGGTTCCAGAGCACCATACAAGTCTCCATTATACCTCTAGTGCTAATGCAGTGACCCCAGCAGATTGCAGTAGATCTGCATTAGGCATTGCACAGAATATTTCCAGTCCCCATTCTGGCTCAGGTGGTTTAGGGGATGAAAACCAAGGAATTTTCAAGAAGGATGAAATGGCTTCTCAAAGTTTAAACCAGATGGATGTTGTTATGAACAGACAATTGGTACCAAGATCAGATTTTCAGAACACTCAGCTAAAAGTAGAACGTACCAAGTTAGAGGCAACCATCTCTTATCCGTTGGACAAATCTAAAGCAATGCGCTATTTTCCTCCTGAAACATTCAGTACTTGTCAAACTACTATGATGAAGTCAAGGAGCTTTATATTTGCACAGGGTGGGAAGCTGGTTGGAGGGGTGAACAACTGGACAACAGAATATAGTACCATCATGGATCAGGTGTGCCCTTCAACAATTGAGCAGTGGGCTACAGAGTGGAAATACGAAGTTGAGCAGCAACTTTCTCAAGAACGTCCTCCGGCATACCCAGGTATTATCTCTGAAGCAGAGAGGCAAGCAGAACAGAAACAATTACAGATGGACACAGATGATGACAGTGATGTTGGTGAAGCAGGTATTAGTGCCTCTTACGCCTCTATGCCTGCTGCTGTCAAAACTCAGACAGAGAACTTGTTATCAGTAAAGCCAGAAAGGACTTCTGGGTTCCCATCAGTACGATCAAAGAGTTTGCACAGCCATTCTCGGAAAGCCAAGTCTATAAAGGACAAATTAAACAGACCAGGACATGCCACTAGTGTAACTAACTTAGTAGTAGCATTTGGCAGTGCAACAGAAGAACAGAAAGCTAGGCAAGAAAATGCGTCCACAGAAACTGAGTGTTGAAATGGCTTATGGCCCCTGTTTTATTGACCGTCAAAAAAGTAGTGCGGCTAATTGAAAAAAAGGATTTTTTAACTAATCTATACAGAATAATGTTGCATACATTTGTTTCTCTTCATTTTAAACTTATTAGGTACATGTTCTGCTCTTAAATACATCCTTGCCGAGTCAAGTGAAAGGGAGATACTCGCTCAGGGGCAGATATAAAAGCAGGCTGCTCTGCAGATGCTGACAGTATTGATCTTTCTTTGTTCCACTTCCACTTCCCTTGTAAACTCATTTACTGATAGAGTCTTCATAAAAGCTCTTGAAAGGACAATACAATCATTTAATAAATTAGAAAATATTTTTTCTTCTCTATCAGAAGACTACTTAAACTGCACTAATTTTTAACCAGCCATTGTTTTTATCCTCACACAGCTGATTTCTTTGTGGCCACTATGTTTTCAGATCAAAACAAAATTGTTGAATGCATGGAATAACTATGTAGTCCTATTTCACTTCTTGTTTCATGCATGCTTCTTGGGCAGTACTTTCAGAAAGGCAGAACGCAGCAGCTTCTACCCAATAGAATACTTCTGAGTGGAAAAATACAGTTATGTTTGGAAAAACCTGACCTGGAATGCTATGCATACACATATTCTTGACCTGTCCTTGAACTTGGCTGACATAATCTGCTTTCAGGATCATATCTGTCTCTGCCCCAAAGCATTCTGGCAGCCTTAAACTGTTGAAAAACAGTGATTGTTGTTTCAAAATGTTTAGAGAGATTTTCAGTATTTAAGTGTAGATTGATTTTAATAATTTCAATCCTGTCTGCATTAATGTTTTATATAAACAGTAACAACAGAATCCTAAGTAGAGAAGGAAACTGTTTTGCCTGCAAAAGAAAAAAACAAACAGGAAATGTGTTTTGATTGGGTGAGATCAGAACACAGCCAATCTGCATTTGAAGTAAATCTACTAAACCAACTGATCTTTAATTCTGCAATTTCATTATGGCAATGCACAAGGAACAAGAGTTTCTATGAGTCAATCTGAACAAAAAAATAAATTCTGTAGATGAGAAGAGGAATTCCATGTATTTCCTTGAGTCATTTTCAAAAAGAAATTTCAAATGGAAAAGCCCTCTCTACAGAGCAAGTATTTTCCATCACTCAGCAACCAAGACTGGAAATGCACATCTCTAATTACAATTAGCCAGAACACTTGACTCAGCAGCAGCATTCCATATGCTAGGTTTGGGTAATTTCCTTCCTAGTAGTGTGATTTTTCATTTGCCTCATTCTTTGTTATGTTTTAGGAATTCTGTTTTCCTAAATATCCAGCCCCTCTCTGTGCAGGGAAAGCATACCATTTAACAAAAAAGAAAGAAAATAAGTTAAAACTGTGTTACTTGTTCACAGAGTACTGGTCAAAAGTTTACACTTAACTCAGTAACAGCACTCGTTTATACACTATTTTGAAAAGACAGAATTTCTTTTTCCCCCCCATCAGCTCCTCATTATGTTCATTTCAGTATTAATGCTTCTTATAGCACACTGGAATACAGAGACTGATGTAAGACTTTAAACTGCATTGATGGCATCAGATTTTTATTATTTGCATTAAATTTTCATACTCCATCCATAACGACTTTTGAAGTATTGCTACCATGCTGCTTGATCACAGTGACCGCCTGGACATTTCGGAAAGGTTACCATACATCTTTGCCAGCTTGATCTTATGAGCATGTTTACTGGTTTCACTGTCATCAGAACAGTGTTGACATTTGTTTTTCATGAGGGCTTCTTTTTTTATTCAAGTTTAGGGAATGTGACATTTTATATAAACAGAATGACATTTGAAATTGTTTCACTTCCATGTTTACTTTTGTGTTACCTTTCTATGCAACTACACAGCAATTTTGTATGCATGGTTAATATATCCTCCAATTTATCAATGCCTTTTTATTGTTTGCCTGCACGCTCACCAGGAACTAATTCATCAACAAACACAAAGGGATGCAGCCATTCAGCACTTTGCTAAACAAGCAGAGTGCATTGTGGACCGCAATAGTGTGTTGCATACCTCTTGTTACATTGTGTTTATAAAATCTGCATTAAATCATGCTTTGTTTGACCAGACATTTTTTAGCATTTGCATTACAAAGTTTCTAAGTGGCATGTAGTTTTCAAACAACATTTTACCGTTGTATTTATTTTCTTCTCCTGTACAAAACATTTATAAAGAAGTCATCTTAGAAAGATATGGAATTAATTCAGTACACCAAACTGACCACTGAAGGATATAAAAACTCTTCACTTACTGTTTCTTTTTATGCAGCAAATGGGCTGAATGTTTTCAGTTTCTTTTTTACCACTTGCCAGTAATTTTCCATCACATTCTCTATACAGGCTCAGATGTTTCCTGTGCTGGTGCACTGCATGAACTGTAATGGTAACCTGCTTGCCAATAAATGTGAAGTGACTACATTGATGTTGGCAGAGTTATGTCAGACAGATTTAAATATGGCTCTGTATGTGCACACAAGGCTGATGCCAGATTTGGAGCACACTAAACAGAATAATGGTTAACACTTTTGCCTGCCCACCTTCGTCCTTTCTTGAACACTTTGTGAAAGGTTGCAAGCACAGAATTTGTATTTCTGAAGAGACATATTTCACACTGCCTTTTAAGAAGACAGATCCCTCCCACTACTAAGGATGACTCCACAGTGGTGTCATAGTGAATTTCACATATATATATATATATATATATATATATATTTAATGATTATTATGTAATTAACCTAAACTGAACCAGGTCAAGCTTAAAGAGGGTGCATTCTGTGTCACTGAGGTAATTTAAATGAATTCACTGTGCAGTATCTTGCAGTACTGACGGTATCCCTCTTCCCTCAAAGCAAATATTTCAAACACATTAACTAATTGCAATGTAGGCAGGTTCTTAACTATACCACCTGATTCTAATTATTTCATTTTGCATTGCATCACTCTGGGAATATTTTGACTTGGCCTTGCAAGCCCTATCCTACTGCAGAGTCACCCTTTCCATTTGAAATGCTAGATTTAGATACCAGAGAACCAAAAGAGTCAATTTGCCATATCATTTAGTAATGAATTCAAAGAACTGTTGGATTCTCCCTAACGTGGTCTCTCCAGATGGCTTCTTTGGACCCTTTCCTATGTTCTAGGCTTGGTGAGATATATGTTTGTCTTTCCTATGTTTTTTTTTAAAGTATCTGTGAGGCCTTGTCTGAAAACAAGACAGTAAGGATGTCAAAAGAACTGTTTCATTAGATGTGCAAGATCCACAGGATCTGTAATGGGTGCTCTGGACAGTAAATTCACAAAGTTGCTGCTGAACATTTGTCATGGCAGAGGTACCTGGACACATTGCTGGGGTTCTATCTGGTAACATCATTGTCAGCTTAGAACTTCTGCACACTGCTAATTGGATTCATGTTATACTCCAAAACACGTGATAAGCAAAAAGAAGGCATTCCTTATATGCAAAATCATGAAATTGTTGTTGGTGTAATGGGAATTTTAACAGTCTGATGTATTAATTGTTATTAGTCTAGATCTAGTTGTTATGGGGGAAAAGGAGAAGCAAGAATAAAGGAGAGGAGAGATGAAAGGAGAGAAAAGAATGTATCAATAAGGTAAAAGTCATACATACACATACTTCCTAATATCTGCCCCTTTTTCGTAGATGTTTTCCTTGCATTTGCACTGATCCTCAGGGTCTAAGGGTTTCTGGCAATGGGAGTAGAAAGGAAATATTGCCAGCTGTCAGCACTCTGACAGCCCATCTTTACTAGGGTGTCTGTGATGTTGATGGTGTCTTTTCCCTCACTCTTTGTTTGCTTTTATAGGAGCATTTTATATTTGCTAACAAACTGAACAGTGTTCTCTTCGCTGGCCTGTAAGTCCATGTTATGCCTGAAATTTCTACTCATTCCAAAAATTGCTTTCACAGATGAACAAGCCAACGCACAGCTCCAGGCAGGTTGAGACAAGTTCAGATAAAGCAATCCTGACAAGACTCAGGCCTTGCAAAGACAGCATAATGCTTGTGGCCTGTCACTGACAGACGGTGCTCTATGAATTGGGCTGTGAGGCTACATTACACCAGAAAGTGCTTTCCCCTCCCTACAGCCACTGCAGATAAATGCTCTACTGCATGCAGCGGTCACCTGAGCTGATATTTCAACTTGTTGATCTTAATAATAAGATCCAGCATCAAGCAGAAGGGCGAACAGATGTAAAGCTAAGGCTCAGCTTGACTGGGCTATTGAATGCTCATTTCTTCCAGTGTCAGACCCAGAGAGGCTGGGCAATCAAAAACCAATAGGCACCAGGAGTTTGGATTCCATGCTGACAAACTGCAGACTTTAGAATAATTCCCTTAAATTGCAGTCTTTTACTTCTTTCAACTTCGAGCCTAATCCACAGAAACAAAACTTGATAGTGCAAAATGGTACTTTATGGCTGATGTCCTGCATCTTTCCGTAAGGTAAGTCTTCATAACAGGCTTTAAATAAATTAGTGTTTGCATTTGTTCAGCCAAAGCAGTTAAGAGCTTGGTGCTAAAGGAATTGCATCATCCCATCTTCCTGCTCCTCCTTTGTCTCCACAGCACTAAAACCTCTACAAAAATGCAGCGCTTCATCCTCCCTGATTCTAGACGTCAGCATTTCTCTTTTTTTGTACTAACTGGATTGCTGTGCTTAGCAAGTTATTGCCTCATCAGACTGATAGACTTCAAACATTACTGTGAATTAAAATTGGGCTCTAGTTTAGAAACACTGTTAATCTGAGAGTCATTATCACATTACCACATTACCTATGTTAGATAGTGCAAGCCAAGGTGGAACGTTGTACCAATTAATAGCTCCAAATAACTCCAGGCAAGTAATACATACGTAGTGATTAACAAGAAAAGTACCTTTATATGATACAGCAAAGTTCAACATCATTAAACGCCCACATTTGAGAATACTATCTCCACTTTACAGATATGCCTTTAAAAGTAGTGGGATTTTTTTGTGTTTCTTTTTTTTCCTCTTGTGTGTTTCTTTTTTCCCTCCTTCAAGAAACTAAAACCTTTGCATAGTTTTTATATATTTTGCATATCCTGGCCAAGAATATCAAGGTTGCTGCTTTGTGTAAATAACGTTTAACAAATTCTTCTGTTGAATCTTCATCAAAGACACCCAGAAAAGAGATTTTTTAGACTTAAGAAATTTAAGACATAATGGTTATTTTCCACAGGAGTTAATATGGACCTGTAAGGCTGTTGTCCTCACAAGTCTCCAGCAAAAGTTCCACATTTCTGACTCCAAGTTATGACACACTGAATGTGCAGACTATTGAGTGAACAAGTAGGGAGATGTCCAGGTGAAGTAATAAACTGCAATGTTTTCAATTGAATATACAACAAACTTTCATCAGTGAATCCCTGATTTTGCAGACTTGCCACATATTTGCTGTAGCTCTGGCCACATTGCTAAGCTCAGAAATCACACAAGATGTGCATCCATGTGTCCTGGAGTGCAAATCAATAGTTGAACTATTCTTCATTATGCTATGAAACCCTTAAGTTACCACAGAAATACAGGCCTGGAAGAGACAGATCATCAACAATGAAGTGAGTTCAGCACTGCCATGATAGCATCAGTGGCAGATGGTGGTCTAACCTGTTCTTGAACATGTCTAATGAAAGCCATTCCATAATCTGCTGAGATCAAAAAGGATCGTCATGAAAGTCTGTTCTTATTTAACCCTAGACCTCCAGCATTGCATAAACCAAAGTACTTCTCTAACCACAGAGCTGATTTGTGAGGTTTTACCAGAATTTTCAAGAAGATACCTAAACTGATGGGCAGTTAATACAGCAAGTTACACACCACAGCCATAGGTAAGCAGATAAATATCCTAGATATCTCACTGTTACAAGTAATTTGCACTATATATGAGGCTTCAGAAAACTGGCACTCAGCATGTGGGGTCTGATACCACCAGGAAAGCTGGCCAAGCTGGTCTGGGGTGGTCATGACAGTGGAAAAGTGTAAGGGTCCTGGCCAATCTAGCATATGGGAGTTAACTTAATGTTTTAGCAATGAAAATAACTGCACTGTGTCAAAAGTGCCATTAAAAAAAACCTGTTGGAATAAAAATGGACAGTTGAATCCTTTTCAGATCCACTGACTTTGTTCCCTAGATAGCTTCCCTCCTTTCTTTCAGGACTGCTTTGATAAGATGAAACTATTTTCAGAAACTATTTTCAGAACTGTTTGAAAACAGTGAGCAAGTGAGGCAAGACAGAATGGTTGGAGGTGGGCAGACAGTTGAGTGCACTGCCAAAAGGTGGTAGTCAGGGGATTCAGTGGACTTCCCTGTCTGTCCTGCCTGCCTGCCTCACGTGCCCTGCCCTACCTGCCTTGCCTGTCTGCTGTGTTTGGCTCTGCCTCTCTTACCTCCTAACTGCTCTGTCTGCTTGTATTCTACCACAAGTTGAGACAGAATTAACTTGCTCCTCCAAAATACTCACTTCTGTAAAATCAGCGTTCTGCTCCCACTAGCATAAAACTCTTCCAGTGACAACTTGTGACCAGTTCCAACAATAACCCTCACAAATCTTGTGATCTTATGTTTACAGAGAACTTTACTGAGTTTATGCATTTTCAGAACAGCACTGCCATTCGAATGTCAGTCCAGTCCTTCTTTGAAATGCTCATTCCCTCAAGTAAAACTGCCTTTACAGCCACTTCTTAGAAGGCATCTAAGGCATGCAGGGACAATCTTGTAATTCTGATTTGATAATAATAATTGACAGGTTTAATCATACTGGCAAATTTGTTATACGTAATTTTTAAGCCCAGCTGATTTGGACTGTTTCTCCCCTCCTCTCCCCCTTGCTTTCTCCTACCCTTTTCCTGATTTTAATTTTCTTTCAACACTGTTCTGAATAATAAAAAACTTACAAGAATAAAGATGAGGACAAGTCCCTGCAGGGTTTCTCACTTATCAAACATCCAAGGGATTTAGCTTATGAAAGGGGATCAGTCACCAGCAGGAGGGGAGCTATGGCTTGCACTCACAGCACTGTCAGGCACTCATTATTGATAATAGATTCTAGCAGATTCTGTAGCACAATGCATCTAAAACGGAAAGGAGCAGAGCCCAATACCACACACATTAAACAGTGACACTTAGAGAATGATTCTTCAACATAAAATATAAACCTTACATGTAAAAGTAAAAGAAGGGAATTGTCCACTAATTTTGTACAGGTGGGACCCTTGGGCAAAGAGCTGCACTTGTTCTAAAAAAGTCCTGGATATGTTTGTGTTCATCTTCTCTGCCTGAAAGTCCAAGCATAGTATATGGTTGTGGAGGTCTTTGCTGGTGTTCTGCCCTGAGCTGCTGCACAGTTCTAAATGTATGCACACATTTCCTTCCTCAGCCTAGGCAGGTGTTGGTGGTTCATTCCCCTCCTCACTGTTCAAGCAAACCTCTTCCCATTGGTGGGTCTTTGCATTTTAGTCAGGGCATCTGGATGGTGCCCTAAAGTCTGTTCGTTCACTGAACACATAACAGTGTGTGATGTGTTTCCTGTTAACTGCAGCAAGGGAAGACCTTGATCTTGTGGTAGATGCTGGGTGTTGCGTGTGTAATTTTGGGCCTAAAAATATTTCTGTTCTCTTGGAGTCTTTTAATTCTTTACTGTCTTTATGTTGTGGTGATGTTAAATTACTATTATACTGCAGCAGGCCTTTACTGATGTCTTAAATGTGAGCTGTTAAGAGAAAACAGCAAAAACATACAAACAAACAAACCCAACACCCACCATTTTCAATAAAGTGAGGCTACAGTGCCCACATACTGTACTGACGATTATTTTGGCAAGTCCTGGCCTCCTGCTCATGGCCCTATCCCACGAGCCTTGCCATGACCTATGCCTAGCTCATAGCCAGCCCACAGATCCCCAGCTCCTTCATTCCAGCACACTGGCAGCAGGGCAGCACCAGCAGGTGCACCTCACTGAAGGGAATTCTGTGGTTGAAGATGTGCAGCTGCTCTCTCCAGCTGTTCACATGTTTAATGTGATGAGCAAAAGGTGCCTGTGGCAGCAACCCAGGGCAGCACCAAGATGTGCTTAACTTTCCATAGCCACAAGGTGATATACTTGGTGTGGAAGTGGCAGTAAGATGAACTTGGTAGCACTAGTTTATTCATGCTGGAGTTAGATTTTAAAGGTAATTATCTGAGACAACCCTGGGTTACAATAAACGCCTCCCTTTGCAGGCCTTATGCAGAGATGTTTCACAGCTTCCAAGCATCAAAATCCTCTGCTTTCGTCTACATTTTAATATCGTGCCTCCAAACCTTGCCTTTTGTGTCTGTTTCCTCTCATGACAGGCAGGGACAGATGCAGGCTCTCAGTGCTTGCCCAGAGACCAGGCTGTGCCCATGGGAGGCTTTGCAAGCAAATTCCCCTTCACTCATCTGGAAGCACACGCTGGTGGGTGAGGGAGGAAATGGGGAAGATTTTGTAACCAACAGCTACTTTCTTTCTGGTCAGAAATAACAGCATTCTACTGCAGGAAGTGGGTAACAATATCACTGCTATTTCTGCCCCTTATCTGTTGTGTTATAGTGTATGGGGCCCTCACCTTGAATGCAAACGTCAGCCCTTCTCTAGCCCATGGCAGTCAGCTCCTGACATCTGCAATTCGCACAACTTTCTGTTACAGAACACGAGAGCTGTGAGAGAGCACAGTACCCGTTCATTTCCAAATTCCTGATTTACTCACTGAGGAACAATTCAGAAATTATTTCAGCTGCTTTACCTGTTACAAGAGCTGGTGCACACACACAGGTGAGCACCCCCATCTACCTCTTATTTTTTCACCAGTTGGTGATGCAGCCAACACATGCCAGGCTCCCGGCTGTGCCAGAGGGACGTGGGAGCTCCCCATGGCAGGGTGACAGCAGGGTGCTGAGGGGCACGGCGGGTCGAGGGAGCGATCCTCGCACCGGGAGCAGGCAGGGCGCTCGTGAATGTGAATGGTTTAAGGAGTGAAGGGCCGCACGGCCCCCTGAGAACACAAAATGAAAGCTGCTGGCACGCTCTGCTGCTTAGAAGATGCCAATCATCTTGTGACGACTGCGATTCCACAAAGAAAATGAGTTGACGTACTTTATTGTAACCTATAACTCGACGACCATTAAGATCTCTTTCGAAACTAAGCCATTCTACGACGATCAAAAAAGTAGCTTCCTAAGAAACGCCGTCAGCTCCCACCAGCGGGGCCCATGGGGACTGCCCGGTCAGCAGACAACGAGCCGAGACCGACGGTTCCGTTCGGTTCCGTTCGGTTCCGTTCGGTTCCGTTCGGTTCCGTTCGCTGCCGACCGCGCGCCGCCCCCCTCCGGGCCTGACTCCGGCAGCCGCCCCGTCGCGGTGTAGCAGCCCCTCCTGCCCTCGGCCGCCCGGCCCCTGCGCGCCGCCGTAGGAAGGCCGCTCCCCGCCCCCTCTGCCCAAGATGGCCGCCCCGGCGCAGCTCGCCTCTGCTCGCCGCCCGCCGGAGCCGCCGTCGCCCGCCCGCCGCCGGCCGTAGGGAGCCGCCGGGCCCCGCTCGGGAAGGCTGCGCCGTGGGGAGGCGGAGGAGCCGCGGGGGGCTCCATGAGGGCTGGGGGCAGCCCCAGGCCGGGCCCGCCCAGGCCGCTGACTCCTCCCTTGGGGAAGGGGGGCACGCGGGGGCCGCCTACGCCGCCGCCCGCTGAGGCCGCCGCCGCGTGACGGAACGCGCCGCCCCGGGTGGCTGCGGGGCACCGGGCCTCCGCCGGCGGCTGTCGGCACCCAGCCCCCGCGGGACGGGGCCTCCTCGGCTCGGCACGGCGCGGCCCTGCCCGCCGGCCCCTCCCCGCCCGCCAGCCCTCTGGGATTCCCGGCGGTAGCCACGATGTTTTCTCTCAAGCCTCCCAAACCCACCTTCAAGTCGTACCTTCTGCCGCTGCCTCAGGTAACAGTTTCTCATCCCTGTTTCGCCCTGCTCTTACCCGGGGCCGCCGCCGGCGCTGCTCTCCCTCCCGGGCCGCCTCCCTCCTGGCCCTGAGGCGCTGCTCCGAGCTGCCCGCTCCGAGCCTGGCCTTGGGGAGCGGCACCTGCTGGCCCCGGGGGGTCCCCGTGCGTGGAGGAACGAAAGCTCACGGCGGTGTGTGGAGATGAGTCCAGTTTGGCCACGAGCGCGGCTTCGTGTCCGTTAAACCCACCCGTGCGAGGCTCTCAGCTTGGAGCAGCGCTCTAGCTCCTGGGACAGCTGGCTCCCGAGCTGAGCGGCGTGCCTTTGTGCTGGGCGGCAGCGGCCTCACCTGCAGAAACCCACCCGCGGTGAGAGCGGTTCCTTTCACTGTGGCCATCGTTTGTTTCACTTGTAACATTTGGCTGGTGGCACGAAGAAGAAAATCACAGTAAAACTGCTGGGATTTCTTGTGTGAGCCGAGAGAGCGCTATGGCATTGACAGTCATTTCTTTATCGGTAGAGATAAAGATGTATCTGCAGAGAGCTGGGCAGCCTGGCTGTAGCAGCACGATTGGCAGGTGGATTCGGCTTTGCTTTTTCAGAGAAACTTAGTAAAAGTGAAGCACCGGGGTTGTGTAGTTCTGGGACTGTTGGTCCTGGAAGGTGTCGGTACCACTTTCAGTATAGGACAGGTGAGTGAGCACTGAGCTTATTGTGCTGAGGGTTCCGATCTTCTTACACAAGGGTTTTTATTGTTAAAATTTGGAACTAAAATGCAGGTAGATATGTTCTAGGGTTGGTTTTAGGGAATTCTTCCTAGGCCAGGAAAGTCACTCACATCAAAAGCCAGCAGAGTTTTGTGCGAATCTGAATGCCTGTGTCTGTATGGAGCTTGTTGTAGGACTCAAGCTTTTGTGGTTTTTATTATCTTCTGACTTACTGTGTCTTGAGTTACGTGGTTAGTAAAAAGTTAGCACTTAAAGTATTATAACATCCTTTTAGTATGGAGCTGCACGTCTGCAGCCTGTTGATAGCATTACAGAAAGCTGTTACTATGATTAGAGACTCTCTTTTAAAAATAAGCTCTGAGTTCAAAGAAGAACTTTCTCCTTTGCCCAAATAAACTTGTATCTTGTTGCAAAATTGTGATTTTTTTTTTTTAAACTCCCCCCCCCTTTTTTTTTCCTTCCCCAGACTGAAGACCATATAACTTCAGAACCCAGGATTAAAAAACTGGAACCAGTACTTTTGCCAGGTAGGCATAAACCAGGAATTTGACAGATATCTTAATAGAGATATATTGGTGACTTCTGTTTCTTTTAATAGAATTGGTAATGTGTAAATGTTTTCCCCTATTTTAATTGTAGCATGCACCTCAAAGGAATAAAACTCAATAGGGAAATCTGCTGTCACTGTAGTCTGTAGGGAGCTGTCTAACCTGTTTACCTAAAGCTGAAATGCTTAACAAACACTTATGGAATTTTGCTGGCATGTAGAGTAATGTCTTTGTTTTACTGCAAGTATGACATATGGAACTGTTGCGAATTTTGTTACTTTTGTGACTCTTTCCAGAAGAATCTTCCAGTAATCAGGATTTTTTAGGTAGTCAGACTTTCAAGGCATGCAGTACGCACTGCTAAGGCATGTTCTGTGGTCTTCCTTTGTTTAAAAGAAAGTATGTCTAGAACTTCCTCTGAGTAGGCATGATTGACTTGTAGAAGGCTTCTGATACCATCTTTATTCACTTACTCTTAATATCCAACTGTTACGTGATTTTGGATCTGGTGAATTAATATGTGAATCAGAAAAGCAATGTTTCAGTACTGTTCATAGTTGCAAAAATCTAAGGGGTTTGCTCTTCCACATTTTAAATGAGAAATAATGTTTGGTAAATGACAGTTTGATTGATGAGGATTTCCTGAAGCCTTTTTCAGATAGGAAAAGAAGAGTCACCTGTTCTCATGATTACTTTAATCACAGCAGTACGCTTGGCCAACTCAAAATCTTGTTGTTTCTCAGTGTAATGTTTAAGTTCAAAACAGAACTGCATAAAGGGTTTTTCTTAGTGTTTAGAGTATGTTACCAAAGGTGAATTTACACACATGATGTGGAACCTATTGCGATCAAGTTGTCTAAGCTGATAAAGGTGGTAACTTTCAAGATAGTCAATAGAATTAAAAAGTTGCTCTTGAAAATTATTTCCCTTACTGCTTCGTTTTGAACTGTTAATGAAGTGTACTAATTGCTTTGTGGTATGGTCTGGTGAGGCCCCTGAAGAGGCCAAAACCTGGTAGAAGACATTCAGGTGATAGAGTAAATATCAGCTCACTGAAACTCTTTAATGAAGAAAAATAATAGAAGTGCCCTAAGATACGTTGCTAAGACTGCTCGGTGTTTGACATAGTTGCGTTTCTATGCTTGCTAAACTTCTGCTTCACACTTGGCATCTTACTGCTTAGTTGTTATTCATCCAAGGCCTTTGACTCACGAGGAAGTGACTGCATGTTATTCTCTGAGATGTTACACACTAAATGCAAGGCAGTAAGAAATTGCTGTTCTCAAAATGTAACACCTCTTGCCTTTGCAGTGGGCTTGTGTGAGCAGCTATAGAAAACAGCTCGTTAGCAGTAACTTTTTTGCTGTGTGGCCAATTCTTCCCTTGTGAAACTCTAAAGTTTACTTCAGCTGATGCTGAGGGGGTTTGTTTTTTCCCAGCTGGCTTTTGTTTGTCCCACGTTTGCAACATTTCTCATTTCCCTTGTCTGTGAAATCAGCATTTGATTGCTTTTGGGACACTTGTGGTAAGTTGCCTTTGTTAGTATAGCAGGCGATTGGAAGAGTGGGACTCAGACCATGGAATTAAAACTTCTATCTCTGTATCATTCTGAGATGCTATTTTGAATTATTTTGTAATAAAATTCATGGCTCCATACAGCTACAGTTCTGGCTAAACCTTTTGGTCTGTACAAGGGCGTGGTGAAGCTTAGAAGTGACTTATTTAAGATGAGTTAACTTTAAACAGGAAGAGTTTCATTTAAGCAGAAGCCTGAGTGCACTTTTTTGTTTTTGTCATCAAATGGTGCAGAAGAAAAGTGTATAAACAAGTACGCATTGTACTGTTGGGCAGACTGGCTTTTGGATTTGTCATAAGTTTCTGGCCAAGTTCCAGTGCATTTAATTGCATTAAAGCTGACTTGTACTCCCCTGCAAATACAATTTGAGTATGGGATTCCTAATAACAGGGATATTAGGGATTCCTCCTTTAACAGTTGAGTGAAATTGCTTTTGCTGTTAAAAACAGTCAAACCTGAGCGGCTGAATGTTGGTTATGCTCCTTTAATTGGCTGGCTTTTTAAGGAGTTACTCTGAAAATAAATATCAGCACAAGCTGTTAATTAATCACTTTAGCAATCCTCAAAAACTGCATGTAGCTGCATTGAATATCAGGTTCCTAAAATATAATGATTTTGATATAGTAATTTACTGAAATTCAAAAGAAGGGCTATAGCTAATAAATAGCCTACTCTCTAACTTGTATTTTTATGCAGTGGAGGTTAGGAAAGGGAGTTCCAGGCGTGGAAATATGATGAGTCAAGTTACAAAATGAAGAGGCTTTTATTTCGAAAAAGAAAACCAATAGCAGAAATAAATGTTGGAATTTATATTGGCATCAACTTTGAACCTGTATAACTCGTTTTCAATTTTCCCTTGGGTTCGTAGAGCAATAGATAGATGTCTTCAGCTTTTGGAACAAAAGCCTATATTGTTGTGGGGCGGCCTGCCCTGAGGAAGGTGTGGCTTTTACAAAAGCAACATGGCTTTTGTTTTTTTTTGTCAAACAAGTACAAACATTGGTAGTTAGTGGCAACACTGATACAGCTGTGGTAAAAAGCAAGGGATTTTATAGAATTCGGTATGACTTCACTCCGAAACGCTTTATAACATTTTAGGAGTTAAAGAAATGTATTTTTTTCTTTCTGTAATTCCATTCTACTAGTCTTGTTCTCTGATCAAAACTCTTTTGCTTGATTTACTTGAAGAGTTGACCTGTGCAACAGTTCCACTTATTTTTCTGCTTTGTTTGCATAGCTTGGTTTCTTAGCTATCCGAGAGGGAAAATAGAGGAGTGGCAAGTAGCCTGCTACAAGCTCATAAAAGTGACTTGCCCAGGTAGTAAGTAATTACTTGAGTGCTCTGGGGAGAGTTCAGAGTGTGATACAGCCATCGTTACTGATACTTAGATGAAGCTTGAGGGTGTGTTTTGTTCTGCTCGCCTATTTTCCACATCAGTGTCTAGCATTTTTGAGACATCAACCAAAGCATTCGAACAAAATTGTGCAACTTTGCTGGAATATATTGCAGTGTATATTTGTGTGATTTTAATGAAAAGCTGTACGGAGAAGTGCAATACATGGATGGCTGAAGGACCAGTCCAGTATCCCTGTGCTGTGGGCATGATCTGGCATAAAGGTCCTCACAAGCTGCTCTGCAGGAGATCACCTAGCTTCTGGAACATCCGATTAAGAATGAGAAAAGGATTGTCCCTCCTGAATCTTAATGCCCACTTGTAGTAATTATTTTGAAGTGGTGCTCTGTGTGCAAATCTGTTAATACATTAAGGTAATATTTGCTATCTGTAAGGCTTTACACACCAGCTAGAAATAGTTGTCATTGTTTTTAAAAGCTTATACAGTAACATTACAGAAATGAACTGACTTAGAGTATCATGTATTGATCATTAGACCTGCTCACATTAAGGTATTACTGGCTTTGAATTACAGGCAGAACAGTTACTCACAGTCTCTTGTGCCATATTTCATGGTCAGATGCAGAAGTCAGTGTCAGTCTGCTTCTTCTGCCTTCTCTGTTTACTTCAGTGCGTGGCATGGTGTTTTCATTTCAGAGTAGCTTGATGAGCAGAGTAGCTCAAAGTGAGGTGTTGCAGAGACTGTTTTCATATTTAATTCTCCTAGCAGGATTTTCCTTTTTCTTTGATGGTATCATCAGCAAACCCACTGAGGGTATGCTTGATCTGTCTGTGTCATCAATAAAGATGTTGAAGAGCACCAGTCTCAAGACACCTGGACATGGATCCATTGACCACAGCCCTCTGGCTGTGACCTTCCAACCAACTCCTTGTCCATCAGCCCACCCTTCAAATCCTAATCACTCCAATTTAGAGATAGGGATGTGGTGCAGGGTCAAATCAGTGGCCTTGCACAAGTCCAGGTAGGTGACATTAGTTGCCCTTCCTTAGTCCATCAGTGCTACCTCTCCATCACAGAAGGCCACTAGATTGGTCAGGCACGATTTGCCCTTGGTGAAGCCATGCAAGATGTCTTGGATCATCTCCTTGTCTCACACATGATTTCCTCTGAATGTTTTCCTGTGCTGTGTTCTGGCTGAGGTGTAATTGCTTGTTCAAGATTTTCACCAATGTATATGCATTTTTTTAATGTAATAAATACCAGTCTGATTGGCTTCACCTTCTCTTTTGTTTTGGTTTCCTTTTTATTGGTTCTGTATCTGTATGCCCTTTGATCAGCAGCTGACTATAGAGGTTTAATTGTGGGATCTTTTAAGACTATCATGGAAAGCTTTAATCTTTTAGAAGTGTGTTCTCATTTGATTTAGCTCCCAGCTCTTTTTCTACTTTTTCTCTGCTTTGCAAACCCTTAAAATGTTGAATCATATTCCAGAACAACTGCAACACATCTTGTGATAGGAGGGGGAAAGTACATTCTGGTGACTCACCATGGCATGTAGTACACCAGGTACATTCATTCCTTCGTGACTGCTTTGAGCTGCTGTGCCTTTCTTGGCATTTTCATTTGGTTTGTGGCGTCCCAGGGTTGAGAGCAGTGATGGTGCTGTGATGTGATACAGCTGCCAGCACTGTGACAGTGAGGCAAGAAATGGAGTCCGAGTCACTGAGCTTAGTGTGTACCCCAGAGATTTGTGTACTAGAAGTAATCTCTTTGTTTTAACACCTCTGAGAGGAAACTGGGATTGTTTGAGCCATAGAGTGCAAGTCATAATGCTGTTACTGCCAGTGCCTTTTGCCATTATGTTTGTGGACAAATTGTTGATGTTCAGACACGTATTGCTTGATATATTACATTTATTTGTTTGTGGGTGGTGAACAGAGAAGGCCAATTGATGCTGAGAGCTCAACTGAACTTGTATGAACCCCAGCACTGATCGTTTCCAAAGCATACTCAACTGTTGATGGCCATTTCCAGCACTTGTTTTTTAACTGATGAAGACATTGCAGAGTTGGGGGCTTTTTCCTGATGTGAGTCTTTAATTAAAGTAAATTATTTGAATAATTCTAGACTTGAAAACAGAACCAGCAGCTTTCAGAAAACTTCTCTTTCACATGCAAGAAGTTTAAAAACAAACCAAGCATTTTACTTATATTTAGAGCGATTGAGGTATCACTTACAGTAAGTGTATTTTAAATGCACTCTACAGTTATAGTTCTTATGTTTGTTTGCTGGACTCAGTAAACTCTTGCTTTGGGTTCACTTAACTGCTGTCTTGGTTTTGTTTAGGCTTTTTTTGTTTCTTATGGCATGGCATCATACCAAAGCAGTCTGCAAGTAGAATCTAAATTCCAAATACTGCCTTATGAGTGGATTGTACTGCGGGGAGTCAGGTTGTTCTGCTTTCTTTGTTGTGAATACATAGCATGTATTTATTAAGGTTTCTGACTAGTAATATGTTTTAAGTGTTTGTAATATGTACAAAGATTATTTCATATTCGCTTAGCTGTAGCGCAGTAAGGAAACTGCCCAGATATGCTTTAAAATAGAATATTTTAATGTTTCTCCTTGCACATCCTACAGAGAAGTCCATTAGTGCCGCATGTCATAGGGGCCAGAAAGGGAATAAAATGTAACTGAAGGCTTCGGGTTATCAGCTGACCAAACAGCTGCTTATTGAACTTGCAGCAGGTGTATTTATTTCCAGTAAAAGAAGTTTTCAGCAGACTAATTCTCAAGAAGTGTGCATGTCTCTATTGACCTACTTATTCTTAAGCTAACCCTGAGTAATTTATGTTCATCCCATAAGTATTTTACAGGTTCACAACAGCCTCTTCTGTTGGTGACACTGTGATAAAGTAACAGGATGAGAACTGCAATCATCTCAAATTGTTATGGGTTACAGTATGTGTAAACAAAGTCAGGGTTTGGGGATTTGTAGTTTATGTAGCCAGACTAAAAATATGCAAAACACAAAACACTTTGCTTCTTCGCCAGCTTCCCTACTGTGTTATGGAACTGGGACCAACTCAGTGCTAAAACTTTTATGTTTTTTGTTGGTAGGATTGTTTCAGTTCAGCCTAAAAATCCATACTGATGCCAAGAAGAGCAGTTTATTATTTAATTTGCACAATCACGGGTGTGTTCCTGTTAACAACTTCGTGCTGACACTTGTTCAGTGCTCCTGTAGCACAAACCAGATCAGAGCTATTTCAATTGAAATCAGGACTGACAAAAAAAGGAAGAAAAATGCATAGTTAGGATTTTCAGCTGGATCAGTTCTCTGCAGTCAGCAAGTCTCACAAATGGCAGTGCCAGCACAAGGGTTGAGCTGGGAGTGAATGCGAGCTGTGTTACAGGTTTATGCTGGATTAAAGCAATTCTGTAAGTGTCACTGGATTTTTGAGCTGCTGCAGCAGTTTGCTCTGGGTCTGGTCACTAATGGAGCGTTCCTAGTAATGGATGGATATTCTCTTCTGGTCACTTGAACTCCTGCTGAGTGGCTGCTTTATGTTCCCACGTCCTGCACTGCCTGTCCAATGGGGTGTGCATACAGATCCCTCTTACGGTCAGTTTCATTGGTAAGGCTCACAGCTGCTATTACGCAGATTCCCTTTCTACTCCTGCAGTTGTGAACCTTAGAAGAATAAAATCATGGAATCAGGAAGGCTGGAGAAGACCTCCAAGACCGTCCAGACCAACCATCCACCTACCAGCAACATTTCCCCACTAAACCGTGTCCCTCAGTATTGCATTGAGACATTTCCTGAGCAGCTCCAGGGATGGAATAGTTCTTTTTTGAAGACTTTCACCAAGCAATCTTTGTTTTTGCTACATTTTTCCTCGCTGTTTCTGAAATTTAAAGAAGCTTGCTGTGCTCTACCTTTTGTTAGCGCACAAGAAAAACTGTATAGTATTCATATATGATATTTTAATAACAATTTTTCTAAATCACATTGACAAAGCAAGCTGTTTTGATGCTGTGCATTTAAAACACTCCTCTCCCGTGAGTGGCGAGCAAGGTTTTTTTGACAGAAAAGTGAGGTCCTCCTATTTGAAATGAATGCAGAGAGACAACAATGAGGTTATGTTCTGCTCCCCAGTAGTCGCAGTACTGAGCTGTACTTTTATTTTTACTTTGTATTCTGCACTTGTTGTATTGTATTCTACAACTTAAGCGATGTAGATTATTTCATAAGTAATTGTGAAAATACTGGAAAACAGTAGAGAGGAAAAAAGTAGTTGATATTTGTTGTGAAGCTTTTTTTGTCTTCACCGTACCTTCATCCCTAAATTCACTGTAAGAGCTCGTGAAAATTAGAAAAATGATTATTTTATGAGCTTGCAAATACTTTTCCTGAAGTTTGTAAGGGGTTGAGCACACCGACCAGATCGT
Source organism: Lagopus leucura (assembly GCF_019238085.1). Taxonomy (NCBI): domain Eukaryota; kingdom Metazoa; phylum Chordata; class Aves; order Galliformes; family Phasianidae; genus Lagopus; species Lagopus leucura. The sequence goes on from NW_024962269.1 coordinate 3,051,996, forward strand.
TCCTTGTAGGGATGAATTAGGGGCATTTACATCCGAATGCTGAGAGCATGCTAATAAACCTATCCCGTGTACTACAGGAGAAAAGGCAGCTGAATGGAGGAAAGTGCTGCTGATTTCAGTTGCTTATTAATGACGTTTTTCTTTTTGAAAACTTCTGCTCAAACTGAAGTTAATTATTTGCCAGTCATTTTGGAACAGTTTTAGACTTGCATCTTTGTAAATACAAGTGAACTTATTAATGCTTGTCTTTAATGGGTAAATGACAGCTTGAAATAACTCTTTTACTGTTGTGAACTTTTTAGGCTCAGTCTTTCACACAGGCTGCTTTTCTGCATCCTTAATTGGGTGTAATTGCTGTTGGCCAAGGAATACTGGACCAAACTTAGGCCCAGGGTGGGTGAGCAAAGGGTGCTGTTGCCCTGCAGCTGTGATGTGCTGCTGATCTCAGCTCTGCCAGTCTTGCCTCTGCTGTCTCCTACCTCCCTGCATGCTTGCTCCTGAGTTTTCGTTGGTTTGTAATGGGTTGTGCATCATGGTTGATTAGGTACAACGTATACCGTGAATTCACTTCACATCTAAAACATGGGAAGGTCAAATTGGGTGTGCTTTTGGGAAGCTTAGCAGAATTTTTGTGAAGTCGATCAGTTTTTGAAGCTGTATTTCCCAGGAAAGGTGTTTGTTGGATAAATCTTTCAGTCTCTCTTGTTATTTTTGTGATTCATGCATTCAGAGTAGAAATATTTTTATTAATCATTATTAGGCTTTATACTTAAGGGTGGCAGCCTGTGATTTTCCTTCTGGTTTCCTGTCAGAGTTTAAACAAACTGCTCTTGTCTCCCGAGATCGTTCTTTGACTGCTGGAGTCACATGGAGCATTGACTGCTGTTCCGTGTCTGGAACAGCTTGTGACTGTTTACTGGAAAAAAGCAACAGCTACATTGTAAAAATGTGCAGCATAATATCTCTGAATAGCTCTGTTGTTGACGCATACCAAAGTCACCTACTGAACTACAAGCACAAGAAGGTTTCATTGTGCAAGACCAACACGTTACTACTTACATTTAGCAACTTTCTTAAACGTGTGTTGTGTTTGGAAGGCTCGCACCCTGTACTGCTCATTGCAGACATCTAATGGAGGGATGAGTGGTGGGTCCACATAAAATTCCAAACCTGCTATTTAAACAGGCTTGCTGAGGCTTCTGAAAACTGCATATATTCTGTGTTTGTGTGGCAAACCTTCTCCTGCTTTATTGCAGTTATGTTTGAATCCTTCAGTGGAAATCGGTATGCGTACACTGTGAGTTGTAACACTTGTGTTCCAAACAGTTCTGCTCTAGGCACAGAAACTGGAGTGCAAAACAGAAGATCCAAGTGAGGCCAAACAATCCAGAATGTATTTGTGTTGGAAGAAATGAGAATAAATGAAGCTGCACTAAAACAGGATTGATATGACCATGTTGTAGTGTAGCTATGCAACTATGAGGAACAGAGGAAGGAAGTGAGAGGGACCAGCTTTGCTGAAGAAAAAGATGTTTTGGGCATATTTGAAACTGTAGTTGTTCCAAATTGAAGAGATTTGCAAAGGCATGAAGTACTAAAATAGCTTGGTAATAGTAATTGTAATTGGTAATTGTAAATTGTAAATTGTAATTGGTAATTGTGCTTTGAGCAAGACCGTGTGCTAGTAAGAAAATGTTCCACTTGATAACAGATAGGAGAAAATATTTCGTGGAAAATACCTATCTTGGACATTCTCTTTTTGTGTTGCCTTTTTTTTTCTCTCTCTCCATATCTTTTAATTAGAAATGCAATGGTATACCAGTGTATTTGAGAGAGGGGAAAGAAGGGTAAATATTTAGGTTTGGAAGAACTGACCTGAGCAGGGAAGAAGCCTGGCAGGCAGAGAACTCAGCACTGAGTAGCTGAAGATTAACACCAATAGTGAGAAGGAATTGCTTAAATACATAGTTTGTGCTTTTACAGTTACTTAAGCAAGTAGCTTGTTAGGAAAAAATGCGGGACGTTAAGAGGCTTCAGGCCAGGCTCTGCTAGAAGTATTGTAATATTTTAATTTCAGTGCTTAGAAATAGGCTGCTACGTTTTTATGTACCTCATTTTAAGAGGTGCATATTGTTTTCAATTGCTATTGACTCTTTCCTGAAATTTTGGAGGCATATTGAACCACATTTGAGAATATATTTTGAAGGTTCAGCATGTCAGCCTGTCCTTAGAGCACCTTCCCAACTCTTCCTACTTCTGTCATAAGGAGGACTGTGTCCCAGTATGATAACTGTAGGTCTGTGAGACTTGTCCCCTTACATCTTCTAACTGGAAGGACGTGACAGCCCTCCAGAACACTAATTGTAATTCTGCCAGCTCCGGACCACAGTCAGTGCAAGAGACTTTTGTGTGTGACAGCTGAACTAAAAGGAGGTTCTCCATTGCTGCTGCTCTCAGTGACCTTCAGCCTGATGCCTAACCATACTGTGGACAAGAGAGCGAGTTACAGCTCTGTGGCTGATTGGCTCTATGGGAGCTGCTGAGTCCCAGCCTGAACCTGTGATTGATCACCTGAGGCAAGGACTGGGTCAGCCCTGGGAGCACAGGTGAGGGCAATTCAGCTGTGTTACTGGTAGGGGTGGAACTCCTGGACTCCATTTAAGGGCTGAGTGCCACTGGGGAAGGATCTCTTTCTGGAGATCCTTCCTTTGTGGAGCTTTTCATCATGAGTGTAAATCTTTGGATACAGGTGAGCATTCCTTCTCTGTTCCTTTGCCCTCTTGCTATGATACTCTTTTCAGCTGTTCATTTGTGGACTGTACAATGGCTTAGGAGGAGACTGGAATTCAAGACTGGGGAAGGGTGCCGAGGTTCCAAAGTCAGGTGCCTAAGTGCTGGAAATGCTGAGGAGAGATCTTTGAATTTATGGTTACTCGGGTGCCATAACCCCTTCTCTATCAGAAGAGGGATGGCACACTTACTCAGAGCTGTATCTGTATTCATGGGGCACACAGGTAACTGCTTACTGCCATCAGTTTAGCTGTCCAAAGAACTGACTGTTTCCTTGCAAAGCACAGGACGTTCTGAGGTGGCACCTTAGATAACTGGGTCCAGATATGATACGCCCAGCAAGTTAGTCTTCAGTGATCTTTAGTCCTTACTCTTTGTTTAACACAAATAACCAAACAAAAAATGACCTCTACAGCTAATGTGAAATTACCCTTTCCTTGAACATGTTTCCATTACTACACTGCTTGGAGTAGGCAGCAGTAGAAGGAAGTGGTTGATGACAGAAGTGATAGCCCTATATAGAAGTGAAATAAACGAGCAAGTTTTCTTCCTGAAGAATGAAGTTACCAGTTAGCTTTCAGAAACCTCTGGTGTAGAACTAAAAGTAGCACTGTGTGCAGAAAGTTACTTTTTTCAGTAAAAAAAGTCATTCTCATTTATGTTTGCCTGTAAACTTCTGTATTTCAGAGGTTGTCCTGGGTAAGTTGAAGGTTTTTTAACTGACGCTTGTATCTTCCATTTTGCAAAATGAGGTGGTTAGTCTCCTTTGTTGGATGGTCACAGTAGAAACTTTGAAATGAAGAACAGTGCTTACTGGTTTTGTTTCCCAGTTTTTCTTTTATGGAAGCAGCTGAACGTGTGTTTATAAATGCAAAGCTACAAGTAGAATAATTTTCTGAATTTACAAAGCTCCTAATAGTGTCATACTTAACTGTAGCCAACTAGTTTCAGGTTGTAAATTGAGTACTAGCAGAATGATGTGAATGTGGGCCTTTCATTTGAAGAATGTCCTTTAAACAGTGACTTTTTAATAATGGGGAATTGCAGGCTTTAGTCTCTGAACAGAAGGAAGGGCTTGTTCTTTGCTTTTAACTACTGAGCAGTGTTACCTGGTTTGGAAAGGTAGGTTTCTTACTGTGTTTTTTTGTATGCGTATGCTTTCATTCCCACAGATGGCGTTAATTGAACTCGAGGTTTCCCCAGCAGCTGTGTCTGTCTTGAAATGGAGTAAAGGGGGGTTTCTTGGTACTGCAAACTTAGAACCAAGATTTACGTAGGCTACATTTTTCCCTCCCCTTTTTCTGTTCTAGGTGAAATTGTGGTAAATGAAGTCAATTTTGTGAGAAAATGCATCGCAACAGATACAAGTCAGTATGACCTGTGGGGCAAGCTGGTTTGCACTAACTTCAAGATCTCCTTTATTACGGATGACCCAATGCCACTACAGGTTTGTTACTACTTCTGTCACTTCATCATGACAACAAATGCGATAGATAAAATGGATTTTATTAGGGAAAAAATCCTGTCTCATAGCTGATATAGTTATGATCCCTTCTGACATAAAGCAAGCTGAACAATGTGATTAAACTGTCCTGTTCTGAATGCTTTGCTATTCCATTCCTGACTCAAGAATATAAGAACGGAGCAAGTTTGGAGTGGAATTACAGCCTGCTCTATTTAATTCTGTTTATTCAGGCTTCATGGAGAAGTGGTTTTATAAAAGGTGAAGCAGGAATTATATAAAGACTTGTTCCTCCTTGAGGAGGAGAACTGAGAATGTTCCTTTTCTTACACAAGTGTCAATCAGCAAAACCTTTAATGTGTTCAACTTTTATTGGGATTAATGAAAGGAGGACAAAGTAACTGTGAAATAAGTTTTCATTTTAGCTGAGGCAACAGCAAAAAGAAGGAAACCAAGCCTTTGTCAGAGCAGGAGTGTGAAATTCAAAATCTTAATGGGTTTTCTTTGAACAGCACAGCATAAAGTGGTGTTTGGAAATCCAAATTGTGAGCTGTGTGTTATTTTCAGTGGAGTTGTCTTGTATTCCTTTTGCAGTTTTCAAAGGAATGCTGCATTAACTGTGCAGGTATAAAGCTCCAAAAGTACACAGGCACTTTCTTAGGAGCCCTGTGTTTGACGAAAGCTACTTCAAAAACTTACATTTTCAGCATGACAAAAATATGTTTTTGGTCATGAAGCAGTTGGCAAATCTTATTGGCATTTGGCTGGTTATGCCTTTGTTCTAAGGAGCAAAAGTAGATGATGTTACTTGTTCCTCTAAAAGCAAGTGTCAATTTAATAGCCACTGTTTTATGTGCATGTTGGAGGTAAGTAAGTGCACTTAAGGTTGTTATTGTTCAATTGTGTTTTCCTGCTCTGGTTATTCACCAAGTAGGGCTGAGATTCTTACTGTTTTTGTTTTATGTGAAAGGAGTAAGTGGCCACATGCAGTGTACTGTAAGGAAGGTGAACTCAGAACGCTCAGAATCGTCTGTACTGGGGAATTTGTACTAGCATTGAGGAGGGATTCTTAATATTTAAACTCTTCTAGTTCGATTTGTTATAGGAAAATAAAGCTTTGTGTTTGTCCTCATGAAAGCTGAGTTCATATTTTTTGCTTTCTTATGATTTACAATAGAGTAATAGTCAACTACAGTAGCTGTTTATTTTTTTTAAATATATATGTATGAACTTTATGCTTCAGATTACGCTGAATTTTTGCCAGCAAATTTTAAGGCTAAAAATACAAATCATGAGGCTTTTTGCATGCTCCACTGGCTCTTGCAAACTGTTTGGCATGCATTCCCCAACACAAGAAAGCTAGTTTCAGTATTTTCAGTTGCTTGTGAATAGCCAAGGGTGGTACATGTGAGGAAAGTCTAGGTGTGCCTGATTTTCTTTTTATTGTTGTTTCTTCGAAGTTGTGTATCTGCTTGAGAACTGCAGAGCTGCAATTGATGACTATGAGTTCATGTGTTTCAGAAATTCCATTACAAAAATCTTCTTCTTGGTGAACATGATGTTCCTCTGACATGCATTGAGCAGATTGTCACAGGTATGTCTAAAAGAGTTAAAGCCTGTCATCGTGCTTAGTCAGTTCATAGCTGCTAACTGCTGGTTAGGTTATGCACAATCGTTGGCACTTAAATACCCAATTCAAGGCCCGCCAATATTGGTACTAAACATTAGCACAATAACAGATCAGCACTTGTTCTGTGATACGCACCTGTTACTGCTGTACAGATTTTGATAATGTTTTTTTTTTGTTTTTGAGCATGTGAATTTCTTCTGTGTAAATATTGTCTAACTTTTAGCCAGGTTAGTAGCCAGCAGTCCTCAAAATCTACAAATGGCAGTAGTCATCTTAATCTGAAGAAAAAACTATGCTTCATTTTGAAGAAGCAGTTTTTGATCAGGTGGATCCAATAGGCTAAGCTAAAAAGAACATTTTCCATCTTTTAACTGAAGAATTTCACAAGTAATCAATTGTTGTATTGCTGTTACAGCTAGGGCTGCTAAATACTTGTTTTTGACTGTATGCAGTTTAAATAATTGCTTGTAGATAAGCTTTTGTTGCCTGAAGTCATTCAGTAATCCATTTCCACTCTAGAAGGAGTTTTTAATTGCAAAGAAAAGATGAATTTGTGCCTGAGAAGGAACATTGTGAAGAGATGCTGTTTTTGAATGAAGAGATGCTGCTGGCCTTCTGTATGGTCTTGGGCTGGCCACACTTACTGCCCTTTTTCAATAGGCAGCAGTTTCAGAACTGAAAACATCTGTTAATGACTGCGTTCGTTCTATGGAGAGATGCTTATGTTACAGTAGTGCTGCAGCCTTATTGTTTAGCATCTGTTGCAGACACTCACATAATATGTTCTGCTAAATAGGGGGAAAGAGCCAGTCATCTTTGAATGATCTAATAATTATGTCCTCTATTCTATGGCGTGTTTTGCTCCCAGATGGAGACTACTGATAGATTCTATTTTGAAACTTGAGGTCTGACAGGTTGTAGGTTACTCTTTTCTTCATCTTTCCCCAGGGTAAACTTTCAAATAGCCTAACATTGGCAGTGTCATTACAAGAATGATAGAAATTATCTTGTACCCCTTTGTTTGGCTTTTCCATGAAAATTTGAAGTTCTTTAGAGGGGAATAATAGTATTTCTTGTTGCACATTTAAAGGAATGAGTGCAGATTTACCTAAATTCAGTAAAGCATAAGCTTTTCTTAACAAGAATTGAGAGGGCTTTGACTGAAGTTGCAGAAGAGGTTGCTTGAATAGCTGAAGGTATATTGTTTGATTGACTTATATCTAAATATGTGTATGTGTATATACACACATACAGTGGCCAGGTAGGAGTTGTTCTTTTCAGTTATACCCCTTGGCTTTTGAGTTTCTGGTTGAGATTTTCACGTAGGGGTTGGGAAGTGGAAGATGTAGCTGAAAAGAAGCAGAGCATGAGAGATGCGAGAGACTTTCTTGAAAAGAGCTGCTAGTCCACCTGATATGCTCTAAGTAACTGCAGTTAGAGTAAGAGTAAGCTATTGATAACACTGTTCAGTATTATTAGTAGTTGTTAGCTCCTTGTGTAGCCATAAACTCTTCATGCTTTTCTCAGGATAGTAAAGAGCATGGTGCATAGATCCATCCTGCTTTTTGTTTCCTGGAATTAGTGAAGCCTAATCCAGAAGGCACCTGTGACAGCCAGCCGTGGCAGTGAATCATTCAGCAGCTGTGTGCTGCTGTTTTCCCAGTTAACACTAATAAAATCCCTTTGGCTTTAGTGATTATTATTTTAAAAAACTTTAGTTCCTCCATTTGAAGGTGAGTTGCACAGTCTAAGAGACAACCTGTCTATGCATGTCTACGCAGCCTGCCAAATTACTGTACTTAGATTGTTTAGTTTTATGTCAGAAATAAGCAGTTAATCTATGTCTTAACTCAGACACTTCTTTTTATACATCCAAATGGAAGGAGAGGGAAAAAGCATCTCTGCTAGTTAGTGTACATCAGAAGGTCCTTGCAGAATATGCAATTAACTGCCAGGGAACCAAAATTGCTCTTTGAAGTACTGCATATTAATTCCATGTTTGTGAAGTTGTTGATCCATAAAAATAATATGGGTGTGTGGGAAACAGTAATTCGGCCACTTATTTGAAAGAACATTCCTCAACAAGAGCATATATACAAGCTTTACCTAAACTGAGTATTTGAAATGCAGTTCTGGTAGCAATGCTATTGTATCTGTTTGAGCCAGTCTTCTCTTGTGTGCTTAAAAAACACAGTGCAATAACTTTGTCTTTTCTTTACAGTGAATGATACCAAGAGGAAGCAGAAAGTCCTTGGTCCCAACCAGAAACTTAAATTTAATCCAACTGAATTAATCATTTATTGCAAAGATTTTCGAATTGTCAGATTTCGTTTTGATGAAGCAGGTCCTGAAAGTGCAAAAAAGGTAATATGTCATTTTATGAAGCCTTGCTGTGTAGATTGAACTAGCATGCGTGTGTTACATGTAATGTTTTGTTTTAATAGAAGTGCACAGAGGGAGAATTTGAAAATTAGCCTAATTATATTGCAGGAAAGTATCTGGAGTTAGTGTAAAAATGATTAGATAAGAAATGTAATGTGACATATCTGCTGTTTCTTTTCATATGAGATAAATCTGCATTTCTTATCTGATATTGTACTTCTTAAATTCACCAGATGAAGGAACAAGTCTTTCCTTCATGTTGCAATTGTGCAACAGACACTTACATTTCAGTATGGGTTTGATACTTAGGTTTTCCAAAAGTAAAAACTTTAGTGTGTGGAGTGTACTGTTGTAACAGTCAGGAAGATCATGGTGGTGAAATGGTGATGCAGGAGCTGTAGTGACAAAGGGACAAGTGTGATGGAATGGTGTTACAAAGAAAGGTGCTCACCCATGTCTGTAGGTATCAACTCACAGCGAAAACTCCATGAGGGATGGATCTCCAACCAGAGATTCTTCTCTCTGGCAGTCAGCCCTTAAATGGGTTCGAGGAGATGTGCAGCCAGACCCCTCCCCCCCCCCCCTTCCAGTCACAAAGCTGAATTGCCTTCACCTGTGCTCCCAGGTTCTTTCCACAGGTGCTCAATCAGTGGGTCAGGCCAGGACTCAACAGTTAACATAGAATGTTATGTTACATGTAATTCTTGTATGTTTAACACAACAAGTTCTGTGAGCTCTTGAAAAAGTGTGTTCTTTGTAAGTGCTGTCCTGGCTGAGAGCTGCATGCCTTCTGGTGTGGAATTATCTTTCTGTACACTACTAGAAATTGTATTCCCCAATTTAAACACTTGTCATAAGTCTCGGTAACATCCTACAACATTGTTTAACCTGTTAAGGCTCAGATAAGTCTCTCCTACTCAGAGGTGAGCAGTCTACCTAATGCTGGCTCACCAGCTTTCTTGCTGTGGAACGCTGGCGTAGCTGTTGCAGTTACAGCTCTTTTCACCTCTGTTGCACTGCTTTGTGGCCAGGCATGGCATACCAGCCTTTTTGTAAGGAATGACCCAATTTGCACAGAGGTTGAGTTCTCCTTCTCAGTGGGATAAAGTTTGAGCTTAACCCTGTAAATCCTCAGTACCATCTGCCCAGACATAAGTCTGTTTGCATTTATCAACAGAATGATGCCCAATACATTACTTCTCCATGTTCTACTTTTACAGAGATCCATTAGCAGAAACCTAGTTATGAACCATGCTGTTCTTCCTCGTTAGTGTTCTCCATTCCTGCCTGTCTGCTGTTCATAACCTTTCATGTCTGGAAGTCTTTCAGCAGTCAGTTCCCCTTTTACAGCTTCTCTGAAGTCACCCAGGAGTAGTCTATCTGGAATGTCTTTATAGCAACTCTTTTTGATTGGTTGTCACAGTTAAGAGGAGTAATTAGCCTGGAGGAGGGGAAAGAGAGCACAAACTCAGCATCTCATTAACACTTCTTGTGCTGCATTTCCTTATGCAAGAGCAAAATGCAAAACCTTTTTATAAAAACATTTTTTTAATGTGTTTGTAATTACATGGTCAGTGTGATTACTGATAAGAAGAATAGTTTTGGAGATGCAGAAGGATCTGAATCTGTTTATAAGAATAGTAGTGGTGGTGACTAAAAGCATGGCAGTTCCCATTTACAAGTATCAGGCCGTGATCACAAAGAGGAGTGGAAGGAAATGTGTACAGATGTAACTTACAGCTGTGACTCCTGCAGAAGGTGGCTGCAGCTTTTGTGTTTGGGTGCAGTACAGGAGCACACTTTAACTTGAAGGGAGGTAAAGTTCTGTTAACATAATCTAGTATTTTCATAACGATGTTATTCTGTTAACATTCAAATATAATTGCCTGAAGGCAAGTTGTCCTTAGATCTGGTTTCTCTATCAAGGTTTTGCTTCAGATGTTCCAGTGAACTCAAGTAGAATGGTCTTCTGTAGCACATGGGATGGAATTGTCTTGTTCTCTGTGGCATTTAAATGGCATGCTAGCTCCACGTTCTTGAAAGATTTTTATCTGGTTTCTGTTCTGCCTTTCGAACAGCACATGTTACCAAAGCTGTCCTAAAGATTGAAAACAGTCAGGACAGGTGGTCAGACCCCCCCGTGTGACTGAAGTACCTCTTAATATATGTTTACATCCTGCTATTTGTGCATGGAAATTTGATAGCTGTGTGCATGGAAATAGTGGTATCTGCCTAAATTTTGTAAGGAGCACCAAAACCTGGAATGATTGTAAATGGGCTTCTGGAACCCCTTTCTCTACAGGGCTGTGTCCATTAGGTGACCATTAGCTGCTCTCCCCTCTACTGTCAGTTGTGAGCTAGACACAACTGTTTTTCCTCAGAAATGTGATCGTGCTCGTTTTGGAACTAGATATGAAAACATCCTGAGTGTAAAAAAGCAAACAAAAAACCCCACAACCAACCAAGAATGTAGAATTTTGTATATGGGATATATGAATGTTTCCTATGGTTTCTGGTATTAAGAAGCTGCAGAACTCAGCTTTTCTGTTAGAATCACAGTGTGGAGGCTACAATTTAATTATAATCATGTCAGAAGTATTTCTGACTTGCAGGTTTTTGGTTTTTTTATAAAGCTTTTTCTATTTTATAGCTTTAAAATAAGCAGAAGAGAAGATGATGTTACAGTTGGTATTGCAATCTCTGTTCTGTGAAGCAGGAGACCTGCATGCCAGGCCTTTATAAATCATAAATAGCTTTCTCTGGCAGACTTGGCAGAAATGCTGTCAGGTACCCAGATCAGGGCAGGGAGATTTCTCTCTACCCAAGTGAAATCCCAATAGTACAGGTCTGCATCATTGTGTAAATGAAACAAGTTCAAAATGAAACCCTCCTTACTGCAGTATACACTTCAAACTGTGGGAGTATTTGTGCATTCAACTTAATTGGGTACAGTAATAGCTTGAAAGTAAAACACTTGGTAATTATTACTTCAAAGGTGAACTTTAAACGTGTGGAATGGTTGCAAGGAGAATCGGCTGTAACTGTCACGGTTAAGTTGCTTCAAGCAGAGTTTCTGGAATGCAATGGAAATGCTCATCAGCATTCCGTTACATAAATTGGTGTTGACAAAGAGTGTAATCTGTTTCTAAGGAAGTAGCTAGCTCTGCAGAACAGGACATAAGGGAGAATAACCCCTGCTAATTAGGCTGCTTACTGGAATAAAGAGTATTCTGATTGGGGTCGTAAATGGGGGAAGAAATGATCCAAATTTGAAAGCAGTCAGAGCAGATTTGGACAATCTATTTAATGACATAAATATATGTAAATAAGTATGAGGGTAGTGCTGGGAGATCTTCCCAAGTTCTTCTTTCTCAAATTGAAGCAGAAATAAAGTGGGAGAACGCATCAGATTTAGATGAATTAACTTACTAAGGTGCCAGATATTATGGAGGAGTATAAAAACTCATTCCTTCGATGTACCTTAATAAACACACGCCCAGCATTAGCTGCAGCCAACTCGTGCTAATGGAATACTGCCACAGCGTTAACCAGTCAGGTAAATATTTCCTTTCTTATTTTTATCCATGGATATTTGGGAAATAGGAGTTAAGAAATGACTGAGGGGTGGAACCTTGCATTCCTCACCACGTAGCAGTTGGTTTCCATTTTGTCTCTAAAATAACTGTAGGATCTCCACAGGAAGGAAAGCCAGCTGGGTGTGGGAGGAAGCGGAGGATGGGGAAGCAAGTTGGGGAAGTCTGAAGTTAGGCAATGTGGAAGCAGCAGCATTTCACCTTCTTTAAAGGAAAAGGAATAATTTTATGTTAGAAATCACAGCAGGTCAAATTGGAAAGACCTGCTGATTTCCAGTCTCTGCAATACCTGACACTAGACTAAGATATAAAAATATTTAAGAAGTTGAAGCTTTACGTCTGTTCTGTGATAGAAAGTGTGCTGCCTTACCACACAAATGAGTCTTGGCCATGTACCAGAGTGGCACACACCCTGTAATCTCCTGTTTCCTAAGTACGTATCCATTTTTGGACTCCCTTTCTCTTCTAGAGCTCCCTCAACTCTTTTCCTTCAGGAAACTTTTCAAAACATGTAGGAGATGAGTTTCAGAAACACAAGCTTGATCAAAACAGAATGCAAACTGTCCCAAGTCTTGTTTCCCATGCAGTGGCAGCTGTCCTTCATACATGTCATAACATTTGGGATAAAGTGGTGCCATTTTTTCCTAATGATTGCAAGGAATAATGTGAAACTGATGAGAGTTTTGAACAAATCATCCTGACCCTTCCTAAGGTCTTCCTCCTCCTTCACCCCCCAAACTTCTCTATTATCTTCCAGTTGTACTGATTCTAGAATGTAATATCTTGAATCTGGGAATACATGAGAAAACTGGGACTACATGAGAAAACTTTTATGTTCTTACGGTTTTTGGAGAGATGAAGAAAGCTTTTTTTTTTTTCTTTTCTTCCCCCAAAGTAAGTTCATCTAGTGGTAGTTTAAACATAGCAGTGCATTTTAGTATTTGACAATATTTAATGTCTGAAGGCTTGGGTAACCTGTGCTGAGACTTCAAACCTGTTTGTGCAAATGAGGGTTCTGATATGTATTATTTCAGCTTCTGGAGTTGTTTTACTATTTCCTCTTATGTAGAGTACTTGTATACAAACCAAATTAATGCATTGCTGCTACTGGAACTCCTACAGAATGGAAAGAAAGCAGTGCTTGGGGTTAGGCAGTGGGTAATTTAGCAGCTAGGAGAACGTGCGTGACGGCTGGGGCTGAAGGGTCTTTGAGCTGAAAGCTGCTTGTTCCAAGAAGACTTGCTGCCTGGAAAATCAGAAAGTGTTTCTGTGGGACTTGATCTAGTCCTGGTTGCATGAGTTTCCATTACAGATGTCTATTGGGAATGGGAACTGCTGTAGTAAGGAGAAATAGTGTGCTTTCCGTGGGTTCATCAGTCGGTGTGTTGTAAGGAAAGAGGCGAAATGCAGCGCTGTGCTAACAGAACACATCTTCAGTGTGAGTGCTCAGAATTTTTTTCCAAAGAGCATTGACGATGCTTTGAAGCTCCTCTTACTGGTAAAACTTCTGTTAAGGAAGGAAAGCCTTGCCCTGCAAGCATCGCTTATTTTGTGCAGCAAGGGGTTGTGCAGAGGGCGCTGACATGGGGAAATGGCCTTTGTGCAGTGAAATAATTAAACCCATTGTGTTTACTGTTCTTAATAAATGAACTTTCCAGCAGGCAGCCTATTCTCTTGTTTGACTGAGCCTAAATATCTTCAGCTTTACACAATTTTAAATTGGCAAAAATACCAAACATTTTTCAGTTTGATATGAGAACATTTCCTGTAAAACATGTTTGTCTTCCCATTTAAGAGCTTTCTGCTTATGGTAATAATCTGTTGAGATCTGTGGAATTTACTTGTCCTTTGAAACTTGCAGACAATAAAACTACTATGCAAGTTTAGGAAGGGAAAGAAAATGAGCATGTCTTTAATGTTGCTTAGTGTATAATACTCATTTTTTTTTCTAAGATGTAAAGTGAGAGCTGAGTAATTTTATTTTTTTATGCAACAGAAATGGGGTTTTGAACCTCAGCTGTAATGCACAGGTGGGCTGTTTCACTCACGCCGTAGCTGGGCAAGCACTGTCTGGACACCTAAGGAAAGGAAAGTTTTTTAGCAGCTGGGCTCAAGAGCACAGCTATGGCCTCATGTTTGCTGTGCAGCAGATCTCAGTGCTCATCTCCCCTCAGCTGAGCCCTCTTAACATGCCACACATGCTTTCTTTTTCAAAGACAGAGTTCTTAGATTCTGCCTTTAAAAATAGTTTTTACTGTATTTCTGTTGTATTATTTGGCAGCACAGTGGAATCCTTTTATGCCTTTCAGTTCATCTTCAAGCCTTTGAAACCTGATCAGCGTAGCAAAAGGCTTTCATCCTTCATGCCCGTAAATGAAGATTGTGAGTGGCTCTAACAGCAGTTGCTCTAATGAAAAGTTAATGAAAACAATGGAAGTCAGAATGTAGATGTATGCGGATTTCCATTTTGCTTCATTGTTACTGATGGGCAAAAGCACTCTGTTAGAAAATGCCAATGTTACAGAATTGCTGTTGCCTTATTAGAGTTCTTCAGCTTTTTAAATTACAAGGTGTATTAAAACATGCAAGGCTTCTGATTACTTCTTGATAGTTATTAATGGCTTTACCAAATCCTGGAAATTGGCTAATAAGTGGCTGTGCATTTCCCAGTAGTCCATTTCCCTGTAACACTTCCACTGTTCCTTTCTCAGGAATGTCCTGTCCTCCGTTTTGTACTGCAGCTCTGTCGTAAAACTGAAAGTGGTGGGGAGAAAAGGCAAAACGACTGTTCTTGTAAAGCTCAATAGGAGTTTTTTTGTTGGCGAATCTGTGGGGAAAAAAAATTCAGCTGTAGTTAGTCTGCAGTCATTACTGGCCTTATAAATTGTAGGCAATGTACCCATCAAAAGCCAACATCAATACAAAAACATAGCAAAGGTTCCATAATGCTGCTTACATGTTGCATGCCAACTAGTAGACGTACAGAAGCTTTCACCATGCAGAACTTCGCACAGATGAGCCTGGATGCTTTTCCCATTGCACAGTGATGCCAGTAGTAGTATTCTTTCAGTTGGTATACTATATATAAAATTATATGTATAAATATTTTTCTTTTATATGCTTCAGAATAAGACAACTTTTCTTCACTAACAGAACAAAATTTCTTGGAAGCACAGAAACTTGTTCAAAATTAATGTCTGAGATGGCTTAGCAGCGAATAAATGGTGCTCGTGGTGCCAGGTATAAAAGTCACAGAGTTGAAAGGAAGGAAGCAAAAGGAGACATGAAGTTTTAGGTGGTGATAGTATGAACTTAGACTGCATGGCATCTTTGTCCTAAGTAAAAATTTGAGCATATTGAGTTTCTGTATCTGAACATAGAGATTTGTAGAGTTTTGTATTTTATAACCTCTTTATCTTTAGAGGTGAGGCAGGTACGTTCTAGTAGAATGAACAAATCCTGAGGGAAGGAGGCAAAGCTAAAGGCTCAAAATCAAATCCTGAAATGTAAAGAATAACAGCACAAAACTGTACTTGAAAGGTTTTTTTTCTTCCTGAGTTCAATTTTTGCATTACTTTTTTTCAAGTCCTTTTATTTATTGGTGGTTTTACCACCTATAAAGCAACAACAGATAGCAAAATTTGGCTGCTTGATACCCAGTATCTAATCTTAAACAGTCTGTTGCATTCTTAGTTTTAACAGGACGAGTTCTAATAAAAAGGACCATGTGTTTGGAGAGAAACCAAATTGCTTATATGCCGGTCCTGAGCTATTAGGAAGAACGTGAAAGCTTAGACAAGTCTCCTCGTGCCTCAGGTTGATCTCTGCAGTTGTGAGGATGCACCTCTTATTTGAAATCTCTGATGAATTTCTCTTCCCAGAGCAGGGGCTGTGACTCAGCCTGGTCAAACCTGATTGCTGTGTTGGATTGTCAGAGATGGAGTTGGAGCTTGTGAAGCCTGCGGGCAGCTAGAAGTGCTGGGCGGGTTCCTTTTTGAATGAAAATGAGCCATCTGAGTCTGAAGTTATATGGGCTGGGCCAGATTTAGCGAGGCTGACATGTTGATATGTTTCAGTTGGCTCCTGCTTCAGTTCTCACAGCTGAGGAGTGGGAAGAATTGCAGTTCCCCCACCCTTGACAAACAGGACTAACATGAAAATTCTGTTTTTACTGAGTTTGGAGATTGGTGGAGAAACTTCAGCCTCTCATTCAACTGGTAAACTACAAACATCAAAAGCATCTCCCACTGTGAATTATTCATTTGCAAGTGGCATAGGGAGAAAAGCTGTTCTTTATTACCAAATAATTTGCTTTTTACTTACATTCATCAGTACTTTTCACAATTTTGAAACACAATAAAGTGTGAAATTAGCATAGGTCCTAGAAGTCTTCAAGCAACCTCTTGTTTTCCCTTCAAATCGGTATGGAAGTAGGCCTGAGGCCTGGTTTTAGCTTTTGCTCTGCAAAGTTAGTGCTATCATAATCATGGGCAATAAATTCTATGTAGATAAGTATTACTAATAACTGTTTCTGTCCTAGGTGTGCCTTGCAATAGCTCATTATTCTCAGCCAACGGATCTTCAGCTTCTCTTTGCATTCGAGTATGTTGGGGAAATATATCATAACCCAGGTATGTATGAAAATATTTTCATTATTCTACAATGTGTAAGTTTACTAAGGCTTCTATCCAGAAACAACAGCAAAAAGCATTTGAGGCTTCCTCGGGGTAATTAAAGTGGCCTGTCCTGCAGCCAACCTCTTACTCTCAGATGCAAGTCAGTTGCCATGATTGATGTTAAGTACCAAAATCAAAAGAAATATATTTCTTGTGTGAAACAAAGCTACCGATGTCAGCATGAATACTCATATTTCCAGTTCACACTTTGGTCCTCCTATCAGCATATGGGTCTTTACTGGTACTCTAGGTGCCTAGCTAATCTCCCATCAGGCAGGCTCATTCAGCTGCCCTTCTTTTGGGAATAAGTTTCTCTTCTGGTGGTATTGCAGGAGGATTTGTGCAGCTTGGGACTCCATACCTTCTTTCCTAGAGGCTTACTAGGCAGTTCTTCCCACCCAAAACCTCCACCACCCCTGCTGAGTTGGAGCACACCCTCTCTGCTCAAGGCCAATCTCCAACTGAACCCTGTCAGTTAGGTAAGCCTGAAAAAGATGCCTTTGGAACTTGGTTTCTAGTGTAATGCTGTGCGGTCACTGCTTAGTGTTCCCCAGCCAATACACAGCTGAAAACGATCAGTTCTAGCACTACAAGCCTCCAAATAGCAGAAGTACCGTCAGCGTAGTTCTGTGGTACTGAAATATTTGCTCAGCAGCTGAGATTAGAAAGCGCTGATCTGCCTGTCACAAAATTTGAATGCTGTGGAACTGTAGGCTCAGACATTCAAATTTGTACAAAAATGGACATTTTCCATGCAGGTGCCTACATGACCGCCGTGTGCATGCACAAGAATGAATGTGCATGTGATTATATTGCACGCATAATGACATATTTTCTTACCTGGTAAATCTTGGGTGGCTGTTAAGGTTGTGTAATGAGGTACTAGGGAGGAAGTCGTGTTGCAGAAAAGGGGACAATGAACTGTTAAAGCAGAGCATGAACAAAATAGTGATCTGCCACAAAGTTGCCTTAATTTTGTTCTTAAACTTCGATTTGCAGTATAGGGAAAAAACAAATAGGGGAACAATTACAAGAGGTGGGTAAAATACGTTATTCCTATGAAGCAGCAGATCAGAATGGCAGAAACTGGTTGTAGTTGCTGGAGGAAAAAGCTTGAAATACTTGGCGGTGATTGTTACTGTTATGAACTGAAAGATCTCCACATGTTAAAGTGACCCCTGGTTTGTTTGTGGCATGGATCTGTGGCTGTGCTCCTACCGTTACAGCGCTGTGTTCTGTGACTGCTCTCAGCAGTCCTGGTACAGCGGGATTTGAAATGCTGTCATTATGCTGCTAGGGGAACATAAAGAGCCTGCGTTGCCCTGGTGTACCTGAACGTCGTCTTATCCTAGAATATGTTTGATAATTAACCGTTGTTAAACAGTGAAATTCTAACATGAACTGCCTGGTAATTACAACATTCCTCTGCGTACTACGTTTGGACAACTCCTTCATCCTGAGTTCTGTGTAGTTTTCTTCTGAAAGAATGAAATTATAAAAAGTAGTCTGAGTGCTCAAGTTGATAGATAGCAGAAGGTAGAAGATACAGTCACTGAAAGGACAGTAGAGTGACTTCTGCTTCACTTGGGCAGAGTTTGCATCGTTCCTTCCATCTTTACGATGCTTACAAGGAGTTTTCCTGGTGGAAAAGTCTCAGCTTCTTTCACCTTCATTTAATAACTTTACCAAGTACTGAGGAACAGAGTGCAGTCTCCTTTGACACAGCTGACTGCATCCTTGGCACCTAAAGAATGACCAGCAAAGAGAATTTTCTGTAATAGTAGCAGGGCATATCATTTTGGTCCCTACCCACAAAGTGATGGGTCAGGTGTGCATATATATGTGTATGTACATATGTACCATATTTAAAAATTAAAATTAAAAAACATTATCAAACAGTTTTTAGCCTAGCCTTCACTTGTTTTTTTCTTTTTATTAATACAGATGGTAACTTGTAAGGAAAAACTGTTGAAATTGTGTACCAAGTATTTTACTTCATACAGAAGACAGTTAATTAAAGGGTAGTGTGTAAAGGTTAGATGCTTCTAAAACATCTGTGACTTCGGCATGTTGAAGAGAGACATCTTGTCACTTAAGATAAGCTCTGCTGCTGACCATTAGCATGTTCTGCCTTCTAGCAAGCAGCACAACACACCAGCTTTATGTCACTTCTCTGTTGACATCACAGGAAAAAAATGCATTTGCATCTTAGCCGTCATTGAGCCACAGATCTGTGTTCATGCAAAGATAGGTAAAGCTGGTACTGGTATTTGTCTTGTAATTAGGAAGATAAATGTCTTTTTTTTAATGTGCATTGATGAATTTTCTTTTCCTAGCAAAGAAGGTGAATGGAGTAGACCCAGGAGGCGGTGGAGGCAGTGGTGGTGGCATCAGCAGTGCCAGTGGTCAGCAGACACCTTTGTTTGAAACTTACTCTGATTGGGATAGAGAAATCAAAAGGACGGGTGCATCAGAGTGGAGAGTTTGTTCAGTCAATGAAGGTTATATGATATCTACTTGGTAAGTTTTTCTTATAATGCAAGTAAGCATAGAAGCAAATGAGGCAATTCTGCTGTCTTTTCTCTCTGACTAAGTCTCATTCCCACCCAACTCTAATTTAACTCCTCACTGTGCTCCCTGCAGAGAGCCCTTAGCTGGAAGATCCTGCAGATGCTGTCTTTGTAGGAATGCTGTATTTTCAGAACGTATTGGATCTGGCATCTATTTCTTTCATGCTCTTGTGCCTCTGACATTTGCATGTTTGTAAGCAAATGCACCGGAGCCATAGATGTAGGAGATGCACATGACAACTAGTTAGCCCTGTGATATTAACGTCTGACGCTTTAGAGTTGAACAGAGCTGATAAGACAGCACTGCAACAAAAGAAAAGCTGATAAAATACTTAGGGAAAAGTAACTTTTTGTATTGTGTTTGTTTCCCAAGCCTTCCAGAATATTTTGTGGTCCCTTCTTCCTTAGCAGATCAAGACCTTAAGCTCTACTCCCACTCTTTTATTGGGAGACGAATGCCAGTAAGTAAAGTCTTCATTCTTTATTTACGCAACATTAAATAGAAGATATGTATGCCAGTTAACATAGCTTAGAGAACATTAAGAAAAAAATGCACAGAATAACACAAACATGCTTTGTTGTTGTTTCGTGTTTTTCGTCTATTAGTTATGGTCCTGGAATCATCCCAACGGGAGTGCCCTTGTAAGAATGGCCAACATCAAGGATGTGCTGCAACAAAGAAGAATTGATCAAAGGTAAACAATTAGTTGATGTTATTCTTTAACCAGATACAGCATAAAGTGTGTGGCAATGGTGTGTAACGTAGCGCAGCGCTCTGTAGTGCAGAGCATATTTTTTCTTAATGTTACAGTGCAAAATCTTTTGAGAAATGGTCTTCTGAGTATAGTCCAGGCATGTGTTCTGTTCAAGGTCCGGTTCAGCTGGAAAGCTGAATAATTTATTGAGTTTAATGGCTGTGTATTTTTTAATTGCCAGTCTTCCAGCCAATAGAATTCACTGTTAGAAGGATTGGATCAGTATTGGTGATACTGCAGTAAAACTTAAGTTTATGTAGAATTTCTTACCTGCTTCAGAGAACCACAGCAAAAGTGATTTGTTTTATAGCATTTACTGTTCTCTAGATGCAATGCCACAATACACACAGCTGCTTGTTTTAGGTGTTGCACTGCGTGTGTTATGCTGGGGCTTTGAGTTCCATTTTGAAACCCTGTCAGATTTCCTGGCTTTATATACTTGATGCATGTTGTGTTTGTTTGGCACAGGTAAGTCTTACTAAAAATGGCGAAAAATGAAACATTGTGTAGAGCTGCTTGTTTAACCTGCAGCTCTGCCTCAGATTTTCACTTACCAAAGTGTTTTAAAGTTCAACCCTTCCATTTTTGCTTTGTAGCTTCAGGTATCGAAAATATTTGAGCCAGCAGCTTTGTAGCAGGAGCAAAGCATGTCCTAAAGATAAACTGGAACTTGTTCTTTCTTTTTTAACAAAGCATGTGTTTTACATGTTTTTGCTGTTTTGCAGTTTGGCATGTTTCTTAAGTTCTCTCTCTCTCTGTCTCTCTCTGTCTCTCTCTGTCTCTCTCTGTCTCTCT